>NC_134487.1:109386073-109753573 GCF_040206685.1 Ascaphus truei | reverse complement strand
ACCCCCTTCACTAAGTGCCGAGCGGTCGCGGGTGCCGCCGGAGGCAGCGACGGACCCGTCAACACAACGCGAGGGTGGGGGCCAGAGCAGGGAGCGCTCCGAGTCCCCAGAGTCTCGGTGGCGCACCCGGCTAGCGGATACCGCCATGACAGGTTGCGCGAGCGTGCGCGTGATCGCACATGCACGGGAACAGCCAGGGAGTTGCGACGGCCATCAGGGACTCACGCGTGCGCAGGACAAGTGCGCAGGACAAGTGCGCACGCGGCCCCAATGGATTTGCAGTCTCTGCGGGACTACAGTTCCCAGGAGGCTTAGGGCCCAGCACCCCAGGTGTCGGCGAGTGGCTAATGAGAGGCAAGGATTCTCAGACGGGGGAATTACATTTCGCGGGCTTGGAACAAGTCAGTTGGAGCTGGGAGCAGGAAGGGGAAGGCAGGGTGTAGGGAGCAAGTGGCTCCTGCACCAGGTAAGGTATCCCCAAAGCCCCAGGCAGGCCCCAATCCCCATCAGGGTAGTGGGTAAGTACTGAGGGACAGCCCCTGGTTAGGGACCCTGCCCTTAGGTGTGGGTGAGTGTGCAAGCTTGTCAGTGTCATGGCTGTCAGTGCTGTAAGCGCTGACAAGAAGGCACAATGTGTGAGTGCAGTGTAGCTGCAGGTACCAGGTTGGTTGCAGTGCGTTAGCTGCAGGTAGAAGGTGAGTGCAGTGGGGTTGCTGCAGGGATTAAGGTTACGCTAGTGAGAAGGGATCCGGGAGGTGAAGGGAGAGGTAGTGTTGGTTCAGGGGGTCAGGGACCCGCCTGCATTGGACAGGTCTACCCCACAGTCCCTAGGAGTATTCCCTGAAGTCACCATAGGTTGCTGTGCTGCAGGGATGGCCTATAGTGGTTGCGAGCATCACCCTTACTGAGTACCAGTTAGGGACAAAGCACAGAGTTGCAGCGGTTGCAGTCATCTGGGACCAGACGGCTGGACACCGTGATATCTGGAAGCTACGTGTTGGAGGCGTCTGACCCTTTGTGAAGTCTTTGCCGGTCACCGCCGTGACCGGAAGGTATCATAACATCAAGTGCACCAACACCGGTCAACAGGCGCTGATGCCGCATTAGGCGTAACTCTTTAGGGACACTGAGCGAGTGGCTAAAGAACTGAGCCTATACCAATAGTACTATACATGGACACGGTGTGTGGGGCATGCGGTGAGGGGATGGAGACATTACTCCTGATGAGTGGGCGAGTGTGACAGGGTAAATAAAAGCCACCAGCTATATGCCTGGAAAACCTATGTCTAGTCTGCAGTGCAGCAGTGACTAGGTTAACGTCAGATTGGGAACTTCAGGACAATTGGTTGGATCCCAGCTGCCTAACCAAGGTGTGTTAAAACCCCAGGCTGTAGACACATGGGTTTTTGGCTGTTGAGGAGAGAGGTGTAAGCTACTGAAGAGATTACTGATACAAGGTCTGTTATCAAAGTAGATAAATTATGAACTGTCTGTCCCCTGCATAGAAAAGGGTAGCTGCCTTATTTTTAGACTGTCTGCTAAAGAGAAACTGTTTTGTTTGGTCTGCTGAAGAAAAAGCCATTTTCTTTTGTTTGCTGATGAAAAGCCATTTTTTCTTTTGTTTGCTGATGAAAAGCTATTTTTGTTTTTGTGTGCTGTACATCTTTAAGGCTAAATAAATAAGTCTTGTCAAGAAACCCACGTGTGTAGTTGCATGTACCCTGCAACATATGGTGTTAGAAGTTGGATTTTCAAAAGGCTCCTGCAGTTAAAGGGCCACACACACACACACAAGAATGGAAGAAATGTTGAAAGAGTTTCTGTGCGAGCAGACCAGGCAGAAGGGACAGTTAATGCAGGAACAGGCCCAGCTGCAAGCAGAGAGAGATGAAAGACTACAGGCAGCACAAGATGAGCGGATTGCCAAGCTGCTGACCCATTTCGAAGGGTCTGCCAGTCCAGAACTTGCAAACAGACCCCCGATACTCCTGAGGAAAATGGCGCCGAACGAGGATCCAGAGGCTTTTTTACTGACATTTGAAAGAGTTGTCGAAGCTTAGGGCTGGGCTACAGATCGCTGGGCAACTGCTTTGGCCCCGCTCCTCATAGGAGAAGCCCAGGCCTCATAGGGTCTCCCAGCAGATCAGGCAATAGACTACCGACAAGTAAAAGCCGCCATACTGGATCGCTTAGGTCTGACCCCAGAGACCTACCGGCAGCAGTTCCGGAACATGAAGTACATCGCTAAGATGAGACCCCGGGTCCTCGCTCAGTGATTATTGGACTTGTGTACGTGCTGGATACAAACCCGAGGAGTGCACTAAGGAGGCAATTCTGGAGCAGGTGGTTTTGGAACAATTTCTACAAATAATACCCCCTTCCGCACGCTCGTGGGTAAAACGCCACTCTGCTGAAACCCTAGCTTTGGCGGTCCGACTCGTGGAGAACTTCCTTGGGGCTGAGCAACAGGCGAGTGTCCTGGACCCGACTCCACCGGCACTTGCGGATGCCCATAGAGGGAGGTCGGATCAATGGTGAACCTACGGCCCATCCATACGCAACCGCCAAGTCCAACGGAAGGAGCAGTCATTCCAGCAAGGACAGAGTCCAAATGCTGGTCCCCGCCGAGACCCTCATCTCCTTCTGGATGTCAACTCGTCGCAAAATGAGAGGAACTTCCGAGGACGACGCCCACAGGACCCACCAGATGCCTGGTCTCCAGTAACCGGTCCAGCGGAGCGCTATCCACAGCCCCCTCCTGCGAGGGAACCCTCTCCATGTTCCGCCTGCGGAGAACAAGGCCACCGGTATGTGGACTGTTCACAGATGGATTGTTCATTCAGCAGAACCGTCGCCTCGGCCTTTACTGGAGAAAATTACAAGCCCTGGCTACTTCCAGCCCTGATTGGGGGAAAAACCGTCCAGGCCCTTGTAGATTCGGGCTCTGGGAAAACTGTGGTCCTCCAGGAACTGTTACCGCCTAACGTGTGTTCTTTTGACTCCCCATGGAGCATAGAATGTATACACGGCGATGTAAAATGCTATCCAACGGCCAAAATCCGGCTACAGGTAAAAGGTCAAGAGGCTTACCTCGAAGTAGGAGTCGCTCTTTGGCTCCCTGCCCCCGTTGTGCTCGGTCGGGACTGGCCTTTCTTTTCGGACCTAATGGCCCCAGTCTTTCACAAGGAGCCTCCTTCTAGGGCTCAGGAGAACCCTGGCACACTGTTCCCCTTCTCGACAGACCTTTTTTCCAGTAGACACCGGGTTCAAAAGACTCGGAAGCAAAGACACTCTGACAAACAGGACTGGTTGCAGAAATCTGGGTCTCAAGGTGACCATTCTAGTAGTCAGAGGTCACAAGTGATGGCTGGGGATGGCCAGAGGGAGGGGGATATGGGCCCTGGAGATTTACCAGATCTGTACCTCCCTGACTTTCAACAGAAGCAAAGGGAAGACCCAGTCCTTGCTAGACAGTATGACAAGGTGGTGAAAATTGATGAGCAGATTTTGAGCTATCAAATGATATCCTATATAGGGTGAATAGGCAGACACAAACAGGGGAGGTCACCAGACAGGTATTGATTCCCAAGGCGTTTGTTAAATCTGTGTTCACTCTAGCCCATACTGTCCTTTGGGGTGGTCACCTGGGCAGGGATAAAACATTGGACCGTATTTCATCCCAATTCTATTGGCCAGGGATTCATAGTGATATTGCTAAGCTATGTGTGCAATGTCCGGAGTGCCAGCTAACTAGTTCAAAAGGACAAAAAACAGCCCTTTTGGTTCCTCTACCCTTGGTGTCAGTTCCCTTTGAGAGGATTGGGGTAGACTTGGTAGGACCTCTAGAACCTTCTGCGAAAGGACACAGGTTTATCCTTGTAATAGTTGATTATGCAACAAAATATCCTGAGGCGTTCCCCTTGAGAACAGCAACGGCGAAGCAAGTAGCCAACAAGTTGTTGGAACTGTTCTCACGGGTTGGACTTCTCCAGGTTATGTTGACAGAACAAGGTACAAATTTCATGGCTAAACTGATGCAGGATGTCTTAAAGTTACTAGAGGTCAAGCATGTTCGGACATCGGTCTACCATCCACAGACTGACGGATTGGTGGAAAGATTTAAATGAACTCTAAAAGGGATGCTGAGGAAATTTGTAGATTCAGAGAAGAGAGCCTGGGATGAACTTCTCCCTTTTCTACTGTTTGCAGTGCGGGAAGTTCCCCAGGCCTCCACGGGATTCTCTCCATTTGAATTGCTCTATGGCCGCCAACCCCGGGGTATCCTAGACATCCTAAAGGAGTCCTGGGAGGAACAGCGGTCCCCTTCTAAGAATTCCCTGCAATATGTACTAGACCTTAGGAAGCGCCTAGATGTGGTCGGCCATTTTGCCAGGGAGAATCTTAGATCAGCCCAGGACAGTCAGGAGAGACATTACAATCAGAATGCTCGCATGAGAGTGTTTCACCCAGGAGACCAGGTGATGTTATTGTTACCCAGTTGCGAGAGTAAACTCCTGGCCAAATGGCAGGGCCCATTCGAAGTACTCCGCCGTACGGGTGATGTGGATTACGAGATCGCTCAACCAGGGTCCAGGAAGGGTAAACAAATTTACCATGTGAACTTGCTGAAACCCTGGAAGATGCTGCGGTCTCTATTCATCCACCCGGTGGAGGAGGAAATGGACTTGGGTCCTCAGCCTCCACGAGAGAACATCGTGAGTGACGATAAAATCCCAATGGGTAAACAGTTGTCCTCGGAACAAAAAGGGGACTTGTTAGCAATAATTACACAATTCCATGATGTTTTTTCTGACTTACCAAGACAAACTAACTTAATTTCCCATGCGATCGAGACAGCACCTGGGGTAAAAGTACGTTCCCGTCCTTATAAGTTGCCTGAAAGTCGTAGGGCTCTGGTAAAGAAGGAGGTACAAGAAATGTTACACTTAGGAGTGATTGAGGAATCATGCAGTGAGTGGTGTAGTCCACTAATTATGGTCCCTAAACCCGATGGGAAGGTAAGATTTTGTGTTGACCTTTGAAAGGTCAATGCGGTATCCAAGTTTGATGCATATCCGATGCTAAGGGTGGATGAATTAATTGACGCCCTTGGTAACGCGGAATATATATCCACGCTGGACTTGACAAAAGGATTCTGGCAAATACCCTTAGAGGAAAAGTCCAAATGCAAAACAGCCTTTGCCACTCCCATGGGTTTATACCAGTTTGTGACAATGCCATTTGGACTGCATGGAGCCCCAGCCATATTTCAGAGACTCATGGATAAGGTTTATAGTAAACACTGGCGGGCCCATCTAAATAGGCTGAAAGCGGTCCTCAAATCTCTAAGAGAGGCAGAGCTCACAGCCAACCCTAAGAAATGTGCCCTGGGTAAGGCGGAAACCAAATACTTAGGGTATGCAGTGGGAGGTGGAAAAGTAAGGCCACTAGCCGACAAGGTAGTTGCCCTGAAAGAAGTTCCGACCCCCCAAACAAAAACGCAGGTACGCTCTCTGCTGGGTTTAGCAGGGTACTACCGGGGGTTCATCCCCAACTATTCGGAAGTGGCAGCCCCTTTAACGGACCTCACAAAAAAGTGTGCCCCTACACAAGTGGAATGGTCAAGGGATTGTCAGAGAGCCTTTGAGGACATTAAAAGGTGTCTATCAGAGGGTCCCATCCTTAGAAGCCCGGACTTCAACAGCCCTTTTATAGTGCAAACAGATGCATCAGAGATAGGGCTAGGGGCAGTGTTGTCACAACAGTTTGAGGGAGTTGAACACCCTATCCTTTTCCTGAGTAGGAAATTGTTCCAGAGGGAAAAAAACTACTCAGTGATTGAGAAGGAGTGCCTCGCAGTAAAGTGGGCAATCGATGCTTTGAGGCATTACCTGGCAGGAGTCCATTTTACTTTGGTGATGGACCATGCTCCACTGAAGTGGTTAAATAGTATGAAGGATTCCAATGCTAGATTGACTAGGTGGTATATGGTCCTCCAACCCTTCACATTTGAGATTCAGCACAGGCCGTGAAAAGAGAACGCAAATGCTGACTTCTTTTCTAGAGAAAGGGTGGATGGTCGGGCTTCAGCCGTGCGTAGCCACAGCCACACACTAACAGGGGAGGAATGTGACAGGGTAAATAAAAGCCACCAGCTATATGCCTGGAAAACCTATGTCTAGTCTGCAGTGCAGCAGTGACTAGGTTAACTTCAGCTGGGAACCTCAGGACAATTAGTTGGATCCCAGCTGCCTAATCAAGGTGTGTTAAAACTCCAGGCTGTAGACACATGGGTTTTTGGCTGTTGAGGAGAGAGGAGTAAGCTACTGAAGAGATTACTGATACAAGGTCTGTTAGCAACGTAGATGAATTATGAACTGTCTGTCCCCTGCATAGAAAAGTGTAGCTGTCTTATTTTTAGACTGTCTGCTAAAGAGAAACTGTTTTGTTTGGTCTGCTGAAGAAAAAGCCATTTTCTTTTGTTTGCTGATGAAAAGCCATTTTTTTCTTTTATTTGCTGATGAAAAGCTATTTTTGTTTTTGTGTGCTGTACATCTTTTAAGACTAAATAAATAAGCCTTGTCAAGAAACCCACGTGTGTAGGTGCATGTACCCTGCAACAGCGAGCCACTGAGGTTATACCGTTAGAGTATAAGTGTATATGTTGTGTTATTGCTAGCGTGCTTTATTATAGTAAAACCAGTTACAATCATAAGGTGCTGTATGTTTCTTGCCCAGGGGAATCTTACATCACGGGGATCCTGAGTAAGTGGAGGCACTGCGCTATGTAAGTGTATAAGTGTTACCCCAGGCTCCCAGCTAGCGGAGGCTCAGATCTCCTGGAGCCGCAGGTTGTATACAGTGACCAGTAGTCTCTTGGGGGAGCATCAGAAAAAGGGCTACATTTGGAGGCGCTGCTGAGAGATCAGACCTGGGCTGCCCTGTAATTTTTTTCTCAATTGTGATATTTTTGTTTCACCATGTTTGTTAAGCCCTCAAGGCGGGTGAGCCCATGTGCTGACTGCCCGCCCGCGCGGGAAAGTGTGGCAAACATTTCTCCAGGACTGGTGGGAAAACCCGAGCCCCGCCCCCACCACTTGAGTGGTGCAGAGCCGAGCCAGGACCACTCCCTCATAGAATGTGCCCCTCCTCTTCATGACAAGTGGAGAGTGTATGAGGAACTGCAGTCAGATAATTCTGTTCTTCATAATAGGAGTATAAGATTCAGTAAATCATACCCTCAAGTGTATGGAGTCTGGCTATCAGCGGAGGGGAAGGTACCCAATCTTTTGCGTCCGTGCATTCAAAGTTGATTGAATCTGTCTGCTGGTATGAACTATGACCCCAACCTGCTGCTACTAGACTACAAGAAGGTGTTCAGAGAAGGGATAAGGTGTCTGCACAACACTTGTGTTACTTGTGACTTCCCAGGTGGTGAAATGACTTGGGTACCCGGGTGTACCTGCTGCGGCATAAAGTTTCTGGAACCAGTGTTGCTGGAGACTCCGGAACCCGCCAAGGAAGAAGCGGTCGACTTCGAGACTGGATCAGTCAATGCAAGTAATCAAGCTACCTACCTCTCGGAAGTTGCGGAGGGCACGGGTACTCGAACCGTGGTTCCAGAGTCGGTTCTAGAGCCGGAACCTGAAGAAACAGATGTGATTGGCTGCTACACACAGAAGTGGGGTAACAACTGCTCTGACTTTCACCCCCAGCTGTATAGAGTCATACGGGCTCCAAAGGCAGGCTTGCCACTGGTAATGTGCCCATGTGTAGTAGAAGACTGGAATGTGACTGGTGGCTGGATGGATGGGTCATCTACGTTACCCGTAGCGCTCACGACGACAGAGGTAGATGGGAAAGGATGCCTGCACTGCTGCCTGAGCGGATGTGATTGCCCCGTCGGTGAATTGACCCGAGGGCCCAAGTGTCCTGACTGTGAGGTGCAGTTCCTGAAACCCAGACTGCCGCAGCCTACCGAACTGCCAGAGGAAGAAGAGGAGGAGCCTGACCTCTCTACTAAAGTGAATTATGCTGGTAATCAGTCTGTCCTAATTCCAGAGGCCTCAGGGGACCCGTGTGTCCAAACCAATGTTGCAGACCCTCTCATAGGGGACATCCTAGTGGTAAAGCAGGAACCTCTGATGGCGGAACCCGTGGAGAAAGAGGCGCCGGATGTCTCTACACCGGTGGTCAAAGCCGCTGCTAGTCCACCTACCTCAGCTATGGAGGTTGTGGAGGGCCCATGTTAACAAATGGACATTCTAGACTCAGGTCCCGAGCGGGAGCCGCAAAAGGCAGAGTCACAGATGTCGGATCCCCAGATGTCGGTTCCAGACCCGGTTCCCGAGCAGGAACCACAGATGCCAGAACTACAGATTCCGGAATCACAGGTAAGGTGTATATACCCCCATCCTCTTTTGGTGATTCCAGCGACCAACCACTCGTGGTGATGTGCCTGCCGACGGACCAATCCAGTGAACTGAGGACAATGGGCGGATTGCCCCATCTACAGCGGACTCTGCTGTGGGCCCGTGTGCCCTACTGTGGCCAGTACGGTCTTCTACGATGGTACCAGCGGTCCCAGGCTTGGGATCAGTACCTACCAATGATGACAGGGGTGAGTTGACTGCCCCAGGGGTGTCGGGTGTGAGCTCCCCGGTGATCGTGGAGCCTGGTGGCTCCAAAGGTAGGGTCACCCGGGTGATGGGCTCACATCGTCATCGCGTCCTGGTGGAGGTGTCTCCCCTAGATGATCTCTGCAGACCAGGGAGCAGATTTGACTTCATCAAGGTATCAGGTACAGCGGCCAGGAGCGACGCTTACTCCTGGGTGAGGAATCTCCAAGATTTTCCTTCTCAAGACACGGGATTAAAGGGATTGCTGGAGCGGTCAAAGACTGTGCTGTGACCGCTCTGGTAGTTGTTGCCTCTTCCACGCGCACGATGGAGTGATTCGTTCGCCATATGGTGGACCGAGGCAAGAGACTGAACCTCCTTGTCTCCCGCGAGACGGAAGCGGAGGATCCGGCAAGTGTCAATACCAAAGCCCCGTTGCTATTTTCCCCAACCGGGGGTGGCCGTGACTCTAAACCAGCGACTGACCAGGCAGTGATTCACAGGAATCAGAGGGAGAAACCCTCACCCAATCAGTTAGGGGTACCCCACTATGAGACTCAGCTGGCCTTGGGTATCCACGTGATGGTGTTGGGCACCAATGGGAAAATGCAAGTTATGTGCGGTATGATTTATGCAATGCATTTTTCATTATATAACACTCTGTTGTATGTTTGCTACCCAAGCGAGGTCGTTGGGAAACTGCGAGGGGGAGAATGTAGCCCTGGTCTAATTTTAGCCCCAGAGACCCCCTTCACTAAGTGCCAAGCGGTCGCGGGTGCCGCCGGAGGCAGCGACGGACCCGCCGGCAAACTCGAGGATAGGGGCTAGAGCAGGGAGCGCTCCGAGTCCCCGGAGTCTCGGCGGCGCACCCGGCTAGCGGGAGCCGCCATGACAGGTTGCGCGAGCGTGCGCGTGATTGCGCATGCGCGGGAACAGCCAGGGAGTTGCAGCGGCCATCAGGGACTCGCGCATGCGCAGGACAAGTGTGTACGCAGCCCCAATGGATTTGCAGTCTCTGCGGGACTACAGTTCCCAGGAGGCTTAGGGCCCAGCACCCCAGGTGTCGGCAAGTGGAAAATGAGAGGCCAGGATTCTCAGACATGGGAATTGATACATTTTGCGGGCTTGGAGCAAGTAAGTTGGAGCTGGGAGCAGGAAGGGGAAGGCAGGGTCTAGGGAGCAAGTGGCTCCTGCACCAGGTAAAGTATCCCCAAGGCCCCAGGCAGGCCCCAATCCCCATCAGGGTAGTGGGTAAGTACTGAGGGACAGCCCCTGATTAGGGACCCTGCCCTTAGGTGTGGGTGAGTGTGCAAGCTTGTCAGTGTCACGGCTGTCAGTGCTGTGAGCGCTGACAAGAAGGCACGGTGTGTGAGTGCAGTGTAGCTGCAGGTACCAGGTTGGTTGCAGTGCGTTAGCTGCAGGTACAAGGTGAGTGCAGTGGGGTTGCTGCAGGGATTAAGGTTACGCTAGTGAGAAGGGATCCGGGAGGTGAAGGGAGAGGTAGTGTTGGTGCAGGGGGTCAGGGACCCGCCTGCATTGGACAGGTCTACCCCGCAATCCCTAGGAGTATTCCCTGAAATCACCATAGGTTGCTGTGCTGCAGGGATGGCCTATAGTGGTTGCGAGCATCACCCTTACTGAGTACCAGTTAGGGACAAAGCACAGAGTTGCAGCGGTTGCAGTCATCTGGGACCAGACGGCTGGACACCGTGATATCTGGAAGCTACGTGTTGGAGGCGTCTGACCCTTTGTGAAGTTGTTGCCGGTCACCGCTGTGACCGGAAGGTATCATAACATCAAGTGCACCAACACCGGTCAACAGGCGCTGATCCCGCCTTAGGCGTAACTCTTTAGGGACACTGAGTGAGTGGCTAAAGAACTGAGCCTATACCAATAGTACTATACATGGACACGGTGTGTGGGGCACGCGGTGAGGGGACGGTGACGTTACTCCTGATGAGTGGGCGAGCCACTAAGGTTATACCATTAGAGTATAAGTGTATATGTTGTGTTATTGCTACCGTGCATTATTATAGTAAAACCAGTTACAATCATAAGGTGTTGTATGTTTCTTGCCCAGGGGAATCTTACATCACGGGGATCCTGGGTAAGTGGAGGCGCTGCGCTAAGTAAGTGTATTAGTGTCACCCCAGGCTCCCAGCTAGCGGAAGCTCAGATCTCCTGGAGCCGCAGGTTGTATACAGTGACCAGTAGTCTCTTTGGGGAGCGTCAGAAAAAGGGCTACATATATATAGTGCAGAATAAATGAGTTCTTCAGTATTAAGTGATACCTTTTTTAATTAGACAAACTATTTATGTCATAGGACAAGCTTTCGAGAGTTCTCCTTGCTTCTTCAGGTCAAGCAATACTGATATACAAAGGATTCTATGGCTAAAACAGTGTAGAGAAACAAAAACAAAAAACAAAAAAAAACAGATATGTACTGTAGATAAGGTAGGGTGTTAAAAGTGTTTGAAGCCAGGGGACGGTAGCAAGGGAAGGTGAAGAGGGGGAGGGATGCTGGCGGGGGGAGCGAAAGTGTTGATAAGAATGGAGGCAAGCAGGATAATTACAAACAATTTTGATAGGGTGTGAGAAAACCCATGTCCGCATTAAAGGCCTCATGCAGTAAGCGCCGATAAGCCGTTTATCGCCATTTTTTCGCCAAATTTGCTCACCCGATTCAGTAAGCGCCGATAAGTGGGAAAATCGTCAATTTTTGTTGCCGATAAAAACTTATCGGCAGCCGGGTGCCGATAAGCCACTTATCGGCACTTTTTGAACTCGGCTGAATTCAGGTAGCCCCGATCAGCTTTTCGCTGCTGATCGGCACTCCAGAATGGAGAGTTTTTCGGCAATCCAGCCCGCCAACTAAAGTTGGCAAGTTGGTGGAGGAGAAGCATCAGCAAGGGCAACACTTAGAAAAAATCAGCCCTTTTTCCTGTCTGTGATTGATGCCGGGGGTCTCCGGAGCTAATACCCGCACCGCAGCCCCCGGCATGCATCCGAGGCAGGAAAAATGCATGTAAAGCCCACTTCATTACCTTAGTGGCTAACCGCTAAAGCAATGAAGGGGTTAACCCACCGTGCCAGCTTTATTGTGGGTAGCGGGTGTGGGTGAAGGGGGTATTTGGCCCTTGTTGTTTATTTAGGGCTTGCAGGGGGGTTGCGGGTTCACTTAACCCCTTCAAGACCGTAGCAGTTAATACCGCTACGGTCATGAAAGGGTTAAGCCCTCCCGCCACCCACCTGCAAGCCCTAAACAACCACCGTTGGGCTAATACCCCCTTCACCCACACCCGCTACCCACAATAAAAAATAATCACACACACCTTCCCCACACTAAATAAATAAATATATCTACATAAATAAATAAATAAATGATTATAAATAAATAAATATATATACACATATATATCTATATATCTAGATAGATAGATAGATAGATAGATAGATAGATAGATAGATAGATAGATAGATAGATAGATCTATAAAAACACAGAAAAAACAGGCGCACTCATAGCGTAAAATAGTATAACAATAAAGTTTATGGAATGAAGGATTTAAAAATACACACTCACAAACATAGATGAATATAAAGCATTTTTGAGTAAAACTCAGCCCGTCAGACGCAGGAACCCGGTATGGAGGACTTCGCTGTGATGTCCGTGGTATGTCCTACTGCAGTAGCCCCTCTGTGTCCTTGCAGGGACCGAAATGCACGAGGGACGCTGCCTTCCCCTTGCTCCGGCGTCACACAGTGAGTTCTCTGATCCAAATCTCGCGAGAATTCGGTGACGTCAGTGAGTTTCAACCGGAGAGGATTCACAATGGAAAACGGGCTGGACGGCTGGGCGGCTGAGTAAATGCTATCAGCACAGCAAAAATATGCTGTAGCACATGAGTGAAAGTATTAAAGATAAAAACTGGACAATAACCACCACTGCACTCTCTACGCGTTTCGTCTCGAGCGAGACTTCATCAGGAGTTATGGTATAGGTATTGGACGTAGTAATATAGTACGTTAGACCAATTTTCTCCTGATGAAGCTCTCTGGCTACAATTTTGGTTGCGGATGGCATTATTATTATGCGCATGCGCACCACTGCAAGTACACCGGCATAATTCCCGGTTGTTTCAAAATAATCAGATAATTGCCTGCACTGGTGCGCGTGACGACATTGAGCCTAGCCGGCATTTCTAATTGGATAGGGAACGTCCAACAATGCTGTTACTGTTTACATCAACTCCTTTATATAACTGCTCGCCTTCACTTTAAATTTTATCACTCCGGGAAGAAGCCCACCGACGGGTGAAACGCGTTGAGTGTTCACTATTAGACAGCCTATATGTAATTTTTATTTGGATGGATTTTAGATGGATCTGTTGCAGCATTTTGGATTTTCTTTATTCCTGGTATAAGCAAGCATTGGAACACATCCCTCACAACTCCATGGACACATGCCTCATGCAATCCAAATGCAGCTGAGTATTATCTTTCCTTGCTGCTTTGGCACTGACTGTCCGTGCAGTTTTGTGAATTGTTTTGTTTTCCATATGTATGATTCTGTTTGCTAAACATGTCTATATCAGTTATATATTTTTGCTGCATCAGTTTTCATTGTTTTCATTTTTGGGAATTGCTGCTCAGGGTATGATTTATTATTTATTTCCCCTGTATCTTTTTCCTTGGTAATACTTGATTTTCCCTGGCTGTATATTGGGTCATTGACTATATACTTTTTCCAACGCCATGTGTCATCATATATATCTCTCTATGAGGCATTTATGCCAGTAGAGATGTATATTATCCTGTATTGCTACTTTTTGTTACATTGAGCTATTTTTGTGTCACTATTTATATTTGATTTAGACACATTTTAGTCTTTTTGTCTCATTAACATAGATTGGTAGTTTTTTTTCCCCACACATATATGTTTTCCTAGGCTGTTTTTAGTTTATGTTTTTAAGTTAGTGTGTCTTGTTGCAAATTAAATAAAATCTTGTTCATTTTTCTAACTCGGCAGAGCATCAGTTTCTTTCAAGGTATCTTTTTTCACAGATTTTTCTAGGTTTAATTAAGAGTGCTAATAAGGGGATTGTCTTTGTCCTTTTCATTTGTGTGTTTAATATATTATATATATACAGTGTTCGACAAACCTATACATTTGCACGCCCCGGGCGAGTGGATTTAACATCGTGGCGAGCTCCTATTGGCCCAAGCAGCACACGTGTGATACTAGGTGGCGAGTAGATTTTTTTGTTCGGCGAGTAGATTTTTTGGTGATTTGTCAACCACTGTATGTATATATATATATATATATATATTAGAAAAAAGAGAAAAGAAGCGCCCGATTCTTGTGTAAAATCAGATAGGAATTTTAATTCATCACGGACAAGACAAATGCACACTTACAATTTGTCTGATAAAATCAGGCATATTATGGGACCAGCCCATGCACCAACTGAAGACTCCATGATCACCTCTGTGTATACTGAAGTCCTTTAAAGTTCAGGATCTTGTGTCTGTATCAGCCATTGTCTCAGAGAGAAAGGAGTCTTTACTTTCCTTTGTGAGTGCTTAGTTGTAGCGTGCGGCAGCCATTCACCTCTCTCGTGGCGCACCGGGACCCGGAAAGGACTTCACACACGTCTCTGCGTCCTCACGCTGGTGCTTGGAGCTGCTCGACCACCGTAGGTTCACTGCCAGAAATCCCTACGTGTTTCTTCCATCTTTGCGGATTTCATCAGGGGATGGATACCACACTGAACTGCCTGGTGTTAAATAGTCCCTTTGACCAATGCCTAACGTTTTTTCACAGCTGTATTCAGTTCAATGGGCAATGTTAAGCTAATTTAAACTTGGTGCAACGATGTTCATCTATAGCTGAATTAACTAAAAGATAATCAATTTATAATACATAAAAACATCTTTAGAACAAAAACAAATACGTTAATCTAATATGTGATTAGTTGGAAAAAATATACCTATATACTGAAAATAAATTAGATCATAATAATGTTTAACAACAAAAGCTAGTTATAATAAATAATAATAAAACCTATTCCACCTAGTCATAAATTGAAAACAAATGAAAGATAAACATAATAATTAATGAATTAACCATATATATAAAAAATAATATAACTCATAATATTATATAATAGCCTTTGTTAAAAGATTGAAACATTGAATGCTTTAAGAGGACAACCTAGTATGAGTTATTGTATTAAATAATACTAGCCCAAAAGTATGGCTAGTTAAATATCATACTATTATGGATAATCCATGTAATAGAAACATTGCTAGAATGTTGATTTAAGCTTGTGCATGGTGGTGCATGGGCTGGTCCCATAAAATGCCTGATTTTATCAGACAAATTGTAAGTGTGCATTTGTCTTGTCCGTGATGTATTAAAATTCCTATCTGATTTTACACAAGGATCGGGCGCTTCTTTTCTCTTTTTTCTAATAGGTGCTGTGGGAGTTTGGTGAGCCAAAGAAGAAGCAGCCTGAACTTTTGTGATTCTTTTATCATGGACAATATGAGGACTTAAGTATTCTTTGTGATCATACACAATTGGTACATTCATTCATTTTTTCAATTTTTTTCTTATATCATTGATTTTTTCACTTATGGTCCACAATTGTTATGACTATTACTTTATTTACATTTAAGGTTAGGTTGGTCCTTTGATACTTATAGTCGCATTTGTGAATTGCAACACAATTCATTTGTTTTTTATTTTTGATATATTTTGATTCATTTTTTATCCATTTTCATTTTTTTTTTTTTTTTTATGCACACTTTTTCATTTTTTTTTTTTTAGAGTATATTTTTTATTAAATGTTATTTGGGCAATTTATGACTGTTCATGCCATTTTATATTGATATTTATCTGTTTCTATTTACCTGGTGCAAACACCTACCACATATATCAGCACTGCAGCAATTTTGGTGTATTTGGTGAAGGGCGCTGTCTATAATTCTGTTACATACACTGACGACACACTTTATTCGAGCTCGGCTAGTCCCACGAATTCGGGTATACCCGGGTGTATTGAGGTTTGTGACTGTTTTCTGCCCGAGTGCATTGAGGTATTTTCCAGCCAGGGATTCAAGCATTTTATTCCCGCTGGCTGCAATACTGCACAGTATATATATATATACTGCATTACAATTCATGAATTTATGCCATCTGGTAGACACGCGAAGCATTGCAGCCTATTAAATCCTAATCATTATCATTTAACAGATCAGCCGCCCGTCAGCCAGGCATGAACCCAGGCTGGGAAGGCAAACGCAACGGGGCTTGTCAGAGGTGAGGAGCGGCGCATTCCAGGTATCTGCCAGGTACATACTGGGTATTTGCTCGAATAAAGTGTGTCGGTGCAGTATATATATATATATGCAAATACAACTGTATGCTCATCTGCATGTCTTAGGCAGGTCTGCAACCCCGCCTTTCCCCATTATCACCCAGCATACAGCACTTCCACTGCAGCAAGGGATTCTGGGAAATGACATGCAAATGAGCACACAGTGTCACTTTTTGCCTCAATAACCATTTTTAACATGGTTCCCTATAGGCTTAAGCTTGCTGCATGGTCACAGCTTTGAGCACAGCCAGGGTTAAGGTGCATACCCAGAAAATACCCACAGACAGCTGTTTCGACCTTGATGGGTCTCATCAGTGTGGGGTTGATTTTACTGGGAATGCAAGAGAGGCTATGGGATAGGCTAGACCATAATACTGAGTTAAGTTATGGTGGGTAAAAAAAGTGACAAAAACCCTCCACAGGAAAGCAAATATGCAAATATAACTGTATGCTCATCTGCATGTCTTAGGCAGGTCTGCAACCCCGCCTTTCCCCATTATCACCCAGCATACAGCACTTCCACTGCAGCAAGGGATTCTGGGAAATGACATGCAAATGAGCACACAGTGTCACTTTTTAAGGTATGCACCTTAACCCTGGCTGTGCTCAAAGCTGTGACCATGCAGCAAGCTTAAGCCTATAGGGAACCATGTTAAAAATGGTTATTGAGGCAAAAAGTGACACTGTATGCTCATTTGCATGTCACTCCACTTTCCTGTGGAGGGTTTTTGTCACTTTTTTTACTCACCATAACTTAACTCAGTATTATGGTTTATATATATATATATATATATATATATATATATATATATATATATATATATATATATATATATATATATATATATATATTGGGAGAAGGTTAAGCCCCAGACAAAAAGCACTCTAGTATACCTTGAAAGTACAAAATCACAAAATCTTTATTGGATGACTGTCACAGAACAAAAAGATAAAAAAGCACAGAAAGTTAAAATAAGGCATGGATCCCCTGTACGTAGAAAAAACCTGACATGAATCCTTCAGCACTTAATACCAACTGGAATACCCATGTAAGGAGTAACAGAAAATGCTCTCTAGTATACCTGACAAGGTAGACAAAGTAATACAGACAATAGCAAAAAATAGAGGTGGCTAAGGCCAGGTGGTCAAATCACATAGTATTAACACATACTTGTTCCCACATAATTTCAGGGAATGTCTAGAGTGACACAATACAGCAGTGTGTGATAAGAACACTCAATATAAGCCTGAAGAGGCACACCTCAGAAAGATAGTATGCTAATGTCATACGTCACCATACGTCAGGCAGCTGCAAAATCTGGAAGGAGACACGGGTCAAAGTTCAAAACATGATTACGTGTCCCTAACAAACCAGGGGGTCCTGCCTACTGCACCTGCTCCTACGCGTTTTGGCTAAGAGCCTTCTACTGGGAGATGTGAGGTAGGCAGGGTGACATGCATGCTTAAAAAGGATTTGTAATTGGGCCCATGAGAATAGTCACCTGGTGAAAATCTGCTAATTACATAATTATAAATTATAAACAGGAGTGTGCATACTAGACTGATTTACCCCAGGCGAGTAAATATTGGCCCAAGCAGCACACGTTTGGTACTAGGTGGCGAGTAGATTTTTTTGTGTGGCGAGTAGATTTTTTGGTGATTTGTCAACCACTATATATATATATATATATATATAAAATATAGGACCTTGAGAAAGATCCTCTGCCAAGGACCGAAACGTCGGGTTTATATGCCGGTTTTTCTACTGAAGACACGCTGTTTTTTTGTACCTTTGAGTGTGCTGTCTCCTTCTTGCCTCGTGATCCTGGATTTACTCGGTAAGGAACATATATATATATATATATATATATATATATATATATATATATATATATATATGTAACACTGTTTCAGGAGAGCTGAGTTTAGCCGCGATGGTAAGGGGCAAACGGACAGGCTTTTGGGGTTCTCTGGTTCTATTGATCGTCAGTGCTTCAGTGCGTCCAGCTGTGATGGGCTCCTGGGGTGCAGGACGTCAGCTCCCACCACAACACTCCTTACCCCTCCTGCCCAGGAACTGACACCCAGGCAGAGGTAAAGTGAACAGATAGGTTTATTGTGCATCACTGAAGCTCATTATTGCAGCTTAGATTTTGATGTCCAAAGTCCCAGGACTTCTGGATGGTGCTTACCCCAGTAGTATGGGGCCATAACAAGATTTACGTCCCTATAACTTCTATAGCGAGACTTAGCACGTTAGGGCCCACAAATACAAAACTATCACCCCCACATTCCCAATCCCTGGCATGGTTGGAGAACTAGGGGACACCTTTGCACTGGAGTACCAAGTCAATACCCAGGTGGGGTTGGTAGTGGCATCGGGGAAAAGTGTGACTGGGGCAGATGAAGGGGCAGGGACAACTGGGGCCTGTGGACAGGGCCTAACATTGTCCATGAACTGTCCAGGACTGATACCCTTGAAAGGAGATAACAGGGTAACATCAGGAGCGTGGTGACCCCTTCCGTGGCACTGTGCCACAATGCAGAGTGCATCAGCTGGCAAGAGTCCCGGTCGCACTACCGTAGTAAGAGTCGGTGGCTCAGGAACTGGGTTCTCTTCTGTAGACGCCATCTTGGTGATGTCAACTGCAAGCACCAATCTGGCAAGACCACCGGAGCAGCTCTCGCCCAGCGTCATTGATGACGTCACTTCCGGTGAGACCGGAAGATCGTCACCAAGCTGCGCACCGGACGAGGCCACACCCGGCGCCTCAGGCAAGTAGGCCACAACCGGATCAGCTGTGAAGTAAGAACTTGGCGTCTCACCCACAGCAAGGTAAGGGACATACATCGGTTCCTCCGCAAGCATCATATGGGCATCTCCGGCGTCATCTGGGATGGAGGATCTCGTCGGGTGCACCGGAACCTCAGCAGTCTCTGGGAAAAATGCATCTGGACCGGAACTTCTCTCCGCACGGCAGGTAGGCTGTGGGCTCTTCTCTACAGGTCCCGTCCGGTTGAGATCCACTTCTTCACTTAGGGGAGTCAGTCGCCCGGGCGACCATACTTATGGAGCTACTTTGCTCCGCTGTCACCTGGGGACACACTCCGGACACCACTGGGGCAGTCCACTCACCCTCGTCAGCGTCGATAGGTACTGATCCCAAGCCTGGGACCGTTGGTACCTTCTTTGTAGGTTGGACTGGTCGTGGTGGGGCCCAGGGGCCCTCCGCAGGGTCCGCAGCAGCAGCTGAGGTAGTAGTAAGTGGCACGAACTACTGGAGCCTCAGGCCACATTTATAAGGGCGCACAGGCCTACAGCATCTGTGGCAGCAGGGAACAGGATAGAGACCGCATCAGTCGGGCTAACGGCTCTCAAGATGGGCACAGACACTCCGCAGGCACTTGGCTGGCAGGCCACAGATAGTAGGTGCCACAGTGGAGGCACTGCACATCTAGGCCGACAGAGCCACCAGGCAGGCGACAGTGCAGATGAATTTTCCCTCCAATCCTCACCATCAGGTAGCCACCTGGGAGGGAGTCATTGGAAACATCCAAATAATTTGCTTCGCTAGAGGCAGCCATATTTGCGGGGGTTTCTCACAAGAGTACAGCAGCTCCTCTTTCTCTAACACAGTAGAATGAGCTCTGGGGTCTGCTCTTATGACTCCTCCCATCCAGGACAACAGCTCTGATTGGCTGTTACTCAATCAGCTCCTCCCCTGGGTAAATCTCAGAGGTGGGGCTAGCATCATCAGTCTGGCTTGACTCTGCGTGAGCCAATCAGCATAAGGGGTGGCACCCCTCGTTTGGTGCCGTAAGCTTGCAACTCTTTCTGCAAAACTTTCGGCCTGGGGTGGGCATGCTTTCTCCCGATGGGGAAGACTGACAGCCCCCTTGCTCTCTTCTCCTCCCAGCACAAGTTTGACTAATTTTGCTACTGTCATTTGGAAGTCTCTTTGGAATGGGCGGGCTCATGGACTGTACCCATCTCTGATAGACTGTACACAGGCCATGAGTCACCGCCTTACTTCATTTACTTACAAGTGAAGCTCAAGGGGGGTCACTGGCCCATAGATTAACCTAACATGTTACTGCCTGGAATTAACAGGATTTACAGAACAGATACACTATGTGGGGAAAGAAAGGTATTATGGGACATACTTGTTACACATATATATTGTGGCAGAACGGCCTCGCGGCGGGGTCAGTAAAACGCTAGACACAATGGGAAACGTTCAACTATAGTGGTTTATTAGCCACAACCAAAATAAAGTATGGGTGCACTGTCCCTTTAAAAACTACTTTCTAGAAATTAAAGCCTGTTCCCGTTAGGGAAACTAACTCACTTCTTGAGCCCTTACTAACAGGACAGCCAGCTAATCTGGTCATGCCCAAAACATATGCTACACAAAGGATAACCAATAAGCATAATAATAAAGTCTTATCTGTAATGCAGCTCCAACAGCAAACAGGAATACGGTTCCGGGGAGCAAGCTGTGTCCAGCCTCGCAGCAATCTGTATCTTTATCTTTACCCTGGGTTGGGGTCCCAGCTGGTCCATGCAGCAAAGCTCCTCACAGGACTGGGGGACCAGAGCAGCATCAGCTACGGCTTCCTAGCCGGCAGAAGTCTCTCCACCCTCACGTGGAAAAACAAGCTCACCTTCTGTAACCAACTTCCTGTTTTTTAAACCTGCAGTCTCTCAGGCCTCCTGCTTAATTAGGCTGCAGGTGTATGCAGATCTCCAACTGTAGGTTAACTGGTTTAGTGCTGGAAAGTACACACATCCTCCATTCCAGATTACTGAGTCAGTGACTCTGTCACAATATATATATATTTATATGGGTCGACAAATCACCAAAATATCTACTCGCCGAACAAAAAAAATCTACTCGCCACCTAGTACCACATGTGTGCTGCTTTGGCCAATAGGAGCTCGCCACGATGTTAAATCCACTCGCCCGGGGCGTGCAAATGTATAGGTTTGTCGAACACTGTATATATATATACTGTGTGCTCATTTGCATGTCATTTCCCAGAATCCCTTGCTGCAGTTTAAGTGCTTTGTGCTGGGTAATAATGGTGAAAGGCGGGGTTGCAGACCTGCCTAAGACATGCAAATGAGCATACTGTACAGTATATTTACATTTGCTATATGCTTTGCTGTGGAGGGTTTTTGTCACTTTTTTTACTCACCATAACTTAACTCAGTATGGTAAACCCCATATTTTCGCTTCATTGCATAGCCAGTTAACCAACCCCACACTGATGAGACCCATTAAGGTCGAAACAGCTGTCTGTGGGTGGGTTTTCTGGCTATGCATCTTAACCCTGGCTGTGCTCAAAGCTGTGACCATGCAGCAAGCTTAAGCCTATAGGGAACCATGTATAAAATGGTTTTTGAAGCAAAAAGTGGCACTGTGTGCTCATTTGCATGTCAATTCCCAGAATCCCTTGCTGCAGTGTAAGTGCTGTGTGCTGGATGATAATGGTGAAAGGCAGGGTTGCAGACCTGCCTAAGACATGCAAATGAGCATACAGTATATTTACATTTGCTATATATATATATATATATATATATATATATATATATATATACAGTGGTCGACAAATCCCCAAAAAATCTACTCGCCACACAAAAAAATCTACTCGCCACCTAGTACCAAACGTGTGCTGCTTGGGCCAATAGGAGCTCATCACGATGTTAAATCCACTCGCCCGGGGCGAGCAAATGTATAGGTTTGTCGAACACTGTATATATATATATATATATATATATATATATATATATATATATATATATACACACTTCACTCGCCTTCTCACTTAACCCCATGCTTTGCACTTCCAGCCATCTGATCTATAATTTATTTCCCTTTACACAATGCTATTTGTCCTGGCTTCAGATTATTTGGAACCACAGTCATGCTGCCCTTGTTGCTCATGTGCTTTCTGGATGGTTTTATCCTGTTTCGCACTTCAGAGTTTGGTATGATGAGCTTTATTTCCACAAACAAATTCTAATGATTCCATTATCAAATGAAAGGGTCCTACATTCCCACAATATTCTGTGATATACTGTATGACTTATTACTGACACTGTTAATACTTTTTCTTTTCTGTCTTTTTTCCCCAATAGAAAAACCTATTTTCAACAAAAGTCACTGAATGGCTTATAAAACCTGTGGGTTTTGCAGCTAATCTCAATCTACCTCAGATTCTCTAGGAAATAACATCTGAATCCCGCCAAAGGTGGCTCCTTAAGATTGTCTCTCCAATATGCCTCCACTGATCCCTTCAACTACAGTAAGCCAGCATGGCCATCATGAGGAAAAGAGTCACAACTTCAAAGACCACCTCAAGTACGTCAGCTCCATCTTCTGCATATCTTTCATGAGGGTCTTTATGCTGTGCAACTAACTTCACTCGACATCAGATTCTCTAGGATATAGCACACGAGTTGCGCTAACGGCTGCATCCTTCAATGACAGCCAAAGTTTGTTAGCTGTTTGCTACTTTTACAGCTGCTCTGTTATTGGTCATTCAGTAAAGTATTTCTGATATATACTGTATTGAAGCATTTTCATATTTACAAATTACCCGGCTCTCACAACTCCTTCAATTAACAAGCAACCATCTGATACCTTCTATTTCCACTTTCCCTTCCTTATAAATTGTCAGCTTCTTGGAGCAAGGCCCTCCTTACCTACTGTAACAATGTTGTTAACAATGTATGTTTATGTTCATTATTTTATTGTTTTTGTCCTACAACCATATTGTTCAGCGCTATGGAATATGTCGGCGCATTATAAATCAATGATAATAATAATAATACAGTAATAATAAACCACTCCCTGTAAATACATACTGTATATAAATAGAATAGAGATGTCTTATATAAGCCACAAATATTTTCTGGCAGATTTTTATGTCCATCAGCCAAACATTTCAAGCAGAAACTATTTCTATTAATAGTCATTTTGCAGGTAAGTATCTTCAAGACACCACAAAGCAAAATATATTTAATCTGAATTTTTATTTGGAAGTGGAAGGTGCTGATAAATATTTTGTAAAGGCTTCAACAACATTCCATACATAATTAAAGACTCTACGAGCTTTTAACAGCATGTTTAACCATGGAGTTCTAGTCAAACAGTGTGATTAATGATTCCATCTTGAGCTTCATCTTATCAGTTTTCAATTTGTCACGTTATGAGAGCTCCAGGCACATTGGGCCAGGTGTACAACAGTTTAGGCTGGAAGTATTTTTATTGCATTAGAAGTAATGGGGTTTTTAAAATACAGATAAAGCTACAAGTAAAGCTCCAGACGGTGCTCAGTGACGGAAATACAGTAATGTGTAAACAAAAGGACAGGAATCCCAAAAAGAGCACTCAGGCGGTTACATAAAGCATTATAAATTTATTGGTAACATCATTATAAAAGAACACACATTTAAAACAATCCCTACTCGAGTGCTCTTTTCGACACACACACACACACACACACACACACACACACACACACACACACACACACACACACACACACACACACACACACACACACACACACACACACACACACACACACACACACACACACACACACACACACACACACACACACACCAGAAATAGTCCACACACTGTATTTGATGCTATAACAAACCCTTTGGTGGTTTATTTCCCCATATCCAAAACAAAGTATTGTAGACACACTGTCCCTTTACGGTAAAACCAAAACTATGCAGCTAAAACCTACTCCACAGTAGGGAGGCTAATTACACAGTCATGGCCCTAACTGACCAACAGAATAGTTAGGCTAACTTCTAGTTTTAAACATCACAAAATAAACCAAACAAAATGTAAACTCCTTAACTTAAGGAAATTTTTCCCTGGAGTCTCTATGTAATCCCTATGAATACGTTCAGAAGGGCCTGTTTCCTAAACAGGTTGTAACGCAGGTTCCTAGAGATTCCATTCCTGGGAGTGGGTCCCAGCATGCCTGGAGAACCGTACCAACCAATGTCCTATTAGTTGGGGAAAGTTTCCCAGATCTGGAAGCTTGCTAACTACCTATTAAAACCCCCTTGCAGTGAGGAGCCTGCCTTTATTAGGTGCACATGTAGCTTGACTCTCCAGAGGGATTTAACCTCCTGCAAGTTGGAAAGCATACAGTACAAACTGATCCTCTCTCTTACCTACACAGACACTGTCACAATATATATGTAGCCACCTGTCCCTATGCCTAAGGATACTACGTGGGCAACTACCCGTGGTGCTATAACTGTTGCTCACAGGAGGCCTAAGCCTCCGCCTCTGGGAGCCTGGGGTGAGCTAGTTCTCCTTGCGTGCAGCGCCTCCACTTTGAGGGATCCCAGCGTGAGTGGGATAACCCCTCACAGGAACCAATACACAGTAATGAGTATTACTCTACACAAGGTATATAACAGATGTTTACTGAAAATACATATACTAACATACAGATGAGCCAATGAGTATTCTAAAGCTTGCCTTAAACTTGCCTTAAACTAGCCAGGTAACATGCTGGGTACATGCTGGGTACATTTCAGTGACATGGCCCATCGGATTAACACAGCAGGGGTTCCTGGCAGTCCCATTCAGTTTGAATGGGACTGCCAGGGACCCCTGCTGTAATCCGATGGGCCATTTGTCTGTCTGCAGAAATGTGTGAAATGTCGCAGCATGTACCCAGCATATACCCAGTATGTACCCAGCATGTACCTGGGTCTTTTTGGAGATTTCCCCAGGTTTGTTTTAAAATAATCGTCTGCATTATAGTATAACACTGAAACAACTGTTCCCACAGTATAACCCAGTAACACAACACTTGGTGCTTCCCGCAAAGTACTGAGGGTGCTGTGGCACCAATACCCCTGGTGTCCTGTCCCAGCAAGTCCTACCCAAATTTGAGGTAGCGTACTCTCTGTGGATGTAGGTGTAACGGAGTGCTCACCACAAACAAGACGTGACCCCAAGGCCAAGGTGGGGATTGATATATAACACCAACCCACAGCCACGTGGGCATGTCTGGAGTGTAGATAGTCGAGGTAGCCGGGTCGGGGTTGGAGAGGTATGGATCGTCAGGCTAAGGCCCCGCTCCCTCAGTCAGCGCGCCCGCACTGCAGCCAGGTGGGGCGCTGACAGACACAGACCGCGATATGCGGTCTGTAGGGAGCCGGAGCGGGAGGGGGGCGGGAGTGGGAGGGAGGGGGGCGGGATATGATCGTGGTGCTGTCCACCCCCCCACACACATACACACATACACACATACATACACATACACACAGACACACACACACACACACACACATACATACATACATACATACTGTGACAAACGGCTTACTCCTGGGGCTCCGCCGTCTGTCCGGGACTGTTAGAACACGGTCTTTTAGGGTAGGTTAAATGAGGAGGCGTAACGTGCTGTTCCTTTAAACTGGCTACTGCCTGGTTTATTCGGTCCCAGGCACTGAGGCTGCCACATGGAATACAAAATAATACATAAGCAAATCAAACCCTGCTCGTCAGAGCAATAACTTAACTTAAGGTTTTCCCTGACTGGGGGTTGGAATGGCTTATCCACTTCCAACAACAAAAATAAGTAACTTTGCAGTTTTAGAAAAAAGGAACAGAATGCTTTAACCTGTTTGGTGAAAGGCGTTTCCCTCTCTGCTTCCAGCAGCCTCCCTGCCTCCAGGCTCATGGGGAGAGGGGAGAGGGGAGAGGAACCAGGAAATCAGCCTTAAATACCCGATTTCTAAATAGCAGGACAGGTGACAGAAATCAGGCAGCAGACAAACTCTGGTCTGGATGCCTCATCCCTCAGTTCCAGCACTTGCCAAACTGTGGGATGGAGTGCATGCATTCTGAGGCTGCACTTTTCAGCCTAAACAGGATAGAAACTGTTCAGTATCCTGGGAGCCCTATATATGGAATTTATTACCATCCCCTGGTTTCTGTCACAATACTCACACACTTTAACCCGCAGCTCCTTCCCTGCTCCCCGCCCAAGGCGCCGCCCATCTAGCTCCTTCCCTCTCCTCCTCCCCATTGGCTGACTCGCATACCACGTGATGCGTCAGCGCCGAAAATCACTACATTCTTGCAGCATTGGCTGGCTGACGCGTCACAGTACGTAGTCAGCCCTGCCGGAAGGAGGCAGCGGGGGCAGGGACCATTCAGGCAAGAATCTGGTGGTTTGCAGCCACACGGCCGCGCGCTCAGCCGGCCGCAGCGGGTTTGCAGCCTCAGAGATACTTGCCGAAGTCGGCATTGGAAAGTTGCGGATAGTTGAAGGTACTTAGCCGTGGTCAGGATTGGAGAGGTGTGGATCGTCGTGGTACTTTGTCGAGGTCGGGGTTGGAGAGATGCGGATCGTCGTTGGTAGCCGGGGTCAGGAGTTTAGAAGAGCGGAGTCCAGAAGAATAGCCAAGGTCAGGAACTAGGAACCGGAGTAAAAGACAAGACTTTGGAGGCAAGGGTAGCAGTGAACACTTTGCAAATTGAAGGTTTATGCTCAGCCAATTTGCCAGTGAGCCGGCTGAACATATACAGGCAGTCCTCGGTTATCCGACACAATGCGTTACTCAAAATGGCGTTGGATAACGAAACGTTGTAAAGCGAAACACGATTTCCCATAGGACCACTGTTTAAATGAAAGGTTCCGTTCCTGAAGGCATTTTGTAATGCTAAAATACACAAAATATTTTACGCAGACAATAAGATATGCAGCACACACATGAGTTTTCATGCTCTACGGATGTTATCCTGGAGCCTTTGCACATATTTGTAGTGCATCATGTTCAGTACACAGTCAATGGAAACTTGGAGACATATGTCCACAGTTAGTCACGTCTCTCTGCTGAACATCATAAAATTGGGTGTGTACCCGGTGGACTCAAGCCTAGTGCAATTGTAGGCATGTACTAACGTTCGTCATGCTTGCTCCATCTGGCCTTCTCTGATCCCTTCAGAGTGTCTATAGCCGCGGCCCCTTTTATTTTAACACTTCCCCGATATTTTCCGGTGACTTTTTCCGAATGCCACGCGCTTCGCCGCATTCATGCGGCGTTCGTGCCGTATTCATGTCGCAATCATGCCGGCATCACCCGCGCTTGATCTGTTTAATGAGAATGGTTCAGATTTAATTGGTTGAAATTCTTCGCGTATCCGCCAGGTGGCAGATATTCATGAATTGTAATGCGCATGCGCTTCAGTAATGTGTCGACTTGCAGGTGTTTAAAAAATACCACAGTGGTCCTTTGTGAATTGACCTTGGTACTGAAGAAGTTGTACAACATTGTATCTATTTAGGCGTTTCATATTAGAAACTAAATGCAAAGTGTCTGGTGTTCCATTCCATTGTCCAGAGAGGTCCAGAGATGAGTACACCACTGCAGTCCATGTTCAAAAAGCCCAACATAACGTACGCTTATTTAATATGGTCAGCAATTAGTTCAGCAGATGATAAGATGGCCACAGTTGGCCAAATTTATCAATATATTTTCGTGGAGTGATGGAGAAGGTGTCCTCTGGGTTTCCGGGAGAGAAGCGGCAGCGGCGGCGAGGGCTGATGGAGAAAGTGTCCTCTGGGTTTCCAAAAGAGGGCTGATGAAGAAGGTGTCCGCTGGCTTTCCGGGAGAGAAGAAACAGCGGCGCCGAGGGCTGATGGAGAAGGTGACTATTTGTTTTGCTTTGAGTATACATCACCGAATTTCTACTTGATATAATAAGGCTTCTTTAAAGCCTTTCCTGTAGCCTTTGGAGTCGTCAGAAGGTTTTCTTTATTAGCCTTAGCCTTTCGCTTTGGCCTTGGCCTGGAAATGGCTGCCGCCTTTGTTATTTTCTGCATGACAGGCACGGCAGAAACGAGTGGGTTCCTGCGTCCGTAGAATCGGGGTTGATCCATGGAAGCTGATGGCACAATGCAGTATCTGGAAAAGGGCAAGTTCAGATACAGATCATCGAGTGGGAGGCTATGCAATGTGTGTCACCTTTTATGCATGGCAACGAGGTGCAGGTGTTAAAAGTGGGCGTACTCTAATGTGACTCATTAAAGTATAAATAACCATCCATTTTGTGGATTCACTGCACATTGAATACACATCGACTAAACATCGAATATACATTCTTGTGCTTGTATTTCTTTCTACACGCAGCGATGCCTGTTAAAAAGATTTCTAAGGATCTAAGCATGAGAATAAAGGAGATGTACACAAGAGGACAACGAATTGCGGATATTCAACGCTAGCTAAGTACTTCTGGCCTCGTTGTACCAGCAGCAACCGTGAGCTATCATGCCCACGGTAAAACCAAAAAAGTAAAGAGGACAACAACGGTAACTACCGCGTAAGTACTGTACTACTGTATACTGTAAAGTAATTGTCACTCACTTCATTATTACTCATTATGACTCACGCACTCACAACCCCCCATTTCAGTACATAGTTTACTCACATTATGACACACACACACACACATAAAGTACCATGAATATTATATCTGTTATATATATATATATGTTATATACTGTATATATCTGTTATACTGTCACAGCAGCGCGATTTCGCGGGCAATGTTGCCCCTACACGGGTGAGTTTGATTTAATTTTGATTTGTTTGGGTATATAAGGTGGTGGATTAGCATTCACTTATTGCACGTCCCTGAGGAAGGTCACGTTGAGTGTACCGAAACGTTGGAGGTGGTGCCATGTTACTTTGATTACAACTGCATTGGAACTACTAAGACTGTGTGCTGTCTCGTTTTTTCCGGACTCCAATCTGGTAAATTCTACTTTTTACATGTGCATATGGGGCAAGCATCAGCATCTTACTTATGTTTACAGTGTGCCAACTGAGATGATTTTTTCATATATATATATATGTATATATATATATATATATACCTGTATACAGTACAATATTGTTATTGCTGTATATTTATATAACTCTATTCTATACAGTATCTATTATTATTGTTATCGCTGTATATTTATATAACTCTATTCTATACAGTATCTATCTATTATTATTGTTATCGCTGTATATTTATATAACGCTATTCTATAAAGATTCTACTGTAACTATTATTATTGTTATCGCTGTATATTTATATAACTCTATTCTATACAGTATCTACTGTATCTATTATTATTGTTATCGCTGTATATTTATATAACTCTATTCTATACAGTATCTACTGTATCTATTATTATTGTTATCGCTGTATATTTATACAGTATAACTCTATTCTATACAGTATCTATCTATTATTATTGTTATCGCTGTATATTTATATAACTCTATTCTATACAGTATCTACTGTATCTATTATTATTGTTATCGCTGTATATTTATATAACTCTATTCTATACAGTATCTACTGTATCTATTATTATTGTTATCGCTGTATATTTATACAGTAAAACTATTATATTAAAGTAATATAAATATAAAGTAATATAAACCCTATATAAACCCAGTCAGAACAGCTAGTCTTCTTGCAGCCCATATCCAAGTGGCCCATTATAAGTGGCATGACTATTGAACAATTGAAGTTTAAAAGGAAGTTCAAAAGAAGTGAAGAATAAGTGGACACCCCATCTGGCCCTGATTCCTGAATTTGAACTACGCTGGAAAGGAGGATATCATCTATACCAGACTGCATCATTACTGCTGTGATGCTGCCTTTTCCATTTATATTTGCTGTGACTTCACTTCTTCTCAAATTATGCACTTCTTTTTACCAGCCTCAGTATGTCTCAAACTCTATTCATATATCTCCATCTCTCCTTTCTTCACCACTTCTCTGTTCAAATGAACTCCTTTCTTACCTGCGTCCTCTGACACCACACAGCTATATCCCCTGCACTAAAAAACACCCCTACAAATCCTCATCACACATCCTCTTTCTATCCATGCTTCTCCTCCTTGCTTCTGGGGATATCTCTCCCAATCCTGGTCCCTGTCTTATTTCAACTTGCTCTCGTCCTCGCCTCCCACATGCAACTTCTACTCCTTCTGGTGTCAACCCCTCCAACCTCATACCCATCCCCTGCCACCCTCCCTCCTCTCTCCCTTTCTCCTGTGCCCTTTGGAACGCACGCTCTCTTTCTAACAAGTTCCTCTCTGTACATGACTTCTTTCTCTCTCACTCCCTGCTTCTCTTTGCTATAACTGAGACCTGGCTCACTCAGTCTGACTCTGCTCTGGAAGCTGCCCTCTCCTATGGTGGCCTTTCCTTCTCCCACACTCCGTGCCCTGATGGCAGGGGTGGAGGCGTGGGGCTCCTGCTCTCCTCTGTCTGCCGTTACCGAACCCTTCCTATTCCCCCCTCTCTTGCTTTTCCCTCCTTTGAGGCTCACACTGTCCAGATCTTCTCTCCTCTCCCTGTTCATGTGGCGGTCATCTATCGCCCACCTACCTCTACTCATCCCCCTTCTGCCTTTCTCTCTCAATTTGAATCCTGGCTCTCTTTCTTTCTCTCCTCAGACTCCCCTGTTCTTCTCCTTGGGGACTTCAATTGCCACATTGATGACCCCTCTCTCCCTTGGGCTTCCCGCTTTCTTTCTCTAACCTCTTCTTTTGGCCTTCAACAGTGGACTGCAGCCAGCACCCACAAGGATGGCCACTACTTAGACCTGGTTTTCACTAAAAACTTCTCTCTCTCTGATTTCTCCATTTCCCCTTTTCCTCTCTCTGACCATCATCTCATCTCATTCTCTTTATCTCGCTTCTCCCCTTCTCCACCTCCATCTACCCCCCGGTTCTGCAGAAACCTGCGCTCTATTCACTTACCTGACTTTGAGTCCACTTTACACTCCTCCCTCTCCTCTCTCAGCTCTGCTACAGACCCTTACAACCTGGTCAGAAAGTACAACTCTGTCTTGTCCTCGTCTCTTGATCTACATGCCCCGCTTTCTCTCTACCGCCCTCGCCCTTCTAACCCTAGACCCTGGCTAAATTCCCACACGCGCATGCTGCGTTCCTCCACTCGTTCCTCTGAACGCCTCTGGAGGAAGTCTCACACTCTCGCAGACTTCCTTCACTACAAATTTATGCTATCCTGTTTCAACTCTGCCCTCTCGCAAGCTAAACAAGCCTACTTTTCTGCACTAATCAACATGCACAAGTCTAACCCATGCCGACTGTTCTCTGTCTTTGATACTCTACTCAAACCACCCTCAGCTGCCTCTCCTTCCTCCATCTCCGCTCAGGACTTTGCTGACTATTTTAAGGAAAAGGTGGAATCCATACGGCAGAACATCCCCTCTGTTTCTTCCCCCCATCCTACACCTCTTCCTAACTCTCCTCCTGCCTTCCTTGAGTCTTTTTCCACTGTCTCAGAGGAGGATGTGTCGCTGTTGATCTCCTCTTCTCCCTCTACAACTTGCCCTCTTGACCCCATTCCCTCCCATCTCCTAAAACCTCTAGCTCCTATTATAATCCCTACGCTTACACACATTTTTAACTCCTCCCTCTGCTCTGGAACCTTTCCATCCTCCTTCAAACATGCAACAGTCATACCATTACTCAAAAACAGCAAGCTTGACCCTACCTGTCTTTCTAACTATCGACCTGTCTCCCTCCTGCCTTTTGCCTCTAAACTACTTGAACGTCTTGTATTCTCTCGCTTGCTCCATTTTCTCAACACCTATTCTCTCCTAGACCCTCTACAATCTGGCTTCCGCACTGCTCACTCCACCGAAACAGCCCTCACTAAAATAACTGACGACCTCTATGCTGCCAAAGACAGAGGTCATTACACTCTGCTCATATTACTCGACCTCTCTGCAGCATTTGACACCGTGGACCACCCTCTTCTCCTCCACATTCTCCATACTCTAGGTATTCGGAACAAAGCTCTATCCTGGATCTCATCCTACCTCTCCCATCGTACTTTTAGTGTCTCTTCTGCTAACACCTCCTCCTCCTCTATTGATCTCTCTGTGGGGGTACCCCAGGGCTCTGTCCTGGGACCTCTTCTCTTTTCTCTGTACACACTCTCTCTAGGTGACCTAATAACATATTTTGGGTTTAATTATCACCTCTATGCCGACGACACACAAATATACTTTTCAACACCTGAACTTACACCTGCTGTACAAACCAAAGTTTCTGAATGTCTCTCTGCTATATCATCCTGGATGGCCCTCCGACACCTTAAACTCAACATGGCTAAAACAGAGCTCCTCATACTTCCTCCCAAACCTGGCCCTACTACCTCCTTCCACATTACTGTTGGAACTACAATCATTCACCCAGTAGCCAAAGCACGCTGCCTAGGGGTCACATTCGACTCCTCTCTCACATTCGCCCCTCACATTCAAAACATTTCTAAAACTTGTCGCTTTTTCCTCCGCAATATAACTAAGATACGCCCTTTCCTCTGTTTTTCGACTGCTAAAACTCTGACTCAGGCCCTCATTCTCTCCCGTCTTGATTACTGTAACCTCCTGCTGTCCGGCCTTCCTGCCTCTCACCTGTCTCCCCTACAATCTATCCTAAATGCTGCTGCCAGAATTACTCTACTCTTTCCTAGATCTGTCTCAGCATCTCCCCTCATGAAATCCCTCTCCTGGCTCCGATCAAATCCCGCATCTCACACTCCATTCTTCTCCTCACTTTTAAAGCTTTACATTCTTCTGCCCCTACTTACATCTCATCCCTAATTTCTCGGTATGCACCATCCAAACTCTTGCGTTCTTCTCAAGGATGTCTTCTTTCTACCCCCTTTGTATCTAAAGCCCTCTCCCGCCTTAAACCTTTTTCACTGACTGCCCCACACCTCTGGAATGCCTTCCCCTCAGTACCCGACTAGCACCCTCTCTATCCACCTTTAAGACCCACCTTAAGACACACTTGCTTAAAGAAGCATATGAATAGCACTGTGGATATTCTAAACACGATACATAATGCTTGGCCCCCTGCAGACGCACTTACCAGAACTCCCTCCTACTGTCTCTGTACGTTCTCCCTACCTACCAATTAGACTGTAAGCTCCTCGGGGCAGGGACTCCTCTTCCTTAATGTTACTTTAATGTCTAAACACTTATTCCCATGATCTGTTATTTATATGTCTGTTATTTATTTGATTACCACATGTATTACTACTGTGAAGCGCTATGTACACTAATGGCGCTATATAAATAAAGACATACAATACAATACAATATATATATTTGGCCATACTGTAGGCCTTAGCATAAATTATGTACTGTACTGTACCTGTACTAGTGGCCTACTGTAACGTATTGTTGTTTTTCCTTTAAACTGTAGGGAGACAACTGTTCTGGTTGACCAAATAAGTGAAGAGAATGATGAGAAGAGTGCCTTAAGGGTCAAAGACACTCTGCAGAAAAATCACAATCTAACCGTATCAGAGACCAGTATTAAGAAGATGAGACGCAGAATTGGATGGAAATATGGACATGTGAGGTTAGTGCTGGACAGTACAGTAGGTGAAAAGTGTAGTTTAATAAACTGTACTGTACCTATAAAATTATTCCTTGTCATTACAGAGCGTACCTTATGATAAGGGACATCAACAAGACAAAGAAAGTGGTCCAGTCACAGGCATGAAGCGACAGTGGCGAAACGTTTCAGGATTGCATCTTTACTGACGAGTCTACTGTATTTCTGGAGAGATTTGCCACCTTTGCATTCCACAAAAAAGGACGGATATCTATGAAGCCGCGTCCAAAACACCCAGTGAAGATGCATGTGTGGGGTGCCATCTCTAGGCATAGACCAGGATGCATAGTTATCTTTGATGGTACAGTATAATAATGCACAAAGTCACATGCTGTAGCCTTAAGCACTGTACTGTACTACTGTAGTGTGCATTATTTTGAGCACTTTTCTTTTCTTGTTACAGGAATCATGAATAAAGCTTTTTTTCCAATAGCAAATAGTGCCTGAGATTGTAGAATACATCACACGTGAATTCCCAAATGGTCACCCTTTCAAAAAGGACAACGATCTGAAGCACACCGCATCAACTGCGCATATTCTTGCCTGCGGTATCAACTGTGTGAAGACGTCAGCGGAGTAAGTACGGTAACCGTATCTCATTTTTTCCCACTGTTTACTGTGTATCTCTTTAACTAATTCTCCTTTTTTCCCCCTCCAATGACAGATCGCCAGACTTCAATCCTATCGAAATGGTCTGGCATCAGCTGAAGGACCATATCCGAAAAGTGGTGCAACCCTCAAAAAAGGATGAGTTTGCGAATAGCATAATGAGTTTTTGGAACGATGTGCTCACCGTGGAACTATGTAATAAATATTGCGACTGTGTTGCCCATTGTGATAGAGCGTATTGGGCAAGCATCAGGAAGGTAGTGCTGTACTGTAGTATGGTAAGTACAGGCAACCAAGTACAGTATGATACAGGTAAGTATGGCACAGATTGTTTTACAGTATACAGCATGCACTTTACTGCACTCATTTTTAATTTTCAGAGAGAGCTGCACTACCAACCTTGTTACAAAGTATTTTACAGTACAGTAGTTCCAGTATACAGTAGTTTGACAGTAGTAACTGCATACAGTAGTCCAATATGGAGTAGTTATACTGTACACAATGCAATTATATGCACTTAACTGCACTATTTTTTTCTTTCCTTTTCAGAGACATTTGGCTGCACTACAAATGGACGGGTGGTGGGGTATCATGTGTAAATTGTGAGCTGTGTGTATAGTGTATCTACTGTACAGTCATGATTTACACAACCCCCCCCCCTCTCAATGAACTACAGAATGCAATGTGGCCATGACGAACAAGAGAAAGACTAAAAATTTGTATTACTTTTTTTATTATTATAAATATGCATGATTCATGATTATTTGTATTTTTCATTCTTCCATGATAATGCACCGGCCCTCAAATTTCAACTGACAGAAGAACTACAGTACACTACTGTATGTGTACAAAGAAGATTAACACTGAAAATGATTATTTGTATTTTTTATTCCTGATAAAATAAATATTTCATTACATTTACGATAATCATAATCTCATTTTTTTAAATTCACTGTGATTGTGTGTGTGTGGGGGGGATTCTTCAAGAAGGCGTACATTTTTATTCATTGGTTACATTTTTATTCCTTGGCTAATCAGATTAACATATTCAATTCGAGAAGGGTTTATCACATGTGTGCATGCGTTACCGTAAACAAAGCCTCAAGGGGTTGGGTGTGTGTAGATGGATGAGTCATCATAATGGATTAGCATAATTGATTAGCCAAGCATTTGCAAATGAATGGTTTGCGAGAGGTGTCTATAAGAAGTTGAAATCCTTGAGCCTTGTGTGTGACTTGAACTTCCACATGAATGTGAAGTTATACACACATGCACATTAATCATCAACTAGGTCCCTTCCCAAATAGGATTACATGCAGGCGCAGAGATATGACACCAGGCTCGGCTCGGGACGATTATAAGCACAAAGCCAAGCATTTACAAATGAATGGTTTGCAAAAGGTGTTGATAAGAAGTTGAAATCCTTGAGCCTTGTGTGTCTGCAGCGAGGAGGGGGGTAAAGCTGCATGAAGGATTAGCTGTACTGTACTGTAGTTCAAAGACATATTTCCAACACCCCCCCAAATCAATAAAAATCACATACCGTAAAGCATGTGAATGACCAGTGTCGCATTAAAAAGCGAAAGTACCGATAGAATATCAGAATAACAAGAATTTTTATGCAGGCACACGTCTGGAAACGAAACAAAAACAACAACAAAAATATATATTTTTTTCCAGACTTGAACTTCCACATGAATATGAAGTTATACACGCATGCGCATTAATCATCAACTAGGTCCCTTCCCAAAGAAGATTACATGCAGGCGCTGAAATGTGACACCAGGCTCTGTGTCTCTCACGCAGGAATGTGATGACAGGTTCAGGTTGATTGAAGCCAGAAAGCCATCTAGCCTTCAGAAAGCAATCTGGCTGGGAGAGGTGTACTATACTGTAGATAAGAAGTTGAAATAGTACTTTAGCTTTGTGTGTGTGCGGAGGCGAGAGGGAGAGCTCTGTATGCGCCGAAATGTGATACTGTAACACGCCTATGCGTTTCAACAATGTTCAAATGAGATATACAGTACTGTACGGTATACACATAATATAAAAATAGTATGAAAACAAGTAAAAGTACTGATTACAAAATACTGTAATACCGTACCTATACAGTACTGTATAGAAATGTGATAATTTTATATTCGAAGAAGAAGCAACGCTATATTTTTGTAATAGTGTATACTGTAAATCTTCCATTTTACAAATACTGCGCGCGCACACACAGACATAATGCATTAGACTTATTAGACTTTGAAGACAACAGCTCGCGAACGCCCACCTGTGCTTTTAGACAGTATTGAGGTATAGCAGACAGCGCTTAAAATCCGAGCGCTAACATACCGGAAAGCGCTCCGGAAAAAAAGAAAATATACTACATCTGGCCGCGGTTATCAGAGCGCCACGGATCCAGCATATAGCATATCCAGTAGAATTTGTTGAACCTTTCTGGAAAGGCATCTCCTTCAGGGTGATAGCAAGTCATGTGAGACTTCTTGATATTGAGCAGCTTTAGGAGCTCTTTGATCAGCTTTCTCTCGAAGTCCGTCCCTTGATCGGAGTGCATCCGATTGGGTAGGCCGTAATCCATGAAGTACTGTTCCCACAGTTTCTTGTCTACCGTAAGAGCTTTTTGGTCCTTGAAGGGGAACGCTTGGGTGTACCGGGTGTAATAATCCGTTACTGTGAGAACATTCCCGATACCCTTAGAGTCTGGCTCGATGCAGAGAAAGTCCACACAGACTATGTCCATGGGACCAGAGCTCTTTAGGTGGGAGCTGCGCGTGTAGGCAGGGTTTTCCACTGTATGCACAGCACCCACCTCCGGCAATGGTGCTCCACTGATTCCCGCATCCTGGGCCAGAAGAACCGATCTCTTATAAGCCCAAACGTTTTGTCCACTCCCCGGTGTCCGTGATCATCGTGTAGGGATCGTAGGACCTGGTACTGCAAACTTCTGGGCAGGACTAATTGTCTCCTAACGGGGTGGTTGTGGTAGGGGATGTGGATGGCTGTTCCGCCATTTGAACAGTGAAGGCCATGGCCCATGGAGTGGGATCCTTGACTTTAGACAGTCTTTGGCAAAGTGCCCTTCTCATTCGCAGGTATAGCAGCTTGTACAGTACCTCGGGTCACACCGGCGTAATGACCGGTTTTTGGGGCACCCTGGAGGTGGAGACAGGCGCCACTGGAGGAGAGTTATCCTTGGCACTTTCCATCTCATCAGGCTTCTGGGCCAATGCCCCTTTGGTCTCTCTCTTGCGGGAGTCTTTATGTTTCTTGTAGGGGGGGTGTAACCATGTATAGGCTTCATGTCCTTTAACCAGACCCAATAGCCCCTCAAGTGTAGGAGGACTTCCTTGTAGCAAGGAACACCGGATCATGATGACTATATGATGGGGAGTATTCATCCCCTTAAAAACTATTTTCTGCAATATTCATCCACTTCAGAGGCTGGAATAATATCGTGGGAACGTAGATTCCACACAACTAACTGTATCTGTTGAATAAACTCAGACAGTTCTTTCACTTCTCTCTGTCTAAGATTGTAGAATTTAGACCAGAGTTCGCTTTCATCCTCTTCAAGGCCGTAGATCTGCGTCAATACTTCCACTAATCTCTGTGCCTAAACGTCTGTATTCTGGTCTTGGTGCATTCTCACCATCATAGAGGCGGGGGGTGATTAGGCGCTCCATTATCCGCTGCCTCTTAACAGCTTTGGTGCAAGACCTTCCTCCAGTACTTGGAAGGTGTAGTCCTTCCAGGCTTCAAATGTCTCTTCACTGCCTGGCATGGGCTTTACCCCTGAAAAAGCTTTCAATTTACAGTGATGTTGTGCCTGAGGCTGCTCGTTCTTGTTCCAAGCCAACTGCTGTATGGCTTCTGTGAGCATCTGAACTCCATTCGAACGGCGGAAACTGTGACTGTGCTCTGACCTGATCGGTGGTTGCGACCCGACATGGATCTGGCTTCGCTCCTGCAAGGACTTTCTGGGGAAAGTGATGACAACCATCGAAAGCTCCTGCATGTCAGTGGCAAAACTAGTGGGCTCTACCTTCACGGGTATTTATGGATAGATTATAGGGCTCTCGCTATCTAGTTCTCCAAGGAACCGTAAGGTGGGAGTACATCCTTCTTCCGTTAATTCATACCCTCCGGTAACAAACACTGCGCACCATACCTTTTCTGGGTCTGTTCGGCGGGCTAGGACATTTGCGGCCTGTAAGCTGGTGAACTGCCCCAGTACTAAACAGATGTCATAAGAGGAGGTGTTGGCATGACTTTCCCAATGGCTATCATCTGTAGGGGTGGTACATAGCTTTTAAATGCCCATTCATAGATCTCCCGCCAGGAGGGTAATGATATGACCAGTGACATAATTTGGTTGTACAATTTTCGGGCACCCCAGGTCTCAGCAGCGTCTCCAAATGTAGCCCCCTGTCTCTATGCCAAAGGGAACTACATGAGCAACTACGCGTGCTGCTGTACCTGTTGCTCACAGGAGGCCTAAGCCTCCGCCTCTGGTAGCCTGGGATGAGCTCTATCTCATTGCATGCAACGCCTCCACCAATGAGGGATCCCAGCATGAGCAGGATAGCCCCTCACAGGAACCAATACACAGTAATGAGTTATAGACCACACAAGGTATATAACAGATGTTTATTGAACACATATATATTAGCATATAACCCTGGAATAACTTTACCCACAGTATAAACCCAGTAACCCACACTTGGTGGTTCTCTCAAAGTACTGAGGGTGATGTGACACCAATTCCCCTGGTGTCCTGTACCAGCAAATCCCACCCAAATGTGAGGTAATGCTACCCCCTGTGGATGTAGGTGCACATTGGATACCTGCCTTGGTAATCCAGTACCCATGTGCTGCTTGGTGTAGTGAGTTGAAGCAATTTCCACGCAGTGGGACCTCCAACACAAATCCCCTCCTCCTAAATGGTCCTGATCCTTCACACAGTGCGAGCTCCACACAATGTCTCTGTCCCCAATAACCAGATCCCAAGCCGCAGTTTGCCACGTGAATTTCCGTCCACAGGTACAGCAGTGCATTAACTGATATAAAGCAAAGTGTCCCTATCTGGGGCCTTCCCTACAACACTTAACTAGTGTTGACTAAGGGCTTAGCTGAGGGCCTAAAAGCCAAGGTCTTGCCTAGTCCAGGATGCAACTTCTCCTGGACACTACCTTCTATTTCCTCGGCTCCCCCATGACTGAGCACGCTGGCTCTTTTTCCTAGAGGATATCCTCCTCTTCTTGAGCGCCCTTCTTTCTGGAGCAGCCTCCTCAAAGGCATTCTGAGACTTGTAGTTCTCAATACCATATATTGTGGAGCCATTCAAGATGGCCACCACAACTTAGTCCCGAGGCTTCTGGAAATTGTGGTTCCGCATGTGCGCCAAAATGGCCACCGCCCATACCCGATCTCCTCGAGAGCGGCGGAACAGTTCCCCACACAAGGGCACAAGGGGTATGATAGGGAATTATGCTACATCTGCATAGAGATCATATTGGATGTCATTCACAATTGACTATACACCCTCATACTTATTTATCATTATGTATAATGTGCTAAATATGCATTTCCAATTATATGAAAACGTATCAAGGTCTATTCATACATGTAGACCACTATACAAGAATTAAGTGATATTTTAAACTGTTAATATGTGGTTATTGTATTTAAGTGTATATCTAACATTTTTGGTTATATATGATAATACAGTATAGGTAATACATAATGTTATGGGGTCATTTAGCTGTTGTGTATTATTTGTTCTATATACATTGTTGTTGAGTGGGACAATACACAATTATTTCGTTCCTGGAAAAGCCCTTTAGTGGGAAAAACATTACTGTACCTTTACAAAATACTGAATAGTCCAGCACTCCCTATATAGAGAAATCAGATCACTGGTATAGAACCAAAAAGGTAAGTTTAATATATGCACAAATGAATCAAAACAAAGCATACAATACCACACATGGAAAACTACAATAACATAGTTCTCTGCACAATAATCAGAACGCTCATGCTCCTCACTCAGAAGGGTGCCTGCAATCATCTGCACAGTCAGGAAGTGTTTTAAAGCCCTGATGACATCATCCTTGGTGGATGTGCTCTGAGATAATGTAATTACATCCAGCTGACACCCAGAGCACGATCATATGGTGTACTTGTGTGTCAATGCACAGCAGCAGGCAGCAGATCACCAGCAATCACACAGGGACCCAGGATTCGTCCAGAAGGTGGATATCGGTGTACAGCAGTATGCAGCAGGTTACCAGCACCGACATAGGAACGCAGGATATGTCCAGAAGGTGGATATATATGCAAATCAGGTGTCAGAGACTCATCATTGTAGTATCAAGCCTCCACAGAACAAGAATATCCCCATAGGGGCTACCTATAAATGGTAAATAAAAAACATACCACAGTAAATAAAGAGTAATCCATAAGTGTAATTGAATAAAGAATATATGTGAAAATAAATGGATTTATAATAAAGAAAGTGTATTTTCAGTGATGGTTAAAAAAATTTTTTTTGATGGTTAAAAAAAAGGGGGGGGGGTGTGTGCACAATATAGTAAGCATCAATAGTGATCTTCTAAAGAGATAACTGTTCCACCAAATGGGTGAAGAGGACCCAAGGAACTCTATAATACAGGGGGCCAAGCTAGTGGTGGGGGGGACCTACCAATGGCGAAGGACGGATCAACCCGCACAGACAACCGCACGCCCATCACCGCATTCACGTACCCCAATAAAAGGGGCACTAGAGACATATATATATATATACACACACACACACAGGTACCAGGCATCATGATGCCAAAATAGGACACGGTCACTGTGAACACATATTAATATGGCATACGGGCATAGCTGCCTAAAAAAGCAACTCATATTCAGATCTTTGTTCATGCCTGCTGGGACCATGGTGCCCAGGGTCCTAGTCCATTTTAACTCTTTTTGGAACAGCATTTTCTGTATGTTGCCTCCACATCGTCCTATCTTTATGCCATCTATTATCTGGTACCGTAGTTGACTCACAGTATGCCCAGCCTGTGTGAAGTGATGTGATACTGGCGCTTCAGGGTCACACCTATGTATAGCAACCTTATGCTGTCCGATCCGATCCTTCACCCTCTGGGTGGTCTCCCCCACATAGCCCTTGCCACATAGGACATTTAATTAAATATATGACATCTTTAGAGAGGCACGTATAAAAATCCGTAATCTTGTATTTCTTACCAGATAAAGGATGCTGAAACGTAGAACCCTCCACAATATTGTTACAATGATTACCACTACAACATCTGTAGCATCCCAACCTGGGAGTGCCCATAAAGGATTGCTTGGTAGTGGTCCCCCCAAGGTCAGCCCTAACCAGACGATCCCGCAAATTTTTACCTCTCTTATATGAGAATAATGGAGGTTCATTAAGAGTTGGAGCTAATAAGGGATCACTACTAAGAAGAGATCAATGCCGTCGTATAATGTTCTTAATAGGTCCACTATTAGTGTTGTACGTGGAGACAAATGGAATTGAAAATGTCTTTTTCTCATGGACCTCTTGCCCAGTGGGGGTCCAATTCTAAGCCTTTACACGTTGATCAGACAATACTTAGCAGGGTAACCCTTAGAACTAAATTTACACTGAATTTTATCCATGCCCTCAGTGATCTTAGATGGAGTGCTGATGATACGCTTAACGCGGAAAAATTGACTATATGGTAATCCCGCGGTAGTGCCAGGAGGGTGAAAACTTGTGAAGGGTAACAGGTTGTTTCTCTGTGGGTTTGCAGAACATATCGGACTCCAGTTTGCCACCATGCATACTAATGGTTGTGTCCAAAAAATTAATGCATACAGGGTCATGTGCACATGTGAACTTAATGGTTGGGTGGGACATATTGAGATCTGAGACAAAGCTCAATAATGATGTTACATCACTCTGCCATATTAAGAACACATCATCTATGAACCGCACCCACTATGACTTCACTAAATCCAAAATGGCCGCCGTCACATGATATTTCAGCCAATCAGAGTGTGGAATTGGTTCCCATGATCTGATTGGCTGAAATACCATGTGACGCCGGCTTCGTCACGTCATCTTAAAGGCAAATGAAGCACAGCCATTCTGATTGGCTGGCATCATCCCCTTTAAGTGACGAAATATAAAAAAAAAAAAAAATTAAAGTCGGAACATGGTTTGAACAGCCAATCAGGTGGCTGTTAACCATTTTGAGGCTAAATGTGACATCACAATCCCTATTTAAGGCTATGACGTCTCATTTGAGCCCAAGAAGACGAAGAGACAACATTGGTTGGGATTTACTATGGGGTTTTCTGGGTTGACAGATGAAGATAGAAGATAAAGAAGATCAAGAAATGGTGACAAATTAAGATATAAGAAGGTGATTAAAAAAAGAAGATTTGGGTACCTGATCCGGATCTTCATGGCGGATGGCATTGGATGCTGTTGGAGGCCTTCAAGGTACGTGAGCTTCCTGTTACCCCGGGAGTCTGAGGGCCACCGCTTCTAATGGTAAGTAATATATTGAATGTTTGTAAATGTCTCTTATTACAGGTTTCTTCATTGGATGTGTATTTTTTGTGGTGGCACATTGACTGTTAATATATTAATCTGTACCACTTTAGGGTACAGATTAATACATTATTGTGACAATATTTGGGGGGCATTTGTGGCTTGGTATTGCTGTTGGTTTTTTTAATTTCAATTTCTTATGTGGATGTGATTGTTTTTTTTTTTCCTGCTTAATGGTAATAAAATGTTTGCGATTGGTGTTCGTTTGTAGTTAATGTTGTATTATGTTAGCTAATGCATTTTATGGTTATTTCAGATATTGTTTGAATTTATTTCTTTGTCTTTTAATGTTTACATTAATTAATGTTGTAGTAATTCATTGGTTTGATTGGTTAGTGTTACTATTCATTTTGAGTTGGTTTAGGAATTATTTGGTTTCATTGGTTAATGGTTTAATTAATTCATTGTTGATGTTCTTACTGCTTGTATTCATTGGATTAGCTGGCTACTGTTTTTATTTACTTTATTTAGGTATGCTAATGCAGTGTTTAATAATGGGCAAATAATCTATTATCCATATCTGGATAATAGTAATTTTGCACATTATTGTACTGTATGTGTTAGGGCGGAGGGGAGGGGGGGGTGTCATGTATTGATGTTTGTTAAATCTTTTTTTAATATACATGTGTTTCATAGTGTAGATGTGCAGGGGGTCTCCGGAGCTGAACCGCATTGGTTTCAGGTCCGAGGACCCCCTACTTCAGGAGATACAGGCATTGTTATGGGGTGCCGGTATCCCCTGCACTTTCAAGCGTCCGCGTCAAGTGACCGGGACATTGAAATTCTGCAGGGGATACCGTCACAACATACTGTAATGGGGTATGTTTTTATTTAGTGTACGATAGCCTGTAACAGCCTTGCATGGAGATGGCAAATCTGCGGCTTTTTTTTCTATCAGCTAGCGTACGTGAAGTTTAAGAATGCTAGCAGGGGGAAAAAAGCAACACGTACGCTGTGGGTGTTTTGAGCACGTACGTTAGAAAATGGGCTCAAGGCCTTAGTGAATCGCGTCTCCGGCCTCACTTTTTAATGGACGTGCTTTTTTTGAACATCCGGACACAAAAGCATTGAGCTTAGTGCATAACCCCCTATGTGATCCCTATTGGTATATAGGGCTGAATTACATAGAGTATTTGTACAGTATGTGTAAGATAGAGCTGTGTGTGCATACATATAGCGCAGTATGTATAGACATGTCCTTAACACTCATGGGAATAGAGTTCTCTCGTGTCAGTAGTGACTCATAAAACTTTGGTCTCGGTTTAGGCCACCGCTTAGTGTCTCGAACAGTTGCATAAATTTCTATTTATGAAACCGTCTCTCTTTCGGTGTTCTAAGATTACCTTTGAGTATGTTCACCTTCAGATCGTTCATCTTATGGCCAGAGTCAGAAAAATGTTCGCCGACATGACTGTCTCTTGTTCCGCGTGTGATGCTGTGGCGATGCAGATTAATTCTCTTGTTTAGCCCCTGTCCCATCTTACCTACATAGTAGCAGCCCCCTGGGCATTTCATGCACATGATGAGGTACACGACATTGCTGGAGGAACAGGTGGACCTTCCTCTGATTATGTACTCCAGATTCCTGTGTGGTATTTGTATTGTGTCCGCTGTGTGGATCATTGCACAGGTTTTGCATCTTGCATCCTGGCATGGTCTTATCCCGCATTCAGTTGTACTGTTGAATACTGTACTCCCCACCATCATTTTCTTGAGATTATGAGGTTGTCTGTATGAAAATAAGAGTGTTTCAGGGAAGACCTGTTGCTGTCTTGTATTTTCCTGGAGAATGGGTTGTAGTTCCCTGGCAATCTTGCGTAGGGCTTCCAGGTGTGGGTTATATGTGACCACCAAAGGTACCCTGTTGCTTGTCACTTTCTGTCTGTATTCAAGGAGATAAATTCTTGGTATTCTGGTGGCTTTGTGGATTTGCTGGTCTACAATTCTGTGGTTATATCCACAGTTTATGAAATCCTATCTCAGGGCTGTAATCCGCTGGCCTCTGTCTGCTGTGTCGGAGCATATCCGGTTGTATCGTATGGCTTGACTTTTGATGGTTGCATGCTTAGTGTGTGGGGTGGAAGCTGTTGTCCCTCAAATAGGTGGCTCTGTCTGTAGGTTTGCGGAATACAGAAGTCTGTAGTTGGTTGTTCTTTATAGTAATTGTGGTGTCTAGGAAATATACTTCATCCAGGGAATGGGTGAGTTTGAAGTTGATGGCCGGGAGGAATGTATTGAAGTTCTCATACTTCTGAACCGTAGGAGGTCCTGTTCACCAGAGGTCCAAATCAGGAGGATATCATCGGTATAGCAAAGGTATGTAACGGGTTTTAAGTGACAGGTGGAAAGAAAATCACTTTCCAGTTTTGCGCAGAACAGATTGGCATACTGTGGCGCCATCCGAGTACCCATAGCGGTCCTGGTTGTCTGGAGGTTTGTGTCATTTCCAAATGTGAAGTAGTTATGGGTCAGAATAAATTTGAATCATTTAGTCACTGTCTCTGTGGCTCCTGCGGTCCCAGAAAGTATCTCAGACTGAAATCCCATCTTTGTGGGGGATGTTAATGTAAAGTGACTCTACATCCATGGTTGCTAGTAGTGTTCCTGTTGGGAGGGGGCCAATGGCATTAAGTTTTTTAAGCAGGTCGGTGGTGTCCTGTATATAGCTGGGTGTGTTCCTGACAAGTGGTTTTAGAATGCCTTCCACACAGCCAGAAATATTCTCAGTCAGTTTGCCAGATCCAGAAAAATAGGGCGCCCATGGTTACCCTCTTTGTGAATTTTAGGGAGCATGTAGAATGTGCCAGGTTTTTGGTTAGCTGGTATCAAGTCCAGAATTTCTTCCCTTGTGTGGATGGGGAGTGTTTCAATGATCCTTTTGAGTTCTCTCATGTATTATTTTGTTGGATCCTCCGTCAGTTTGGTGTAATACTTTGAATCATAGAGTTGTCTGTGCACTTCCTGCAGGTAGTCTGTGGTGTTCATTATGACCACTTCTCCTCCCTTTTCCGCAGGTTTGATTGTTATGTTGTGTTTGGCCTTTAGAGATTCTATGGCTCTCCTCTCGATCAGTGTCAGATTATACGTTTGTTTCCTTACTTTGTCCAGGATGGTGGTTTTGGCTGTGTGTCTAAAACTTTTGATGTACCGTTCCAGTTTGTGGGATCCAATAGGATTTTTGCTTCTCCCAGTTCATGTGCAGCGGCCTTCCTTCTGCAGTGTTGGCATAATCTTGATTGTGTCTGTCATGGAAGAACTTTTTAAGACGCAGCCTTCTGAAGAATTCTTCCAGGTCACTGCACAGCTCAACCTTGTCCATGGGATTTTGTGGGCAGAATGAGAGACCCTTTGATAATACTGAGGACTTTGCTTGATTTGCTGTGTTGTCTGAGATGTAAACAGTGCAGTCCTGCAGTTTGTGACTGTCAATGTTTGTATTATTTGTGGTTGTGCTGGCTGGTGCAGAGTATCTCATTCTTAGCCTCAGTCCATGCAGTTTCTTTTCCTTATTGTTAATTAGACCCTTCAGGACTTTTTCATGGAATGTTCGGAGTCCTCTCCAAATGTCTGCATGTATTTCTCCTGTCTCAAGGTTGCTATCTATTGTCACCTTTGTCTTTCTCCTATTGCTGCAACAGATGCTGATCAGATGGTTCATTCATTTTTCAGAGGTACTGGTGCACAGTCGTTGGGAGAATTTTGTGTTGTATGTGTTCGCAAATGGGTTTTTGAAGTTGAGTCCTCTCTTCCCATGAGTGCTAAAGGCCATGTCTATACATACTGCGCTATATGTATGCACACACAGCTGCCTCTTACACATACAAATACTCAATGTAATTCCAGCCCTATATACCAATAGGGATCACATAGTATCTACATGCACTTTTAGTAATGCAACACCCTCACATTTCCACAGCTACACACACCATTGATATACACTCCCACTTCACACAAAAACTTTTGTAAAGCGCTGTATACACGGTGGGCTCTTTATTTATTTATATTTACATACTTACACACACACTCTTACATGCCTCACATTCAGGGACTATTTAACACCTCAAGTCATAAATCGCACACTACACAGGGGGGAGGGATGAGCTCTAGCCACATTCCAAGATGCACTGTTTTTAAGACAAACCTTTCCTGCTTTATTCACTGTAACATTACCGGAAGAAGAGATCAGTGATACTCAAAAGCTCACACAAATAAAAGCATTTTGTTTGCCACAGAACGGTATTGTCTATTCATTTCTTATTTTATATATACATATATTGTGAGGAAAGGTGGTGAAGTTGTAGATGGGAGATATATAAGCCCTGCATTTGCAAATTATACCTATCCCTACTAAGGGTTAACGGTCCAGGGAAGGTTTTGCAATTGAAGCCAGGTGCAGACCGCCTGGCCTTGATAAACAGAGTTTAAAAAAGCCAGGCTGGATCAGTTCTTCCCTCTCCCCTTATTCCAGCTAAGAGAGCTGGATGCTACAGAAAGGCACTGGCCTGCAATGGGTTTGGTTTGTGATATCTCTGTTTTCTTTTTTGGTACGTGGGAAAGCTACTCAAAGATAGCTAGAGAATTGCTGCCTAGTTAATGCTTAGATAGAGCTAGGATTTATTTTGATTCGCGTGGAAGCGTGGACGCGTGTTAATGATGTCAGCCCCCTCCATGGGGCTATTTTAATACAGTACTTGTCAGCCGTTCACTAGATTAGCCAATATATAAAAATTAGGGTGGTGGCGAGGCAAGGATTCCTGGAGTGGTTAAAGACCTGATTAGGAAGTTATACTGCCAATATTAAGTTATAACAATGATATTAATAGCCACTACGATATTTACTACTCTATTAGGCTAACCAGTGAAGTGGTGGGCTTAGTTGCTCACTCCGGCTGTTTGCACCCTAGCAGCCTCCAATTCTCCAGTTTTAATGATATACTGGAGCATTTAAACATTTGAGACTGCCTGTTTGCACGAGTTATCTTATTTAATTTTTTTTTAAACGTCACATTTTTTTATTGGTAATATATGTTTTAAGGACTTTGTATTAAAGGTTAAATTTTACTATAGGTAGTGTGCATTTAAGTGAATTTCCTTTGGAGTACAGGTCACTGTACCCCCCACCTATCGCTGCACAACAGCAGATACACCAGCAGGCTATCGCTGCATAACAAGAAAGTAACTTTACACAGCAGCAGACGAATGCTGCCCAACAGCAAGCTGTCGCTGCAGCTATCACTGCACAGCAAGAGACTAATGTTATCCAACAGCAAGCTACTGCTGCAGTTATCGCTATCCAACAGCAGGCTGCACAGCAAGAGACAAACAGGATACATGTGGAGGCACTCAGAGTGAACCATGCGGAACAGCAAGGTGCCATTTGTGAGCTGCAACAGGAGATCCAGGCTGTGTCTGAGTGGCTGAGAGGTGACCCTGATGGGAGATACCAAGGACACAAGGCAATTCAGGCCAGTCATTAACTTCAAAAGATGACTGCAACAGATTATGTTGAGGTGTACCTTCTGGCATTTGAGCACACAGCAGAAAAAGAGGGATGGCCGGCAGCTGAGTGGGCAAGAATACTGGCACTGTTCTGCACGGAAAGCCTCAAAAGGCCTACTATGACCTAGAACCGGCACAAGCCAGCGAATGCAACAAGTTCAAGGATTATATTTTGGCACGCCTGGGAGTTACCTCTGCAGTACGGGCTCAAAGGTTCCACTTGTGGTCGTATTCCTCTGACAAGGCTGTAAGATCCCAAATGTTTGACCTCATACACCTTTGCCCGAAGGTGGCTTCAACCTGAGGTTAATTCAGCCAACCACTTTATGGAGCTTTTAGTGATGGACCGCTTTCTACAGGGCCTTTCTGCTACCCTGCGTTGGTGGGTCAGTCAAAGCGACCCCATACAGCGGACCAGCTGATTGCTTTGGTGGAGAGATATGTTGCTGCAGGAGAACTCCTACACCATGCTCCAGCTGAACAACCCCACAATTTCAAGGCCCAGGATCCTGCAAGACCTGGTAAGACTGTTCAGGGTTTAAGGGAAACTGGAGAGCAACAGGGATATTTCCAAGATCCCATGGGCACTACTCCAGGAGCCAGGGGCGCATTCAGACATAACTGATCTGGAAAAGGAACTTATTGGGGGTCAGATGTTGTTATAAAATGTGTTAAATGTAATGAGGTTGGTCATACAGTCAAGGACTGCCCACTTAAAAATGAACTTATGGAATGCAATGCGGGTGAAAAGATGGGACCATACTCATTATGTGGATGTATTGGATCTACTAATAATGATGGGGGTAGTAATTTAATTTGTGCTATGTGAAGGTGAATGGGAAAATGTATAGAGCACTGCTTGATTCAGGAAAGATGGTCACCGTAGTAGCAAAGACTGTAATACCTAACGTGAAGCGCTATGTACTTTAATGGCGCTATATAAATAAAGACATACAATACAATACGTGAAAATAGATAATATACAGAAAATGGAAATTATTTGCATTCATGGTGATAAATGGGAATATCCCACAGCTGAGGTAAATATTGGAACCTAGTGTGGTGCCCTAAATTACCAGGTGGGTGTAGTATCCAAATTAGCCCATGATGTGATGCTTGGAAGAGATTTCCCCAACTTTGTTATGGTCATTAACAGAAAAGGCAGCCCAAAGCTCATTAGAACAGGGTCAAACTAGTGAGGAACATGTCTTTTCGTTTTCTGAGGTTGATTTGGAGAGAGCTACGAACTGTGGGGAGGGGAAGGCGGAGGGGGAAGGGAGGGGAACCCTTGCTACTGCTAGAAATAGGTGATGTGGTGCTGCTATCTGGGGTGATAATAGGAGAGAACACAGAGAGAACAGAACCTCAATGGAGAGCACTCAAACACAGAATCACAGCAACATGAAATGGAACTAGGAATGTATGTAAGTGTGAGGAGTGAGTAGGTTAAAAATACTTTAATGGGAGTAGATACTCAACTAAAATAGGTAGAACACTTGGATCACAGATATAATTAGACTCAGTAATGAGCCAAAAAAGCGCAGCGAAATAAAATTAGCCGGATACTGGACGTAGAGTGTATACTGCCCTCCTTGTATATATACAGGATGCAGCCATGTAAATATATACCAAGGTCACCTATACCATAAAATGTGATACAAGTCCAGCCACTAGTACGGCTACTGTAACAACTATTGTAGGTAAGGGTACTCTCACACAGGTAAGTATAAGTGAGTCAACCGACCCACATACTAATGTGGCCATACAGTCAGGTAGTAAAACCAGATAGAGCACAGCAAATGTCAGTATCAATCTGGCTTTAAATATAGAGGTCTGTATCGTGGTTCAGTCAGTTTTAACCAATCCAGGATGTCAGAGAGACCTCAGCCTCTGCAGTGTATGTTAGAATACACACACTGAGTGTATCACTGAGGCTAAAGCACCCATAAGCTAGGGTGACTGGTAAGGACACAAAAAATGGCTATTGCCACGGTAGGTAAGTAATGAGCACTGAACAGTAGTACACAAGTAGTGTCTACTTACACCTCGATAGGTAAACCAGATATCCGTCAGGATTACAGCAGACCCTATGGTAGCGCTTAGTAGCTACGCACCTTCTTGCTAATGCTGGGTGCTTAAAAGTATAACCAAGGGTACTGCTGTCGATTAAAAATAGAAATGCTTATTGCATAAACATAGCTCCATGCAGGGAGCTAGTAGAGGCGGTCGCGCTCCGATCACGAGCGTTAGTCCCGCCCCTCTGACGTGATGACGTCACTGCCGACGTACGTTTTGCAAGGCATGCTTTCTCAAGGCTGGATGGGAGCGTGTGTACAGCCCCCAGTATTTAACAGAGAACGTGAGCTCTGATTAGTTAGTAGGTGTCCTATTCAAGGACTGAAGTTAGGTAAACGGAGTGGGTAGTGTTTGTGTATATGTATACTCACAGCGCTACATGTGGACACCTGATGTAAGCAGTGAATACTGACAGCAAAGTTAACCTGAGGAGAAGCAGCTTGGGAATAACGTGTATAGATGGCAAGAGGTCACAGAGACCCACTAATTGTGAGTGTAAAGCACTGAATGGCTAGATGGAACATGGCTATATAAAGGGGCTAAAAACAAAACCTTCGTTCAGGCCTTTGGGGGATAGGGTTTGGAGTGTATAAATCCAATGTCACTCGATTTTCAGTAATTCCTGATCCCAGTTCCCCTTTCTGATGCCCATTGAGAGCTGGTCTATACCTTTGAAGGTGAGTACAGTATGGTCACCCTGATGGTTGTCATTAACATGCCTGGCTACCGGAGTGTCCAGGCCATTTCTAATGCTGCCAAGACTTTTAAGGACGCGTATTCGGAAAGGGCGTCTTGTCTTCCCCATGTATTTCTTGGTGCAAATGCATTCTGCCATATATATAACGCCTGAGGTTTTGCAGTTAATAAACTTTCGTATATCAAACTGTAGACGGACGTTCACAGAGGTACACAATTGGAGACTTTTATAAGGTGAAATTATAATAAGGCTTTATTGTGCCTTTTCTTTTTCATCAGGAAATCCATCCAACCACGGGGGGGGGGGGAACAAAGCTTCTATTCACTTGGGAGTATTTCTAGTGAAACACTATGCAATTAATTCACATCTCCCTTAGTCAAGCATTTCTCCCAGCCCCAAACATAAAGCATGAAATAAGCAGATATAAGCAGTCTCTTAAGAATGAAAGTCTTATCTGTTTCTTGGAGGGAAAATCTTCTCAGTTCCTGGTTTAGCTCCCTTCCCTCAGGGTGTGTCAGCTTCAGGTTTAGTAGTTTTCCCTGTGTCTTGAATTCAGCTCTGCTGTGTCTTCTGGCAGAGCTCAAGATATGGTCAGCTCCAGAGATCTGTGTTCTCTTGGTCAGTCTCTCCTGGGAGACTCAAGAACCCCTGCTCTGTCTCCAAAGGTCAGCTCACAAGTGAGCTAAGGAGTCACTTCCTGTCTCAACAGAGAGGCTTTTGTAAGCCATCTAAATCAGGCAGGTGGTGTTTATTAATTGACTACCAGCAGTTAACTACCACACTGCTAGATTAAAAGCACATTCCTTGAACAAGGATTACTCCCCTGTTACACAAATGTGGTGTGTTGTCCCAATTATTAAATGTTTTAGGGTTAATTATGACAGAACAAGCTTTGCAATTGTGGCAGCTGAAGCAGCCTGGCGGTTTATTAGGAAGCCAGGTTTTGTTGACATTAGCCTCAAAATGGCTCCTCACCAAACAGTCACGTAGGTTCTCAGACCTACGGCTGGTCATCTCGGGATACGGCCTAAGTACTTCCTTCAGATCCTCATCGGCTCTAAAGATATGCCAATGTTTATTGAAGGCATACTTAGCTTGGTTCCATTGTTCATTGTAAGTGCCGTATAAACCTAATCGTATTAGTAGGTCCATTGTCTGCTCTCTCTTTGAATAGATCTATCCTCGGGGTATTTTTTGCTCTCTTATAAGCCTTCTGAACCATATTTATGCTGTAACCTCGTGCCAGAAATCTACTTACATACATTCCTACTGTAGTTCCATTTCATGTTGCTGTGATTCTGTGTTTGAGTGCTCCCCATTGGGGTTCTGTTCTCTCTGTGTTCTCTGATTTGGAGAGTGAACAGAGTTGTAATGGGGAAGAGAAACATAAAAATGACTGCCCTTTGCCGGTGTTAGTAGGGGCAACCCAGTTGACAGCAGCGAAGAGCCTGGTACTAGCACAGAGAAGGAGGACGATTTGCTGGACTTGGGAGCCAGTCCTGTTAATTTTAAGAACGCCCACTGGGAAGATCCTACTTTAGTCGCTGCAAGAGATAATGTCCAGGTGGTGAATGGGGCTGCTACGTAGCCAGAAAATGTGTTGCCTAATCCCTACTTTGATGTGATAAATTACCTAATTTATAGATTAGGAAAAACAGACTCAGACATCACTAAGCAGTTACTGGTTCCCCAGGCTTTCCGTATCATTGTACTAAACCTTGCACATAGACACATACTGGGAGGACATCTGGGAATGGAGAAAATGAGAGAGAGAATCCTTAGCGGATTTTACTGGCCTCAGGTGCTTGCTGTAATAACAAACTATTGCTCCTCATGCCCTGAGTGCCAGCGCTCAGCCCCTTTCAAGCCTTTCCATAGCCCCCTAGTGCCCCTACCTATAACTGATATACCTTTTGAAAGGATAGCTATGGACTTTGTGGGCCCTCTAGTAAAATCCGCTAGAGGGCATAAGTATATACAGGTTGTTCTGGACTACGCAACCCGCTATCCCAAGGCAATACTCCCACATAATACCTGTGTAAAAACCATAGCAAAGGAGCTAATGCTAATGTTTAGCAGGGTGGGTATCACCAAGGAGATCCTGACAGACCAAAGAGTCCCTTTTATGTCTAGGGTCACAAAAGAATTGTGCAAGTGTCTTCAAGAGAAACAAATTAGGACTTCAGTATATCATCCCCAAACTGATGCTTAGTGGACAGATTTAATAAAACTCTTAAAGGTATGCTACGGAAGGTAATTGACACAGATGGGAAAAATTGAGACTTTTTTATTACCCTACCTAATGTTCTCCGTTAGAGAAGTACCCCAAGCTTCTACAGGTTTTCCCCCATTGTGAATTAGTGTTTGGGCAACATCCTCAAGGATTACTAGATATTGCTAAAGAGACCTGAGAGCAGGAGACGACACCCCATCGTAGTGTGATTGATATATCCCAGATGCAGGATCGAATGGTAGCTATCATGCCTATAGTAGGGAACATATGCAAAAAACCCAGGAAGTGCAGGAAAACAGCTATAATCGTAATGCTAGAATCAGAGTGTTTCAACCTGGCAAAGTGGCATGGCCCATATGAAATCATTGAGAAAGTGGGTGTTGTTAATTATAAAGTAAGGCAGCCAGGAAGAAGAAAACCTGAGCAATTGTACATAATAAACTTGTTAAAACCTTGGAAGGATAGGGAAGTCATGGTTGCTTTAAAGCCCTTAGAACTTCCCACCACTGCTCCTGAGGTAAACATGCCAGACACTCTGCCTGTACATCAGAAACAAGATGTCAGGGATATTGTCTGGAGAATTAGGGATGTTTTCTCTGTGACCCCAGGGAAAACTAATGTCATTAAACATGACATAATAATAGAACCAGGTAAAAATGTTAATCTTAAACCCTATAGGATTTCTGAAGCCCGAAGGGAGGCTATAAACTTGGAGGTGGAAAAGAAGTTAAAACTTGGGGTAATCAAAGAGTCACATATTGGGTGGAACAGTCTTATTGTGCTGGTTCCAAAACCTGATGGCACTTTAAGATTTTGTAATGACTATTGCAAGTTAAAAAAAAATTCCCAAAATGGCCAGCGTGAAATGTTTGTTTTGCAATGCAATTAACCATGAAAACAGTGTTCCTTCAGGCCTTATGAGGATGATGATGAGGAGGAAAACAGCAAGCAATGCATTGTGAGCGCAAGGATGATGCAAAAGCTGTTAACAGTGAGGGTGTGCCTAGTACTACTAATGTCTCCAAAGCTACCAAATCAAAGAGAATGAAAAAGAAAAGTTTTTCTCAACTTTCAGCGGAAGTTACAAAAACATTTGATGAACCTGCGATGTCAGGACAAGATGCGTCAGAAAGGCACCGAGATGTACTGCAGACAAGAGCAAATTGTGGAATCATCACAAAATGGTGGTAAAGGAAAAGGAGGAGGGAAAGAGAGATGAATCATTGAACCAGGCTAAATATGGGTTAGCTCAACCACTTCAATCTGTTACCTCTTGGAACAATGGGAAAAGGAGCGAGAAGCTAATGCCAAGTTACGGAGGTACAGTATCAATCTGCTGCGTTCGCAAAGCATGTATTTTTGGAAAGGACAAAGCGACACTTACAGAACCAGTTGGATGAACTGACGGATAAAATGGAGCATTTAAACGGTACTGCTGCCAAGATACCGGACATCCTCGACCAACTCCTTTCTGATGGGAACAGAGGTATAAGGTGTTGCAAAAGAGGTTCACACTCAACACAGAGCTGGAACACTCTCGACAGGAGGTCCACAGTCTCAACAGAGCTTTGTACATTGAAGGATGCCTAATGGAAGGTCCTGATATAGTGACTCTAAAAGAGAGAACAGAAATCTTAAAGAAGAGGTTTCAGATTTTACTGGTCAGGTCAGTGAAGGAAATGAGAAGCTTCAGGAAGTAGAAAAGGAGAAGGAACAAGAAAAGTTAGAAGTGCAGGAAGCACTTGAGAATTCAGAGACAATGCTGCAGAAAGAATGTGTCTTTCTGGAGCAATGCACTCAAGCAAATCATATACTGCAGAGCCAGATGCAAGACCTGAGTACACATCTACAGGAGGCAAAGGAGGAACAGGCGGATGCCGAGTTGAAGCAACGAACTCTGCAGGAATTCTCCAGGCTGCTAATAAAATATAGGTGCTGATGAAGTTTCTGAGTATATAGACCATGGGAGAAAAGGGGGGGGGGGGTGGGAAAGAATTTAACCCCTGCCCAACTATATAGTGCAAAGTAGTTGGTGAGAGTAGATAAGGTGCTCAACTGAGAATTATATCAATATATACCAAAGCAAAATAACTCAGTTATGATAGCACTCGTTTATCTGATTGTGTATGTTTTTATGATTAAAATTAATCTTTATTTAATTAATAGTAAAATAAGTGGTGCAAAAAGTAAACCAAACTCTTATTGTATTCAGAAGGGCTTTGGAGCTCCTTGGTTTGAGGCAATTAGTACAGCGACTTTTGTAAAATTATAGTCATTTATTGAAGACCTCTTAATTATTAATGAGTATAGGTAGAACTGTTTGATTAGTAAAACTTAATTATATGTATTCAGTCAAGACAATACTTTTATGATACCCAAGCATTACCAGCAGACGTGGTTAGCCGCTAAGGTAATGAAGTTGCCTGTAAATGCATTTTTCGTGCATCTGATTCATGCCAGGGGGTCTCTGGTGGTGAAATTAATGGGCATCCCGGCATGAATCCAATACAGTAAAAATGCATTTTTTTTTCTAAGTACTGTCTCGCTGCTTATCAGCAGCTTCTCACCACCTTCTTGCCAATTTTTCCTGGCGAGACAATTTGGAGAGGAAATTTCCATTCTTGAGCGGCGATTAGCCTCGATAAGCTAATCGGGACTACTAGAATAATGAGAGTTTGACAAGCTGGCAATAAGTGGCTTCTCACTGCGCGTTTGGCTTTTTTTTTTTCCGCCAAAATTTTTTGATGAAAAGCTCTCTTATTGCCGACTTATCGGGGCTTACTGAATAGCAGTAGGCTTTTTTGGCGATAAGCTTGTGATAAGTGTTGTTTCGCTTCTTACTGCATGAGGCACATAGTCTGAAATAGGTTTTGGATGTCAGGGTATCAATGTGCAATCCAAATGTTAAATTGGAGTCAAACCAGAAAAGGCTTTTTGATGGAGATCCGCACTTGTGCTGTCCCAAAGAAGTACAGGCATACCCCGGTTAAGGACACTCACTTTAAGTACACTCGCGAGTAAGTACATCTCGCTCAATAGGCAAACGGCAGTTCACGCATGCGCCTGTCAGCACTTCCTGAACAGCAATACCAGCTCCCAAGCTGTGCGCATGCGGGGAGACTATAGAGCCTATTACACATGTGTTATTTCCATCAGTTATGCACGTATATGACGATTGCAGTACAGAACATGCATCGATAAGTGGGAAAAAGGTAGTGCTTCACTTTAAGTACATTTTCGCTTTACATACATGCTCCGGTCCCATTGTGTACGTTAATGCGGGGTATGCCTGTATGTTGGTATACCCATGCTGCCGTCCGCAGGAGAACTCCTTAGTCTCCTAAAATTTTGAGCTCCCTAAAAAGGAAGCTCACAAAACAAAACAAGAGAACATAATGGCAGAAAAAGTGCACTGAGTAACCAGTAATATACATTTATATTGGGTAAAAAGTCCAACTGGGGACTACAATAATTACAGTACACAAAATAGAATAAATAAAAAAGTGACTTACAAACTAGCTGAGGCATGCAGATGTACACCGGGTGATCTGGAGGTAAGATCAGGCAGGTAGATTGAACGGTTCTGGACCCACGCAACTCCTTTGATCGCACTCTCCTCTCTATGACTGGTACGCCTCTCTTGCCTATGAACACTCTCGTAGCAGCCCCTCGTGACCTCCACGTGTTTCGTACTACATACTTCGTCAGGAGTACAAATGATGGGGCTGTTCGGGAGCTTACAAAGTTTCAAGCAACCAATGGGATATCTCCCATTGATTAGCAGTCAAACCATATATCCAGATACTTAAAACTAGTAACAGAGGATAGGATGGTATTAGAGCTGGTTCTACTCTGAAGCTCCACCATTGGTAGCTTAAGGCTATGATTATACCAAAAGCGGGCACCTGTGCTGCCGCACAGCTAAAAAACAAAGGCAACAAGACAATTTAAATGTACATATCTAGCGCGACACGCGCGCAGTCTATAACTGCAGGGTTGCAGAATGGAGAGCAGACCAGGGAAAAAAATTTCTTCAGGTGACGGCCGAGTCGTGAGCGATTCAGCCAATGAGGGTGAACCGCTCATGGCCACACCTGCATCACACTTCCCTCTCCCTCCATGTGCCTCCTGCCTGCAGTTCACATGCCGCTTTGCCGGATCATATTCATGATGTCACCCGATCGCTTGCATGTCCAGCCGAAGCTGGTATGATCATAGCCTTAGAAATGTAGCCTTGGTGCCAAATACTATTGTGACTGTCTTATCAGTGTTTTAAAACAATGTACTGCAGATTCACTGTACACCACTATACAACACCAAATTGGAATATATGCAGTATAATTTTTCCTCTCATCCACTCTCGACATAATGATTTTGTTCAGAAACTATTATTGTACAGTATGTACTAAACCCCAACTATTTTATTTCAATAATAAAACATATATCGCAAAATGCAGGGCACAGCCATGGGCATAACATGTGCACCAACAAACGCAAATTTAATCTTAGGGTGGTGGGAAAGATGTAGCGTATTCCAAGAAGCACTGGAGAAATACACTAACTGTGTGGAGCTCTGGGTATGCTACATCGATGACATTCTGGTCCTTTGGAATAGAAGTCAAGATCTTTTCCATGAATTTGTACAAGTATTGAATGCCAACACTCACAACTTGAAGCTGACCTATGAAACAAGCCTAGAAGAAATCATACTCCTAGACCTAAAAATAAAGAAAGGATGATCTAGGAATCTTGAGTACAACAATATATACAAAGAAGACAGCAACAAACAGTTACCTACAGTATTGACAGACAGCTATCATTCACAGGCATTTATCAAGGGCATTCCAACAGGATAATTCCTAAGAATTTACAGGAATTGTTCTGACCTATACAAATTTTAGAAACAGGCTGAACTAATCAGAGAATTTTTTTTACAAAGGGAATATAGCAATAATAATATAAAAATTGAAAAGACCCTCTCAGAATGATTTGGGAATGGAAAGACACATCTTTAACATGGAGAAAATGAGACCATAGAAGAGAATAAGACCATTAGATTTATATGTAGCTATAATTTGCCATGGCAGACTAACGTAAATATTTTAAAAACATTGACAAATCCTTTTAGAGGATAATGATTTCAAAGATGTCCTAAAAGTCACTTTAAAAACAAAAGTAAAACAACAAGAAACGACTGTCTCTATTCTGAAGCCAGGGTCACGTGTGATGTGTGAATAGCCCCAGATAGTTCAATTCGTTTCTTTTACAAGCACAAGTTCTTTGTCTTTTCTTCATTTTATTGGGAAAAGCATAGATACACAAAGGTACTTGTAGATTGTGGTGTTGTGAGAGAGTATCTCTATAGTGAGATTGCTTGATATTAGGGAAAGGTGAAAAGGATTGCCTGGGGTGGTAGCAGGCAGATGCTGTACTCACTGTGTCCAGGGTGGAAAAGGAAGTGAGGAGCAAGGGTCACACTAGAAGTGAGATGGGACAAACTAACTGTCAGCAAGGCAGGGGGAGGGCAGAATAGCCCATTCTGAGAAGGATATCAGAGGTTGCTATAGCAACTCACAGACCTCATGAACAGAGACAGGAATAGAAACATTGTATAAATCACACAGGCACTGTGTGTGTGTGCAGAGCAAATATACATGCAGCTGAAATCAGGAACTGACTATCAGAAACTGCAAAGAAGGGGTGGGGGTGATCAGAGAGAGCAGAAATGGGATTACTTGTTCCATGACAGTCTCTCTCTGCAAACCCCAGGTACCTATAAATCTGGCAGCTGCAAAGCATGTCAATATGAAAAACCAAGCAAAACCTTCCAAAACAAAGTAATACCAACGAGTTTAAAATACACAGCTTAAAATAAACTGCAAAATGACTGGCGTTATCTATTTGATTACCATGTCCTTTGCATTCAAATACGTGGGCAAAACCCACAGACTATTTCAAAGAGAATTCTGGAGCATATAGGCCCTATCTGAAACTCCTTATATTCCCCAATCTCGAGAAAAGTAAGGGAAAGGTATCATGGGAGCTTGGAGACTTTAATCTCCCGGGGTATAAAACACATCCCACATGATAGACGAGGGTGAAATTGGGATTGCAGACTTTTGCAAAAGGAATCTAAATGGATTTATAATTTTAACACCCAGAGCCCTAGTGGGATAAATGAACAGTTTGCCTTTACACCATTTATATAGACACCCATACCAATAGTGTTGTGAATCACTGTACATTTCAGCAGGTACAGTATCTTATTGCATTACTCTCTTTCAAAGAATTTACTGAGTTAGGTTGAGTTTTGCTTTATGGGCTGCACAGTGGCCCTCCTGGATCATTTCATGGAAATTTTTAATTAGTAATCACAAGTCATTAAGTGCATATGAATTCTAAAAGAGTATATAAACATTTAGAGTTTTCAAAAAACCATAGTACCTTTAAGGATGATGTAAACCTCCATTTCCCAAATATGAGGATCATCAAGAGCTCCAAGTAATGTCCGCATGTGCACAAATTTTAACACCACGTCTGTAAATCCACATGGCAATGAGACACTATAAAATTTCCTCCACCGCCGATGAAGCCTATTGGTGAAACGCATGTTGGGTGTATACTGCACCGACACACTTTATTCGAGCAAATACCCAGTATGTACCTGGCAGATACCTGGAATGCGCCGCTCCTGACCTCTGACAAGCCCCGTTGCGTTTGCCTTCCCAGCCTGGGTTCATGCCTGGCTGACGGGCGGCTGATCTGTTAAATGATAATGATTAGGATTTAATAGGCTGCAATGCTTCGCGTGTCTACCAGATGGCATAAATTCATGAATTGTAATGCAGTATATATATATGTACTGTGCAGTATTGCAGCCAGCGGGAATAAAATGCTTCAATCCCTGCTTGGAAAATACCTCAATGCACTCGGGCAGAAAACAGTCACAAACCTCAATACACCCGGGTATACCCGAATTCGTGGGACTAGCCGAGCTCGAATAAAGTGTGTCGCCAGTGTATATGATGCCACAGTATGTGGGATGCCATTAATGGGGGAAGGGGCGAGAATTGTATTTGATCCTCCTATTGCAGCACTGTGCGCTTCAGCGGGACTCCGGCCTAGTGTTGGGATGATACTCTTTTGAATGTAATAGATTGGCAAGATTTGTTTTCATTTTCTTATATTTCAGACCTCTAGAGTCTACCTATTGTTCGAAGAGTATAATATTTATCCTCATAAGGCATACAGAGAGCACCCTGGATGTCAATATTAATACAGGGAAGCAGTATGGTACCCATATTTTTAGCGTGGAAACAGAGTTAAACTGGGCACCAAAAGTATACATCAGCAAATCCCTTTAGTTTAAAAACTAAAAGATAGATACTTTATTTTTGCTAACACGGGAAAAAGCAAACAGACCTGTTATAAAGTAGCCAGAGGTCTAAACACGGTGAAATGATATACATTGGATACCAGGGCAGGAAAACTATGTAAACACTGCACTCAGAGACTTCCTTTTTCCAGCTACCTATATGTGATCTTCACCTTAACTATGCTGTAAATTACAAGAATAGAATTAAATACTACATTGACAGAGCACATCAGCAAATTCCTTTAGCTGAATAGCTACTTTTTGGCTATAGGCCAGCTATTTGATGTTGCTAAACAGGCAAAAATTAAATACATCTGATATAAAATAACTATAAGCTCAAACACAGATAGATGGTGTATGTGGGGCAGCGTTGCAGGAAAACCATCAGCTACTGCACTTAGAAACTTTTTTTTTTCATTTCACTTATATACACGTGACTGTTACTTTAACTACAGACGATGGGAATAGAATGTACTAGCCATTTAAACAGGATAACTGTGAAACTGTTCTCTTTGGTACAAGCTGACTAACCAATATACTCACAGGAACAATACTATTTAACTCTTTAAAATGATCCAAGAAACTATGTACTATAATAAATGTGTCCGTATGACCAATCAGGAGTTATAGCCCGAATAACCGCCTATACTATAGGCATATCTTTTTTGGTGGAGACTTTACAGTATATACCAATATAGCATTCATATTGCTACTTAAAGTACACCCCTTGCCCCCTCACTTTGAATTGTTTTTATTAAGTTGCTATTGTTACCCTATTCATTTTACATTGTTGGAATTAATGCAATTTTTTAATCTCTACACTATTCATGTTACTATCTGGAATATTTCTGTGTGCAGCATACAAGATCTGTCTGTTCTCTTTACCTATATTTATATTTACCTTGATCTTACTGTAGTTAGCACCACCCACCTTTATACTCTTTACTATTTAGTTGAGCAGGACTATTCACCTTTGTTAATCCTTAAAGTTTATTCTAAGGGAAAACAAAATTCAAACTACATTTAATTAGCATAGTCTTAAAGTCACATTAATATAGCATAACATTGCATTATGTTCCAGACGTGATACAGACCCTGACATTGGGCTTTGCTGAAGTGGAGAGGGAGAGGAGAGGGAAATAATGCTGGAAACATTAGTAAGTTATTTAAATGATGCTAACTATGGCATTACACCCAATCAGACACTGTAAAAGCCATATTTCAGTGACTGGATAGTAATAAAGCAATGTTTAGGTATAACTTAAATAATGCAATGTTATGTATCTGCATTAACTTTAATGAATGTACTGTGTTATAATAACTCCTCAATTGTATACCATTTACATGTCATTATCACTAACGTTCGTTATACCTAATGCTATGCTTTATATGGGAGAAAACATAGCGTAACATTGTGTTATTATTCGTTGAAAATATACCAAAAATCTTAACACCACATTAAGGGACATAATTGATAGAGCTTTGTGGATCTAAACCCCTTCCTATGACCAAAGTAAACTTATGGCAGTGCCATGTTCAATAGCTGGTCAACATGGTCAACACCTTAACCAAATCAGATAATTATTTATAAATATTAATGTGTTCATAGTAACCAAGTGTTTCTATGACCTTTACCTAATCTCTTTTCTTATGAGACTGTTTGCAAACGGTTGTACTGTATATACAACTAGATTTGGCAAGACTTGATCCCTTTTGTTGTTTTCTTTAACTAATAATAGCAACTTATTTATTTGAAAGACATAGGGGGCAATTCTATATATGACAAAATGGACATTCAGACCATTTTATAGAAAAAATGCCCAGAGCCTTCAAAGTGGATTTTGGGCCAGAATGACTGCTTGGACATACACTATGGGGCCTATGCAGAGAGCAGCGCTATTTCGAAATTCGCCATTTTTTGGAGAAAATCGCGCAGAAAACAGCAGAAAATGGCGAGTTCCGAAAAACGCGCCAATTTTTCTTTTTTATTTGTAAAACTCGCCTCGCGGCTGGCGAGAACCTCAATCTCGCCAGTTTTAAAAATATCCTAATGCAGAGAGCCGCGAACGGCATCTAGCGGCTGTTCGCGCCAATAAAATGGCGCGATTGTCTCCTTTTTGCCTCGCCAGAAAAAATTGGCAAGAAGCTGCCGCTCGCGGCCATTGCAATGGGAAAAAAAAGGCGCGAATTTGTTTTTACACGTTTCTGAAGCGCGCATCTCGCCAATTTAAACTCGCCACACGCATCCATGTTAAACATAGCAGAATTCGCACTTTTCTGCATATGGAGAATAAAACTCTCCAAAAAAGCTACTTTTTACTAAATTCGCCATTTTTTAAATTCGCTGCTCTCTGCATAGGCCCCTATATGGTTTTAAAAAAAGCCGCATGAACACAAATTCAATTGTAAATATTATAGGCTAGTTATAGAATTATCAACTATATGTATGAAATGAATATGCTGCATGTACATTTTTAGAAGTTCTAGACATTGTCTGGACACTATTCAGCAGCTCTATATTACAAAATGTCAATTTGTTTAGGGAATGTGCAGTAAATGCCTATAAATCCTTGCAGAGACTAAAGCTTTCCTTACTTCCAGGACAAGTACTGAATGTCAAAATGCAGCAATGTGAGCCATTTCCACAAAGTTCTTCGGGTTTGACATAATATAATTTGGGATATATTTCTGTTTGCAAATCGACAATAAAACATTGGGGCCAATCCACATGAAGCAATGTGAAAATCTATTCAGTGACTATAAATCTTTTCATACATGCCAATGTCAAGCTAAAGACATGAAGATATTTGTGGTGAAATATCACCTTTTTTTACTTTTTGTGTACTTATCTGATTTGCCTTTGTACTGTATAATAAAGCCACCAAGGTGGCTAAAATCATTTGAAATATAACAGATATCATTTAGGAATAAAGTGTTCTATTTGGCTCAGAACACGTGTAGTTTTTCTGGTTGTAATAGTCTTCTCCTGCCAGGAACTGATGCTATTGATTTACAGAATTACATTTAAATTCTATCATGTTCTTAAGATGTGGTATAAAGTTTGATTCAGTTTCCTCTTCGTTAGAATCAATACAGATAACTTTACATTTGTTCCAAACAAGAGACAGACAAGGGGTGAGTGGTAATAATATCTACTGTAGTGCCTTCCTAATTCGTTTATGTGTACATTGGAATAACTTCATCACATTTGAATAGATAATATGTAAAACTATTAAACTAAAATGGACAGAATATGTTTGATTCCAAACTAGGTAACACTATTTTTTATCAAATGTGTTACTTGTATATATAGACTAACTAACTCACTATGCATGCATGCCCTATGCACACTATTAAGAAATCATATTTTACTCATCAGCAAAAAAAATAAAAAATCTGAGCAAATAAAGTAATATGCCCTAGTGTTCTCTTCTTAAAAGTAATGCTATCTCACATAACATTTTGGAATAAAGAATATAAAGAATCATATACGTACAACCATATATAAATAACATTAGCTTCCATGAAAAAGGTTAGTAACCAATGAATGTACTTCAACACAAGCCCTTTATAAGTAAGCATTGCATGTTCAACATTTTGAGTGACTCCTAATATAAAAGGTAAGTATTTTACTGGTATTTGTCAAATACTGTATGTCATATGCGTCTGACAACAAATTGTAAAAATCACATTACAAATTCAGACATCCAGGCCACTGACATATTTGACAGCTTGTTAAATTAATCTGTTTGATGTATTTGATAGCTGCTTTTCACACTCCTGACATTCTCTCTGTGATTTGTAAGTAACAAATAACAGAAAATCCACACGTCCATTTTTTTTATAACCTACTAATTCTACTTGGAATTTCATAAAATTAATATTCTTTTTCTCTCGCTTAATAATATACCCAGAAGAGATTTTATCGGGTATAAAACATATCACTAAATGTATGTTTGGTCAGGGGTGTAGAAAATATATATTAAACGCCACCAGAATTTTTAGGATTTAAGTCAGCATTTTGTTAGGGGAGGGTGGCGTTCTGGCTAGCTCTCCCATCGCCAGAGCTGTGTCACTGTATGTGTGTCAGTGCGTATCTCTGATACACTGACACACACTCAGTCTCTCACATACTCTCACATAAGCACAGTCACACACAACACACAGACACTCATATACAGTACACATACTTATAATCTCTCTCACACACACACACCCAAACAATCTTGCTCTAACAGACACTCCTCCCCCTCCCACTGCCAGTGTTCAATGAGAGTAGGGGTGGGCAGAGTACAGGAGGGCTCCATCCAGCTCCACCCCCAGCCATCCCTTTCCTTAGGTACCGTTGCAGCATTGACTTGACCTGCCACTGCCACAGCCTGTCCCAGCACACCAGATCAGGCTTTGATATAGCTGAGAGCATTGTTTCCGTTGCCAGCTGTGCTTTACAGGTCATTAATCACTGTGCACATCACAGGCACCGAGGGAAGGGGGAGGGGTTGGGGGGGATTTTAGCTGTCCACTAATTCCATAATACAGTTGTAGCCATGCCTGTGGTATTGGCTACCAGTCTGCCCTCCCTGTCATGTAAACCCTGGTAACAGTGCAGGCAGTGACCAGACCAATCATGGGTTTTCCCCCACAGAGACAGCTCCCTTGAGTGACAGAAGAGGAGGTAGGACAAGGGCTGTGTTCTGCTCAATCCTTGGTTCAGACCTTGTACCTTCCTCCCACTGTACTTAAAGGATTGCACCACCAAATTTAGGCAGTTGTCTCTACCTTTGAGAGAGACAGGTAACACACTGAATTGCCTGCACATTGGCATTCCCTGTTCCTCTTCCCTTTGGGGAAGAGAGAGGGATTACCATTCCCCTGTCCCTGCTAGAGGGGCAGGAAAGAGTAAGGACTGCTTCAGGTGCCCTTCTTCCGGATTGGATGTCCAGGGACCATCCCAAGATTGGAGATCTGCATTGAGCTGTATTGGGCAGAAGCCTGTGTGATACTGTGTATGCAGAGGAATATACCGGTTCCAGTTATCTATAACTCCTGCCTGATGTGCAATCTTTCTGGGGGGACAGGAGTATGTTTCTTCTGTAGGAGATTGCCTCCATATACCTGGAGTCCACAGCAGATGGAGGTGCTGTGTTGCCAGAGATAAATGTGGGGGTAAGGATGGGCTGCTGCCGTTAGTGGTGCAGGAGTTGGAATGCTGCCTGCTGATTGCTGCTGATGACAGCGAGATGCTCTGGTATCTCTCCCACGTGGATGTGTCCCTGCCTTGTCAGGACAAAGCAGTGGTAGCATTTCCTTGGTGCTTTGCCAGCCGGCGTGTACCCCTACTGACACAGTGTAAGAAGAAATTACCTGTGACATGAGACATGGCGGAGTCCGGTACCGATAACAGCAATGGTACGTCATGAGCGGCGGAGGAGCGTCCCGACGGTGGCAGTTCCCAGCAGCCTGGTTGACAAACCTGCATCCAATCCGGCGAGTCCCAGGGTTTCAGTGAGTCAGCAGAGCAGTGAGAGACCACCTCCTTACCTCCAGTAGGACCCGATGGAAACGTCTGTCGAGGGAGTACCAGGCCGGTACCTTCTCTTACACGGGGAGGAGCAGCGACACACCTTGGTGGAAACAGATCTCGTGAGACTGGATGACGTCATCAAGTAGGCGACCTCCAGGGCAGATGAGGAATGGCTGATGCCCATCCTTGGGAGTACAGCTTTACCTAAAGCCATCATTGACCATTTCATGGACCAGGTTAGGGCCCTAGGCCTCAGGAAATCTGTGGATCCAAAGATGGCAGTTATCTTTGTGGTACCTGGTAAGAATAGGTTCTGACAGGGGACTCTGATCGAGGCTTGCAGGACTTTAAGGCCTTAGACGCTACCAGAACCACTTCACATATGTGGAAAAGGCCCAAATACTCCAAGAAAAGAGCTCATCATTGCAAGAAGACCTTAAAGCCTTCTACATACTGGAAGCACTGGGACTTTGACATGGCTCTGAGGGGGATGAGACCATGGAGAGTGTGGTTTCTTATGTGGGTAAATCCAATATGTCATGTAAATCAGAGACTTCTGGGTTATTATCCAAAACTATTTCCAGTTCTGGTTCTAATAAGGTTGCCCCAGTAAAAGACAAAAAAAGGGGGAGTGGGGAGAGTGGGTGAACTGGGCGCTTCCCAAGTGATAATAAATTAGTGTAATAAGTGACACAACGGTTAATACACAAATACACCTTACACCAAAAAAGTGAATTATAACTATAAAGTGTAAAATAGCAGCTCAACTTCCTCTGATGGGACAGTTCCAAGTCCCAGGATATGGAATTTTCTTTGCTTGGAGTTGAGGAGGAGCGCAGGGAAAAATCGTGGTATGTAAAAGAAGAAAATATATATATAGTGCAGATGGCAAATCACTGCTAACATCATATATTCAGCAATAGGAATCGAACTCACAAAAGTCGTGGTTAATTATTGCATGTCAGAGATCCTTCTCTCTCTGACTGGAGCCCTTTGTATCTCAGAAATCAGGATATCCCTCAGTGGATGGATAAGGTATGTAAATGAAAGAAAACCACAATTAGTGCATACTGTTTGAACTATAGATAGTATATTCGTCACAAATGTTTAAGGAAACTCACATTTTCCATGTATTAGACGGATGGTGGAGAGAACCGCCGATAGAAGGGTGGTAAAGTGTGGAGCTGCTACCCGGTGCTTCACTTGCACCTCGCCGTGTACTTCCGCATCAGTCACTGCCGTCGCGTCACTTCCGCTTTCGCGTCACAGGTGAGGGCGGGAAGCCAAAATGGGTCTGATGTCAGCAATGAATTTGCCAGTCCTTCAGTGTGCAGATTCCCTCAGTAAACTCTACGGTTTCACACACTGCTTCGTAGCAGTGTGCGAAACGCGTAGAGTTTACTGAGGGAATCTGCACACTGAAGGACTGGCAAATTCATTGCTGACATCAGACCCATTTTGGCTTCCCGCCCTCACCTGTGACGCGAAAGCGGAAGTGACGCGACGGCAGTGACTGATGCGGAAGTACACGGCGAGGTGCAAGTGAAGCACCGGGTAGCAGCTCCACACTTTACCACCCTTCTATCGGCGGTTCTCTCCACCATCCGTCTAATACATGGAAAATGTGAGTTTCCTTAAACATTTGTGACGAATATACTATCTATAGTTCAAACAGTATGCACTAATTGTGGTTTTCTTTCATTTACATACCTTATCCATCCACTGAGGGATATCCTGATTTCTGAGATACAAAGGGCTCCAGTCAGAGAGAGAAGGATCTCTGACATGCAATAATTAACCACGACTTTTGTGAGTTCGATTCCTATTGCTGAATATATGATGTTAGCAGTGATTTGCCATCTGCACTATATATATATTTTCTTCTTTTACATACCACGATTTTTCCCTGCGCTCCTCCTCAACTCCAAGCAAAGAAAATGCCCCAGTAAAAGCCTTACCTTGGTGGGATCCTATGTCTCAGGGATATGTACCCTATATGCACCGGACTTGGTTCATGTTAAATGATGGAGATATAGTGGACCATTGGTGGGCAGAGGGGGAGTTTAATCCTGAAGAGACAGCTGAAGCACTAGGCCATGGGAACATGAGATACGGTTGAGAATAGTACAACCACAGGGCTGAGCGTCATATTGTACAGAGATATAGAGATACAGATACAGAGATACAGATAGTCACATGGATTTGAATACCCTTATGTTCCAGAACCCATAATGAGAGAGGTAGAGGCGAACAGGGAAAAGTGGCTGATAGATGTAATCAGAGCTTACATTACGTCTCATAGTAAGAGTATGTTCTATCATCTAGAAGAACTTATTGCATACCTTGTAGGGGTATGGAAGGTGGGAAGGTCGATCTTTATGGATAGAGTGGAATACATATCAGAAAGGTATCCCACTAGAGTATTTTCAGTTACGGTGCCTGATACTACTGATGCCCTAGTCAGTAAGCCAGACCCACAGCATTACTATTAGACAGTACAAAGTTTCTCAATGTTGGGAGGTACCAGAGTAATTAATGAATACAGTTATATGATTGTTATTTCATATGGATGCTGTAATATCAACTATGTTGTATTGTTGCTGGTCATCAATTGAAGGATGGTACAGCAAATTGGCTCCAAGTGGGGCCCATTGGATTCCAGCAGAGGGAGAGTGTAGCCATGCCTGGTTTTGGTTACCAGTCTGCCCACAATGTCATGTAAGCCCTGGTAACAGTGCAGGCAGTGAGGACCAATCATGGGGTTTCCCCACAAAGGCAGCTCCCTTGAGTGACAGAGGAGGAGGTGGGACAAGGCCTGTGTTCTGCCCAATCCTGGGTTCAGATCTTGTACCTTCCTCCGACTTTACTTATGGGTCTACACCACCAAATGTAGGCAGTTGTCTCTACCTTTGAGAGAAACAGGTAATACACTGAATTGCCTACACATTGGCATACCCTGTTCCTCTTCCCCCTGGGGAGAGTGAGTGATTACCATTCACCTGTCCCTGCTAAAGGGGCAGAGAAGAGTAAGGACTTCTACGGGTGCCCTTGGCCCAGAGTGGATGTCCAGGGACCATCCCAAGATTGGAGACCTGCATTGAGCTGTATTGGGCAGAAGCCTGTGTGATACTGTGTATATATAGAGGAATAAACCAGTTCTAGTTATCTATAACTCCTGCCTGGTGTGCAATCTTTCTGGGGGGAGTGGAGTACGTTTCTTCTGTAGGAAATTGCCTCCATACACCTGGAGCCTACATCAGATGGAGGCACTGTGTCACCAGAGATACATGTCGAGTATGTACCCAGAAGCCTGACCAGTAATCCCCAAGACCACTCAGCATCCTGTGAACCAACAGGTAGCATGTACCAAACACCTGGTAATGGTTTCTCCCAGAGGTTGAGGGAAACACTGTTACAATGTTATTCTAATTCTGTGTATGCTTTAGCTGCAATTTAAAGTTTAAACATTGTTTCATTATTTTTGTTCAAATATATTAAGTAAATATTCTGGGCTAACCTATGTAAATGTTCAAGTGGTTGCAGAGTATTCATAATTAAATGAGAATTCTCAATGAAGAGTCTATTGTTATATTACAATGGCTAGTTTAAAACAACTATTCAATCTACCTAAATGCAACCCGGATAGATCAGCAAGGTCCACCAAAAATAAAAGACAATGACTAAATAAACCATCATGAGCTGACTGCCAAATTTTATCCCGGGGGGAAATCCCAACAAACAGGCCCAAGAATCAGGCAGCCCGCACACCATACACAGATGCACTCACACAGATACATGTACCAGACATGTACTGTACTATACAATCAACATGCTCCAAACACATACAAACACACAATAAATATGCTCACCAAAAACATATAGGATTTGCATACCACCCACACACGGAAACCAGATCTATTTCCTGCCCTGGTCTATTTCACATTAGTAAAATAAGAATGGAATTTGCTGTTTATTGTCCTTTTCCCAACAAGGTGTTCCCCCAGCAATTAAATAACATTGGTTGGCAAGCTTCTTTGTTTGATTCAGTTTGTTTACACAACCAATAAGTAGAATATGAACGCAAGAATCTTTATAGCTACTTAATGGATTGATAGTGAGTTGAGCCAGAGCCAAAGCAAAGAATTTATCTATTCATAAACAATGTTTCATAAATATTAGTGAAAGGAACATTTATGCCATGTAGGTAATTATTCAGGGACCACTTGCAAGACTGGGTAATCCCGAACCAGTTGAATTACATTTTCTGTTTGGGACCCAGGCCAAGCAGAACTATTGCTCAAACTCAGCTGAAGTTGTGCAGGGATTACTTCTCCCTGGCAACAGAGACTGTTACTCCATCTGTTTCTTTTAGTCTTGGAACATAAAAGAACATTGAAATTGTTGCCAACCTAAATTGCTCATTGACATTTTACTCTGATTTTTGTGTGAGAAAGAATTGTTGGCTCTTTGGATTTGGAGAAAACATTGATTATACAAGAACATTTTGAAAAATATATTTTACACCCTAATTGACAGTGTCTAACACAGTCAATGCCTGGACACATAAGGGAATATTTACTAAAGTGCTGTGGAATTTTTTTTTTTTTGCTTATTAATAGGTACTCATTTGGAGCTAAAAATAACAGAAAGCTGAAGAAATGTAATTAACAACTCTTGAAAGGTGTAAGAGTAACATGTATTAAAATAAAACAACAACTTGGATTGTCACCATGCAAACACATTGATACTCAAAAGTCTTTGAAGTGTGTTTTTGTGGAGGTAAAGATAGACCACACAGGTTTTTCTTCAGAATGCTGTACCGAGCACACAGGATTTTTAACCCTGTTGGTGCCATAGAGGCCAGCAATACATTGCTCTTCTCTACAAATTGTTACTGGCCTCTCGGGCATTAAAAAATGAATACACGTGTTTTATTATTATAATTATTATAATTTTCCTTTAGATTTAAATGTTATCTATATTCAGCTTGCAGCCTTTTTAGAGCATCATATATAATTGTTTACCATTAGGTTTTATTTGATTCAATGCAGGATTATTTCAGTAAATTGTAAGAATGGGCACATTCACGGGTTCAAAATCCAAACCCCCTAGTTATTAATTCCTCTAGTTTTTTTCTGTGCTTTCAACTACCGTTTTCATACAGTAAGTTCTTAATAATTATTTGTTAAAGTGTTCCCATGCTTTTCGAGCAAGCTTAAGCGATTTTTCAATTCTAGTTGAAATTCTCTGCTGTTATTCTTGGGGTTATTCATGTTGATTGTTTTATCTTCTTTTTAATCATTTTTCTTCTTTTCAACTTTGCATCCAAATGTAATTTGCAGCAAACCAATTAGTGATCACTCCTTGGGGTAGATCCACAAATCTCTGTTAAATCATAGCATCTAACGTCACGCTACCTAAATAGATAATGGACGTTAGATTTCTCGAATTTAACGAGTATCGTATTAACAAAGCTACAGTAATTGTGATGAAATGGACAACCAGGCTTCCTAAAAACCCCAGCAAGATATAGAAAATAATCATCCAGAGGGGACTCCTATGAAAAAATTATATATTGGATCATATGTGACCATATGAGAGGTAAAAGAATGCACCTACATGGTTCATGCACACTACGCTTTATCAAGGTGTAAAAAATACAATACAAATTGGCGTTTTTAAAAGGGTGGGTTGTGGTAGTGCAGCATAGGAGTGACTACCAGAAGGAGGCTTTACGCCAACCTGGGGATACTCTCTCCTAGGCTTCACTGCTCACTAACCTCACACACACATTTATGAAAGATATCAGAGAACTTTTGTATTAGGGAAGACCAGGGCCACAAACAGATTTCCCGGGGCCCATGACTACAGTTACGTCAGGCCCCCCATAGTGATAGCAGTATTGCAAGCCCCTCAATGCCCCACCCTCTTCCCATGTATTTCTCTCACCTCTGTCTCACTCACCCCCTCTCACTCTCCCCCCCCCCACCTTGCATGCATTTCTCTCCCCTTCGTCTTTCTTACTCACTCTTTTCCTCACCACTCTCTTTTCTCTCGCCCCCACCTTCCATCAATTACCCCACTCTCACTCAATGCCCCATCCCCTCACACAATCCCCCCCCCAAAAAATACATACCAAAAAAAACCCACCCCCCTAAAAACATACAAAACCCCCCACACCCCATACATACCAAAAAAAAAACAAATACAAATAACCCCCTCAATATATATAAAAATACACAAAAATTATGTCCAAGTCAGCGTATACCTGCAGGCCTTCGTCTCACAAAAGCACCTTCATTTGGCTTTGACAATGGTGCCTTATACTTGATGATTGCTCCTTTAAATGAATTGACTTGATAATTCAATATAAACAAAAAGAGAAAAAATAACATCAAATTATTGATATATAAACATATTGAAAACTTTAAGGAGCTTGACTCTAAATTAGCTACCAAAATTAACAACCAAGAAAAGAACATCATGTTGACTAAACAAAACAAATTTGAAAGGGACAAAACAGATTATGGCCATAACCATGTTTATTTGTGGCATACAAAATGTAAAAGATTGGTGAGACATACTTATTTGTGGCATAAACCAACGTTTAACAACATACGTTCAACCAATAAACCTAGAAGACAAAATGTGCCAAACAAACAATCTTCATCTAAATCTATTTTGAAAAATCGTCCTAAAGAGAAGACTGATTCTGATGTCTCTGAATATGAACCTGTTTCTCATGTTGTATCTTTTTTGAGAGTGTCTATTATCCCTCCTCCGGTGATGAAGGGACGTTACCCAGGACCACCCCCGGCTGCAGTGGTAAAGACAGGAGTCATCCGTCAAAAAATGACATCAAACCAGACGAAGTAACAGGAAGGTTCCGCGGCTTCATGCCAACCAAACAAAAGAAAACCTAAGAATTGAGGACACTAATGTTATTAACATATCTCAGCATATTTTGTCTAATGCTGAACTTTCAGTCCAACATCTTAGACTCTCATTTGGACCCAGTACCAAATGTAATCTATTTTCTACCATAACAAATGTTTTAAAATTTGTTCGCAAATTAAGTTTAAAACTGCATTTTGCTTCCAGATCTACATTTAACAGTGTAAGGAATTGGGGAACACGTCCTTTGTGACATGTTCCCTCCTTACCTATAAGCTCTCAGACCTCTGCTTTGGCACCAGCGCGTGCGCACACCCTCACTTACAGAGTGCATGCGCACGAGCAGCTCTTCTAGAGTGCCACAGAGCTTAGCTCAGCCCCCTCGGACGTGCCACGCTTCTCTCATGCGTGGTGCGCACACCTGACGATGTGCAACATTTCCCAACTGCGGGGCAACAATCCAAAGTGCCCACTAGTCTCCTGCAGCCTATCCTTGCCTCCACAGAGGCCGCGCCTCCAGTCCGTCCCCTGTCTCATTGATTTCTGTTTCCCATAAGTACACTGCTCTCACTCCCAGTCATTGCTGAGCATAACTTGTTGTAGCCTTGAGCTCCTACATTAGTTGTGCCTTGCTCCTTGTCCTGGGTATATCTTGCAGTTAACCCTTCATGTACCAACCCGGCTTGTCCTTGGAATCTCTCTGGCTATTGACCCCGGCTTACCCTCGACTCTGCGGACATCTCCAACCCAGACCATGGCTATACGGGCCTCCACGATTCTAACCCCTCCAACCCCAGACCACGGCTATACGGACTACTACGATTCTGACCTCTCCAACCCCAGACCACGGCAAACTGACTTTGACAATTATGAACTCTCCATTCCAAGACCTTAGCAAGTATCGATTAACCCACTCTCTCCAAACCCAGACCCGGCTACATTGACAATCCGCCTGCCAGGCATGCTTCCGCGGCTGTGGGTGCGTGGTTCTGTACTTCCCCACCTCAGTACCGGGGTCCTGTCTGGCTCGTGGGTGTAAGGAATCCGCTCCGCGGTTTACGGTTTACCTCACCTTGCAGACCTGTGCAGTCCTGGAACACTTCTCCTGTTATTTACTGCAGCCTGGATTTACTTACCAAAGCAATACTGCCACACACTCCCTCTGATATTTACTGCAGCCTGGATTCACTCACCAAAGCAATACTGCCACACACTCCCTCTGGTATCTACTGCAGCTGTGTAGCCTATCACTGCAACCTAGACTTGCATTCACTCATTGGAGCAGTACCTTCACACCCCCCTCCGGGGATTGGCCCGCTGGCCTTTAAGTACTGCTTTCCCACAATGCTCCCTGCCGAGCATAGTCCTTTCCGGATTTCACTTCTGTTCTGCCACAAGCTCCCGCTTGTTCTCCTGTGCTTAGGTGGAGGTTTCCCCTGCATCCTTCAGCTTCCTGTTCTCCTGTGCTGAAGGGGAGGTTTCCCCTGCGTCCTTCAGCTTCCTGGTTTCCTGCACTGAAGCGGAGTTTTCCCTGTGTATCTTCAGCTTCCTGGTTCCTGGGGTCTACTCTTTCCCTAATCTAGAGAGGCCGTGTCCTGGTTCCTGCGCTGAAATGGAGGATTCCCCAGCCCGCTCAGGACTCTTGCGCTGTAGCACTGGTTTACCCGTGCAGCTAGGCGGTGTGCTACTCTGGTCTGTCTACCACCTCCTGAGACCAGTACCATGGGCCATGGTCACCGCACGCGCAGAGGCCACCCCCGCGCTCCTAAGCTGAAGCGGGGTTTTCCTGACTACCTGTTGCCGAACTCCTGCTTGGACAATGTTTATCCTGACGTCTCCTGTCCTGACCCTGGCTTGTACAACGACGATGCTGTCTTCTCCTATCCTGATCCTGCTACGTATGACTATGAACCGCGCAATCCGGATCAGCCTGCGCGGTCTAAGGTCGGTGCTTTTACAACCCTACCTCAGCCACGCGGTCCGACCCAGGTTTGTGGCGAGCACTACCGTGACAGTGGGCAGCACAAGCGTTACAGTATGCTCAGCCCAACGAACATGGAACCCCCTGAGGTGGGCTAAGCCCTGTCTTCTATCTCTGAGTATTTCCAATACTTGGACAATCAGATTGCTTCCCTGACTCAAAGTCTGGCAACGGTTTCTCTCAATCTATCTCAATCCAGAATTGTTAGGCCTGCTATCCTGTCTGTTTCCTCCCCTGAAGCCTCTCTCTCTCTAGCCACGTCTCCCCACTCCCAATCGCTATGCGGGAATCCCCATGGATGCGAGGTTTCCTCAACCAATGTGACATACAGTTCGAGTTTACCCCTTCCCGCTTCTCTTCTGATAGATCAAAGTTGGCGTATATTATCGCTCTATTATCTGGAGACGCTTTGGGATGGGCATCCCCATATGGGAGCAGATACCTGAGCTTGTATTGTGTTGTATTGTATGTCTTTATTTATATAGTGCCATTAATGTACATAGCGCTTCACAGTAGTAATACATGTGGTAATCAAATAAATAACAGACATATAAATAACAGATCATGGGAATAAGTGTTTAGACATTAAAGTAACATTAAGGAAGAGGAGTCCCTGCCCCGAGGAGCTTACAATCTTATTAGTAGATGTAGGAGGGAGTTCTGGTAAGTTCTGGTAAGTGCGTCTGCAGGGGGCCAAGCATTATGTATCATGTGTTCAGAATATCTACATATGCTTCTTTAAGCAAGTGTGTCTTAAGGTGGGTCTTAAAGGTGGATAGAGAGGGTGCTGGTCGGGTACTGAGGGGAAGGGCATTCCAGAGGTGTGGGGCAGTCAGTGAAAAAGGTTTAAGGCGGGAGAGGGCTTTAGATACAAAGGGGGTAGAAAGAAGACATCCTTGAGCAGAACGCAAGAGTCAGGATGGTGCATAGTGATAAATTAGGGCTGAGATGTAATGAGGGGCAGAAGAGTGTAAAGCTTTAAAAGTAAGGAGAAGAATGGAGTGTGAGATGCGGGATTTGATCGGAAGCCAGGAGAGGGATTTCATGAGGGGAGATGCTGAGACAGATCTATGAAAGAGTAGAGTAATTCTGGCAGCAGCATTTAGGATAGATTGTAGGGGAGACAGATGAGAGGCAGGAAGGACTGGAAAGCAGGAGGTTACAGTAATCAAGACCGGAGAGAATGAGGGCCTGAGTCAGAGTTTTAGCAGTCGAGCAACAGAGGAAAGGGCGTATCTTTGTTATATTGCGGAGGAAAAAGCGACAAGTTTTAGAAATGTTTTGAATGTGAGGGGCGAATGGGAAAGAGGAGTCGATTGTGACCCCTAGGCAGCGTGCTTGCGCTACTGGGTAAATGATCGTAGTTCCAACAGTAATGTGGAAGGAGGTAGTAGGGCCAGGTTTGGGAGGAAGTATGAGGAGCTCTGTTTTAGCCATGTTGAGTTTAAGGCGGCGGAGGGCCATCCAGGATGATATAGCAGAGAGACATTCAGAAACTTTGGTTTGTACAGCAGGTGTAAGGTCAGGTGTTGAAAAGTATATTTGTGTGTCGTCGGCATAGAGGTGATAATTAAACCCAAAAGATGTTATTAGGTCACCTAGAGAGAGTGTGTACAGAGAAAAGAGAAGAGGTCCCAGGACAGAGCCCTGGGGTACCCCCACAGAGAGATTAATAGAGGAGGAGGAGGTGCTAGCAGAAGAGACACTGATAGTACGATGGGAGAGGTAGGATGAGATCCAGGATAGAGCTTTGTTCCGAATACCTAGAGTATGGAGAATATGAAGGAGAAGAGGGTGGTCCACAGTGTCAAATGCTGCAGAGAGGTCGAGTAATATGAGCAGAGTGCAATGACCTCTGTCTTTGGCAGCATGGAGGTCATCAGTTATTTTAGTGAGGGCTGTTTCTGTGGAGTGAGCAGTGCTGAAGCCAGATTGTAGAGGGTCTAGGAGAGAATAGGTGTTGAGAAAATGGAGCAAGCGAGAGAATACAAGACGTTCAAGGAGTTTAGAGGCAAAAGGCAGGAGGGAGACAGGTCGATAGTTAAAAAGACAGGTAGGGTCAAGCTTGCTGTTTTTGAGTAATGGTATGACTGTTGCATGTTTGAAGGAGGATGGAAAGGTTCCAGAGCAGAGGGAGGAGTTAAAAATGTGTGTGAGTGTAGGGATTATAGTAGGAGCAAGAGGTTTTAGGAGATGGGAGGGAATGGGGTCGAGAGGGCAAGTGGTAGAGGGAGAAGAGGCGATCAACAGCGACACATCCTCCTCTGAGACAGTGGAAAAAGAGTCAAGGAAGGCAGGAGGAGAGTTAGGAAGAGGTGTAGGATGGGAGGAAGAAACAGAGGGGATGTTCTGCTGTATGGATTCCACCTTTTCCTTAAAATAGTCAGCAAAGTCCTGAGCGGAGATGGAGGAAGGAGAGGCAACTGAGTAGAGTAGAGTATCAGAGACAGAGAACAGTCGGCGTGGGTTAGACTTGTGCATGTTGATTAGTGCAGAAAAGTAGGCTTGTTTAGCTTGCGAGAGGGCAGAGTTGAAAAAGGATAGCATAAATTTGTAGTGAAGGAAGTTTGCGAGAGTGTGAGACTTCCTCCAGAGGCGTTCAGAGGAAAGAGTGGAGGAACGCAGCATGCACGTGTGGGAATTTAGCCAGGGTCTAGGGTTAGAAGGGCAAGGGCGGCAGAGAGAAAGCGGGGCATGTAGATCAAGAGAGGAGGACAAGGCAGAGTTGTAGTTCCTGACCAGGTTGTCAGGGTCTGTAGCAGAGCTGAGAGAGGAGAGTGAGGAGTGTAAAGTGGACTCAAAGACAGGCAAGTGAATAGAGCGCAGGTTTCTGCAGAACCGGGGGGTAGAGGAGGTGGAGAAGGGGAGAAGCGAGATAGAGAGAATGAGATGAGGTGATGGTCAGAGAGAGGAAAAGGGGAAATTGAGAAATCGGAGAGAGAGAAGATTTTAGTGAAAACCAGGTCTAAGTAGTGGCCATCCTTGTGGGTGCTGGCTGCAGTCCACTGTTGAAGGCCAAAAGAAGAGGTTAGAGAAAGAAAGCGGGAAGCCCAAGGGAGAGAGGGGTCATCAATGTGGCAGTTGAAGTCCCCAAGGAGAAGAACAGGGGAGTCTGAGGAGAGAAAGAAAGAGAGTCAGGATTCAAAGTGAGAGAGAAAGGCAGAAGGGGGATGAGTAGAGGTAGGTGGGTGATAGATGACCGCCACATGGACAGGGAGAGGAGAGAAGATCTGGACAGTGTGAGCCTCAAAGGAGGGAAAAGCAAGAGATTGAGGAATAGGAAGGGTTCGATAACGGCAGAGAGAGGAGAGCAGGAGCCCCGCGCCTCCACTCCTGCCATCAGTTCGCGGAGTGTGGGAGAAGGAAAGGCCACCATAGGAGAGGGCAGCTTCCAGAGCAGTGTCAGACTGAGTGAGCCAGGTCTCAGTTATAGCAAATAGGAGCAGAGAGTGAGAGAGAAAAAAGTCATGTACAGAGAGGAACTTGTTAGAAAGGGAGCGAGCATTCCAAAGGGCACAGGAGAAAGGGAGAGAGGAGGGAGGGTGGCAGGGGATGGGTATAAGGTTGGAGGGGTTGACACCAGAAGGATTAGAGGTTGCAATTGGCAGGCGAGGACGAGCGCATGTAGAAATAAGGCAGGGACCAGGATTGGGAGAGATATCCCCAGAAGCAAGGAGGAGAAGCATGGATCGAAAGAGGATGTGTGAGGATGATTTGTAGGGTGTTTTATCCAAGACTTCCCACGGTTCAAGAAAGAATTTAAGCAGGTCTTCGACACCCCTGGCCATAAGAGTACTGATGCTTATTCATTGTTCCACATTTTACAGGGTCACAGATCGGTTGCAAAATACGCTCTGGGGTTTCGGACCAATGCGGCAGAGATGGGCTGGAATGATGAGGCATTATCTGCAGCTTTCTAGCAAGGTCTCTCCAAGATATTAAAGAATGAATTAGCTGCTCAAGAAAGACCCACGGTGCTCGAGGATATTATTGCCGTATGTATTTGGGTAGATCAACGCCTTCGGGAAAGGAGGCTTGAACGCAATCACTCACACCAATTTCTCCTATCTCCAATCTGCCTCCTCCCATTTTCCCAGCTCTTGAGGCTCCATAACTGATGCAGATAGCAAGTCACCAGATCTCCCTTTCAGAGAAACAATGTCGGAGGACTGGAGGATTATGTCTCTACTGCGGAATGTCGGTTCACCTGGTGCTTCACTGTCCCACGAACCCGGGAAACGCCAACACTCAATGCGGTATGAGGGGATCGCATTCGGTAACATTTCTTCTTCCCCTCCTATTAACAGAGGTCTGCCAACCAGGGTCATGCTGTCGGTCTTCCTTGAGGGTCCTGGCTTTCTATCTCCTGCCTCTGCCTTCATCGATTCCGGGTCTGGGGGAACTTTTGTGGATCAAGATTTCGCAACTAAACATAACATTCCCCTGGTCAAGAAGTCAGTTCCGGTGGGTCTATGTAACAGGCGTGCTCGCCACAAACCGGGACCGGACCGCGGGGCTGAGGTGGAGATGTGAATACACCGATCTTAGACCATGAAGCCTGTTCTGGATTATGCAGTTCGTAGTCAATCGTAGCCGGTTCAGGGTTGGAGAAGGCAGGGTAATCCATGGACAAGCCGGGGTCAGAGTTGGAGACGTCAGAGTAGTCGATATCAAGTCTGGGGTTCGGCAACTCGTAGGCAGGTGTGAACCGCTTCAGCGTACCAGCTGAAGCTCAGGAAGGGCCTCTGCACGAGGAGCGGGAACTGCCCATGATTAAGGTCTCTGTAAGGGGTGAATGCAGCAGATCTCAGTAACAAGGCAAGACTAGCACTGGGGATCCAGCGCTTCAGTACAGGAACCAGGAAGCAGACCTCTGCCTGGGGTGAATGCAGCAGGTCTCAGGAACAAGGCTAAGGCAGGAGTGTTTGTGGCAAACACAGTTACATCCAAGTGGATCTTGGTTTATGCTCATAAGCATACTGGGAGAGCCCAGTATAAGAAGGGCAGATAGCCAATCCAAAGACAAGGGTGTGTGGGAATTCCTCCAAAGCCAGAGCAGAGAGACAGAGCTGCAGTGATTGCAAGCACACGTTTAGTTCTATCTGAGAGGTCACCAACTCTGCAAGAGTGAGCTCCAGCCAAAACCAGGAATGGATTCCTTACAGTCTAGAGGCTATTGACGGACATCCTCGCCAGCCTTCATTTCATTAGAAACTCATAGTCTTACTCTCTCAACCATAGACTGTCACCAGGAGGAGATCTCACTGGATGTTATCCATTCACCTTCTGTGCAGGTAATTCTGGGCCTCCCTTGGCTCCAACAACAAAACCCACTTCTAGACTGGACAGACAAGAAACCGTTCACTAGGGATTCCTCCTCCCCAGATGGGGCTGGGTTCTTTTTTTTAAGAAGAAAGATGGATCTCTCCGCCCATGCATAGACTATAGGTGTCTTAACAAAATAACCCTGAAGAATCGTTACCCCTTGCCGCTCATTTCTGAATTGTTTGATCGTCTACAAGGTTCTTCCATTTTTTTCTAAACTCGATCTTCGTGGGGCCTACAATATTTGGTTATGCCTTTCGGGCTCTGTAATGCCCCAGCTGTCTTTCAAGAATTCGTGAATTATATTTTTCGGGATGTCCTCAACATTTTTGTATTTGTCTACCTCCATGATATTCTTCGAGGCTTTGGACCGGAGGAACGTTCTTGGATACCTCTTCATCAGATTCATGCTCCCAGCTTGTTGAGGCGGTTCCATGCCAGGTTCCCACACAAGCCTTATGGGAATCATCCTGAGGCGGATCCTCAAGGGGGGGTACTGTAAGGAATCGAGGAACACCTTTGCGACGTGTTCCCTCCTTACCTGTCGCCGCACAGACTTCCATTCTGGCACCAGCACGTGCGCGCACCCCGCTCTGCTTACAGAGCACGCAAGCACACGCATCTCTTTTATGTTGCCACGGAGCTTAGCTCTGCCCCCTCGGATGCACCGCGCCTCTTTTACGAGTGTGGCGCACATGTGACCCCGTGAACCGCTCCCCAGCTGCGTGGCAAGTATTCTTATTGCCCACTTGTCTCTTGCAGCCTATCTCTGCCTCCACAGAGGCCGTGCCTCCATTCCGCCCCCTGCCTCATTGGATCCTGTCTGCTATAAATGCCTTGCTCATTCACTCCTTCTCTGCTGAGCATAACTGGTTGTAGCCTTGAGCTCCTGCGTTTGTTGTGCCTTGCTCCTGTCTTGTCTTTCTTGCAGTTTGTATTCTACAAGTACTGTCCCAGCTTCACTTCTGAACCCCTCCGGATATTGACCCCGGCTTACCCTCGACTCTGCGTGCCTCTCCAACCCAGGCCACGGTTATACAGACATCTACTATTCTGGCCTCTCCAACCTCAGACCACGGCTTAATGGACTTTGACAATTCTGACATCTCCATCCCAAGACCTTTGCAAGTATCAGGACTAACCCACTCTCTCCAACCCAGACCCAGCTATGTTGACAATCCGTCTGCCAGGTAGGCTTTCGCTGCTGTGACTGTGTGGTTCTGTACTTCCCCACCTCAGTACCGGGGTCCTGTCTTGCTCGTGGGCAGCGCAAGCTTTACAGCTACAACTAGTTATGCTCAGCAATGACTTGGAGTGAGAGCAGGGTATAAGTAGGAGACATGAACCAATTGCAAGGAAGGCGGAGAGGAGGCACGGCCTCTGCAGAGGTTAGGATAGGCTGCAGGAGACAAGTGGGCATTAGAAATACTTACCACGCAGCTGGGGTGCGGTGCACGGCGTCAGGTGAGCGCGCCACGTGCGAGAGAAGCGCGGCCCGAGAGTGCAAGCTCTGTAAGCAGAGCACGCACTAGTGCCAGAGTGGAGGTCTGTGCAGCGACAGGTAAGGAGGGAACACGTTGCAGAGGACATGTTCCCTGATTTCTTATACTCACACCTTGTTGCCAATGCTATATGCACAATGAGCTTATTGTCTTCTCTGGATAGCTGCTGGGCTGGCCTGTTTAACAGAAACAACCCTTGATCAAATGGGATCTCGAGGTCTAAAACCCTCTGTAGCCAAATATGAATTTCCATCCAGAGGGGCTGAATCCGAGGGCAAGACCACAGCATGTGCAACAAGTTTGCTTGTTCACCGCATTGTTTGGGACACAATGGGGAGTACCCTTCAACAAATTTGGATAATTTTAACGGGGTGAGATACCAGCTCATCATTACTTTATATGCTTTCTCCTTCAGTGATGTACAAATTGAACTTTTTGCTGCGGCCACAAATATCTCATCCCAATCTGCTACTTACAGATTTTCTCCTAGGTCCTCCTCCCATTGGGAAATGAATTGTAATGGCCGACAGTACTCCCATCCAGAACAGACTATTTCTTTATACATTTGGGAAGTTAGTCCACTGGTGTCTGTTATCAATAAACAGAGCTGCTCAAAGTTTGTTAATGGGGAAAAGGGTGCTACTTTCCTATTAAATGCTCTTATTTGGTGATACCTAAAATACTCATAGTGGGGGATTTCTTTTTCTGCCTTAATTTGTTCGAACGTTTTAATGTTTTTTGGTGTCTCCAAATTATTAAGCCTAAGAATTTCCTTTTGTTTCCAAATTGCTAAGTCTATTGTTCAGGCCCGGAGCAAAGTTCGCGTTATCGAATATTGGGGTCATCAGCGTGTTCTTAGAGGTTAACCCGCATCTAAATTTGGATACTTCCCATACCTTCAATGGATTGGACATTGAGGAGAACGGTTCTTTGAAGGATTTAAGTATAGATTTTTGGGACCAGATTAACTTGTATAATTCGACTGGAGAACACATCTCTCTCTCCAATTCTACCCACCGTTTCTGGCTGGGATCCATGTGACATTGTGATAACTGGCTTAATTGGGCCGCTTTATAGTACGATAACAAGCCCCCTGCCAATATCAGTTTACTTAGTATCTTACTTCTAATTCTTGATTTTGTGAAATTCAAAATTTATTTAGTGATTAGGGACTGAAGGGTGAGGATATCTTTTAACCGAATTGATATTGGCAGGGTCTGGAACAGATAAAGTAGGGGGGAGAAGATTCATTCTGATACAGTGTATTTTGCCTAGCAAAGTGATGTTATAGGAGGACCATGTTCTGATGCCCTCTTTCAGAGTCCTGATCAGTTTGGGGTAATTTGCCTAATACAATGATTTGTAATTATTGGTGAGTTTCACTCCCAAATATTTGATCGAGTGGGGCTGCCACTTAAAGTTAAAATTAATATCTAACAACTTCTCCTGTTCCTTTGGAAGACTAATATTTAGTGACTCTGAATTATTATTATTTATCTTAAATTCTTTGCTTGGAGATGAGGAGGAGCGCAGGAGAATAATGGTGATATATGTAAAAGAAATAAACCATATATAGTGCAGACTGTAATCACTGCTAATGTTCTTGATAATCTTTAGTAATAGAACTCACAAAAATCGCCCTATAGTATCACATGTCAGAGATCCTTCTCTCTCTGACTGGAGCCCTTTAGTCGATTGAGCCAGGATATCCCTCAATAGGTAGGTATGATATGAAAATAAAAGAAACCACAATATTGCATACTATTTGAACTGGATATAATGCAGAATCATCACAAGTATAATGAACTCACATTTTCCAAATAAACTCGGGTGGGGGAGAGAACCGCAGATGTAACTGTAACTGTAACTGTAACTGGAGGACAACAGATGCAATCAGCTTCACAGCGTCTCACTAGCTCCTTGCTGCGTACTTCCGCGTGCGTCACTGCCGTCGCGTCACTTCCGTCGCGTCACTTCCGGCAGTGACGCACGCGGAAGTACGCAGCAAGGAGCTAGTGAGAAGCTGTGTAGCTGCTTGCATCTGTCCACCAGTTACATCTGCGGTTCTCTCCCCCACCCGAGTTTATTTGGAAAATGTGAGTTCATTATACTTTTGATGATCCTGCATTATATCCAGTTCGAATAGTATGCACTATTGTGGTTTCTTTTATTTTCATATCATACCTACCTATTGAGGGATATCCTGGATCAATCGACTAAAGGGCTCCAGTCAGAGAGAGAAGGATCTCTGACATGTGATACTATACGGTGATTTTTGTGAGTTATATTCCTAAAGATTATCAAGAACATTAGCAGTGATTACAGTCTGCACTATATATGTTTTATTTCTTTTACATATATCACCATTATTCTCCTGCGCTCCTCTTCATCTCCAAGCAAAGAAATTACCTGTACCTGGGATTTGGAACTGTCCCACCAGAGGAAGTTGAGCTGCTTTATACACACTTTTATATTACCTATTCACAGCTTGGTGTAAGGTGTATTTGTGTTTTTGTGTGTTTCACTTATAACACTATTTATTATTATTATTATTATTATCATATGGGAAGCGCCCTGTCCATCCATCACTCCCCTTCCCCCTTTTTTATTTATCTTAAAGCCTGAGATTTTGTTAAAGGAACCCAAGAGATGGAAAAGATTAGACAGGGAGGTAAGGGGCCTCGCCACGGTCAAGAAGACATCATCTGCATAGAGAGCAACTGTATGGGTTTGGGTGTTTATTTGTTGTCACATAATGTCTGGGTTCCTACGTATGTAGTTGGTTGGTGGTTCCATACACATGGCGAATAGAATTGGAGACAGGGGGCAACCCTGTCTGATACCACCTTTGATCTTAAATAGATCTGATGGGAATCCCTGATGAGTTACCTTGGCCACTGGACTGGTGTACAATGAGGTAATGGCATGTTGGACCCTGCCTCTAAACCCGAATGCCCAAGTGTAACGTCAAGATACGGTCTGTCGATTCAATTAAATACTTTTTCCTCGTCCAGGCTTAATACCATGATTGGGATCTTTTCTGTATGTGCCAATTCGATAAAATCTACTATACGTCTTGTCTTCAAAGGATAAAACCCACCTGATCTGGTTGGACCAGCCTGGGCAGTATACGGCTCACTCACTCTGCCTGGATCCCTAAACACAGAGACGGCCCTACCTCCATCGCTGCCGACGCTCCCAGGGGCTTCTTCAAAACTGCAGAGAGAGCGAAGGGCCAGACCCGATACACCAGCAGAACAAGCCCGTTGTCTGTTCAGGCCAGAGAACAGAGCTGTTACTTTAAATTTCCGTGGTTGAGTCCAAGAATGGAGACTGTCTCCTTTAAGTGCTTAATTGCACTTAATTTGTATCTCCTTCCTGGCGGCCACGGGAGGATCCCTTCACAGTGTACCATGTGAGCTCCAGAGCGGACTCCTCTTCTGAATCACAGTGAGTCAATGGACTCTGAATCTGCAATTTCTTTAGGAAGGATCTCCCTCTGAAAGCTCCTTTAATATGTTTGCCCTTCCACCCTTGATCATTAAAAGACCAAATGGGAAAATCCATCAGTAATGCAGCCCTTTGCCTCACAGTAATTTTGTAATGGGCTTCAGTTTTCGCCTTCTGCTGAGGGTCAGGTGGAACAGGTCCTGAAAAATGTCTAACTTTTTTTCAAACATGATATTGTTGGTGGACCTGATTATTTTGCACAGAGCTTCTTTCGTTTTAAAGAAGTGAAACTGGAGAATGATATACCATGGGGGTCTCCCTGTGGTCTTCTCATGAGGGCCTTATGGCACCTATCTAAGATGATCCCAGCCTCAGTCTTGTCTGGCAACATAACATTCAGCCATTTTGTGACAAATTCTTCCACTTTCAGGACTGACTCAGGGACACCTCGGGTTCTAATTTTGTTTCTGAGGTCTCTATATTCAGAGCTCGGATATCTCTGCAAGCTGAACCTTTAGGTAAGATGTTGTCTTTATATTTGTATTAATTACTTTTATTGTGGAGTCCAGTTTCTGCTCTAGTTCATCTGTTCTTCCTCCAGCAGTGGCTATATCTCTTCTCATCTCCTTCTGAAACAGATTGTTTAACTCTCCGAACAGCTTTTCAATGTCAGTTTTGGTAGCAATATTTCATAAAATAGCGAGGTTTCCCTCTGTCACAGTGACTCACAAGGACTCCCTCCGAGTCAGGGCTCCCGCTCTCCCACCCTCCCCACGCCAGCATCTCAGTTGCCTGTGCCAAGTCCGACTTGTGAATGTAACTCGCTAAGTCTGGCGATGTTTTCTTAACTTTTGCTTTGACAGGCATCTCTATGTGTTCGCCTTGCGAACCGAGCTTAATTCGGTGCGGCTTGCATTTTATTTATGGTTTGTTTCTCCTGTTATTCGGCTGGGCAGGATAGAGCTGTCAGATCAGACCTCCATGTCCGTTGCTTCCGCACATGCACCTCCATCAAAGTATATTTTAATACACTTCTGAGTCTCTCGGTACAGGGGACAGAAAAGGAAAAATATTGTAGTTTTTTTTCTATCTGCCTTATTCCCCACACACTTTCCCTTGGACTCAGTTTGGACTTTCAGAGTCCCCCCTCAACCTTATATAAGGTTGGGGCACCCGCAAACCTTATACTGGTTGTGGGTCACCTTGGCACTAGCTGGGTTACCCCCTTAACCTAGAGATTCCCTCAGCTACAGGGATACATGTTTTATCCCTGTGCCTCATTCTCCTTTCTGGGCTGTGCTGAAGCAGGGTACCCTAGTTGTGAGTCGTGTTTGCGTTTTCAGGTAGTGCCAGGACAATGTGCCTACATGTATCCGAGAATCAGGCATGATTCCCGGATACATTTATGGGAATACCAACAACTCTGGACCCCAACCTCCTAGGCACATTCTGTCAATGGTTCCTCCGCAACACTCCCCCCCCCCTTGAAACTCATACCCTAGCAATCCCTGCTTGATTTAGTGGGGTGGTAGCCTCACATGTTTATATCCGGTACATATTTCATGTGTTTTGACAACTGTTGTATTTTTCTCTTCCACCTGTTCCTGATTATGACATAATCTCATGAGACTACTTAACATAACCGAAATGCAACTTTAGACATGCCCCTGCTTAAGCCCTGGCAAAACGTGCATAGGGTGATGTCTTCAACAGACGCCATGAGGGTGGAGACCCTGTTTGGATCATCTCTGTGTTTGCAGCTGAATTGCGTCTTTGCACATAACAAACCAACAACACGGCTTGGAACCCCAGGTGTAATCTTACTCCTTTTGGAGACTGCTCTAATTTTTATTACACAGCGAACTGGACAGTTTTTTTCCTATTAGTTTGCTTGATCTATTTAATTCTGAGCAATGTGGGTTTCTTTAAATCAGTCCACACACTTAGTAACTAAGTTAATTTGTCCTGTGGTAGTATTATACTAGCTGGGTGCTTTTTGGTTTGTTTTAAAACCATATGTGGCTGTCTCGTGTTTAACTCATTTCATAAGATAGCTTGTTACCATTTTTGGACAGTTTGTTTGTTCGTCTCGCTGAGCTGCTAATCGTTTTGTGTATACACTTCTATCTATTATCTTACACTTTTTGCACTTTTTACCTGGTACAGTGGCGGCCGCCTTCAGCCTTGTGCGGCCGTTTCGTCGCGACTTTTAAAACCGCGGGCAGATGCGGCATTTCCCGGTATTTTTAGGTGCCGCGGGCATTTCATTGTATTAGCGCTATTAGCGCTGTCTCGGCTGTCTCGCCATGAATGCGGCAAAGTGCGTGACATTCGGAAAACATCCCCGAAAAAATTCGGGGGTGTAGGAGAATAAAAGGGGCCGCAACAGTACATGCTTACACATTTTTTCTTTAGGGGCATTGAGTTGTGTTTGAATAAATTTGTTTTGAAATTTTTCACATACTCTTGGGTGCCCTTATCTTTTGTAGGAGTTTCTTTTCCTAGTCTGTTAGGTTTTCTCCTTCTTGGCAACATGTTACGTTATGTACAGTAACATTATATAACGTAGTATTGTCAGTGGGCTGTAATATAACTAAAAGGGTTATTTATTTGTACATATGCGATAACTTGAACTCATGTTCATGAATTTCTGGAACAGTTAAATATAATTGTATTTTCTCTTTGAAATCTAATCTAATTAAGGAGGATTTCTGGGTATAACAAAAATAAGTTGAATCGGCGGTTTTGTTCTGATAGTTCTATGTTTCCTATGCATACAGTAGTTTAGGTCCTGAAACTAACCACAATTGAATTAAAAAGGGCACAAGACAGACATTGAGCACATCAAAAAAGAGAATGTTCTGTAACTGCCAGACAATGCAATATTGACTGTGGAGGATAAAAAAGTCAGGAAATTATAAATGCATAGAGAACTCCTTTTACAATATTGAGAGATAAATGAATAATATTGGAAGAAATGTATTATTCCCAATCACACAAAATAAGATTTATTTGCCCTAACTATTTAATCCAATTTCCTGCCCCAGCCTCTCAATCTGTATAACCTGATTTAATACTTTACTTAAAGTCTCTTACACTACTGTAATTGTTTCAAATTGAAATGCAGCATCATGAGGGGAAAAGTTCAATTTTAATAATATTAGCAACAGTCTAAAAAATATCAAATCAACTACAAATTTGCAGATTAATTTCAGGCCGAAAAATCCACAGATCAGTTTCAAAAATGAGAGAGCGAGACACCGGTGCTTAAAGAGGAGCACACCTTAGATACGCTAATGGCATATGCAAAGTTTATATAAATGACCCAAACTTCACATTTCCTAAAAGGATTTTCATAAGACAGACAGTATATTGACAAGCCTAGGGCACTTTGTGAGGAGTACTGGTACAGACCCAACAGTTTCAGAACCCACAATCTCTGCTATTCAGGGCAGCAGTTTTAGCAGTAGTTTAACCAGCTGCTGGGTAACTCCATTGTCACATTGGTGGCTATGCACTAAGCAGTGATAAGTCGTTTTAAGAGCGCAAAGTGCTTTTAGAACGTGAAGTTCCGCAGAGCGCTATGCACTAAGCCGCGCAAACAGGCACTTTGCGCTCTAAAATGGGCTTTTCCTTGAAAATTTTTCTAAGTCCAACTTTGATCGTACGATCAGCTGTTTGCGCTGAATCCTGCCCTTCTGCGGGATTCACTAAGCAACGCAAACTGATCGTATGTTAAAGTTGTGCTGAATAAAGCTCACCAGCTAAAGGCAGGTGATAAAAAAAGCTGGACTTAGAAAAAATTCTTTGTTTACCTTTTTGCAGGCGCAAAACCAATACAGCAGGCCGGCGGGTGTCCCCGGCTAACCCCACAGGGGTCCCCGAGGGAAACCGGGGGTCGCGCGGATGTCCCCGGCTGACCCCGCGGCCGTCCTGGGTCCCCGCAGGAGTCCTGGGGTACCCGCGGGCCTGCAGTACCAATGTTGTGCCGACAAAAATACTAAACATTATTTCTAACTAAATACAACGCCCTAGCACATACAGTACAATAATGTGCAAAATAACTATTATCCAGCTATGGATAATAGATTATTTGCCCATTATTAAACACTGCATTAGCATACCTAAATAAAGTCAATAAATACAGTAGCCAGCTAATCCAATCAATACAAGCAGTAACAACATCAACAATTATTTAATTAAACCATTAACCAATTAAACCAATTAATTCCTAAACAACTCAAAATGAATAGTAACACTAACCAATCAAACCAATTAATTACAGCAACATTAATGAATGTAAACATTAAAAGACAAATAAATACATTCAAACAATCTCTGAAAGAACCATAAAACGCATTAGCCAACATAATACAACATTAACTACGAATGAACACCAAACGCAAACATTTTATTACATTAAGCATGAAAAAAAAACCAATGACATCAACCTAAGAAACTGACAATAAAAAAACCAACAGCAATACCAAGCAACAAATGCCCCCAAATATTGTAATAATAATGTATTAATCTGTACCCTAAAGTGGTACAGATTAATATATTATCAGTCAATGTGCCTCCCCCAAAAAATCAAAAATCACATCCAATGAAAAAACCTGTAAAAAGAGACATTTACAAACATTGAATATATTACTTACCATTAGAAGCGGTGGCCCTCCGACTCCCGGGGAAACAGGAAGCTCACGTACCTTGAAGGCCTCCAACAGCATCCGATTCCATCCGCCATGAAGATCCAGGAAAGGTACCCAAATCTTCTTTTTTCTTTCTTTGCTCACCGTCTTCTATCTTCATCTGTAACCATTTCTTGTTCTTCTTTATCTTCTTTCTTCATCTGTCAATACAAAATACCCCATGTTAAATCCCAGCCGATGCTGTCTCGTCGGCTTCTTGGGCTCAAATGAGGCGTCACGGCCTTAAATAGGGCTTGTGACGTCACATTTAGCCTCAAAATGGTGAACAGCCACCTGATTGCCTGTTCAAACCATGTTCCGACTTTAATTTTTTTTTTTTTACATGACGTCACTTAAAGGGAATGATGCCAGCCAATCAGAATGGCTGTGCTTCATTTGCCTTTAAGATGATGTCACGAAATCCAAGATGGCCGACGTCACATGGTATTTCAGCCAATCAGAGTGTTGAATTGTTTCCCACGATCTGATTGGCTGAAATACCATGTGACGCCAGCTTTGTGACATCATCTTAAAGGCAAATGAAGCACAGCCATTCTGATTGGCTGTCATCATTCCCTTTAAGTGACGTCATGTAAAAAAAATAATTAAAGTCGGAACATGGTTTGAAAAGCCAATCAGGTGGCTGTTCACCATTTTGAGGCTAAATGTGACGTCACAAGCCCGATTTAAGGCCGTGACGCCTCATTTGAGCCCAAGAAGCCGACGAGACAGCATCGGCTGGGATGTAACATGGGGTATTTTTGATTGACAGATGAAGAAAGAAGGTAAAGAAGAACAAGAAATGGTTACAGATGATGATAGAAGACGGTGAGTAAAGAAAGAAAAAAGAAGATTTGGGTACCTTTGCTGGATCTTCATGGCGGGTGGCATCGTATGCTGTTGGAGGCTTTCAAGTTACGTGAGCTTCCTGTTTCCCCGGGAGTCGGAGGGCCACTGCTTCTAATGGTAAGTAATATATTCAATGTTTGTAAATGTCTCTTTTTACAGGTTTTTTCATTGGATGTGATTTTTGATTTTTTGGGGGAGGCACATTGACTGATAATATATTAATCTGTACCACTTTAGGGTACAGATTATTACATTATTATTACAATATTTGGGGGCATTTGTGGCTTGGTAATGCTGTTGGTTTTTTTAATGTCAGTTTCTTAGGTGGATGTCATTGTTTTTTTTTTCATGCTTAATGTAATAAAATGTTTGCGAGTGGTGTTCGTTTGTAGTTAATGTTGTATTATGTTGTCTAATGCATTTTATGGTTCTTTCAGAGATTGTTTGAATGTATTTCTTTGTCTTTTAATGTTTACATTCATTAATGTTGTTGTAATTATTTGGTTTGATTGGTTAGTGTTACAATTCATTTTGAGTTGGTTTAGGAATTAATTGGTTTCATTGGTTAATGATTTAATTAAATAATTGTTGATGTTATTACTGCTTGTATTGATTGGATTAGCTGGCTACTGTTTTTATTGACTTTTTTTAGGTATGCTAATGCAGTGTTTAATAATGGGCAAATAACCTATTATCCATATTTGGATAATAGTTATTTTGCACATTATTGTACTGTATGTGTTAGGGCGGATGGGGGGAGGGGGGTCGTGTATTGATGTTTGATAATTCTTTTTTTAATATACATTTTAATTATAGTGTAGATGTGCAGGGGTCTCCGGAGCTGACCCGCGTTGGTTTCAGGTCCGAGGACCCCCTACTTCAGGAGATATAGGCCCCTTTATGGGGTGCCGGTATCCCCTGCACTTTCAAGCGTCCGCGTCACGTGAACGGGACATTGAAATTCTGCAGGGGATACCGGCACCCCATAACGGGGCCTATATCTCCTGAAGTAGGAGGTCCTCGGACCTGAAACCAACGCTGTTCAGCTCCGGAGACCCCCTGCTCATCTACACTATAATTAAAATGTATTTATTTATTGTATGATCGCCTGTAACAGCCTTGCATGGAGATGGCAAATCTCCATGCAAATGTTACAAGCGGCTTTTTTTTCAATCAGCTAGCGTACATTAAGGTTAAGAATGCTAGCAGGGGGAAAATACATTGCACACACGATAAGCCAGTTTTGGGCACGTCCGATAAAAAATGGGCTGAGGGCCTTAGTGAATCGCGCCGCCGGCTTCATTTTTTATCGGACGTGCTAATTTTTTTCAGCCCGGCGCGAAAGCTCGGAGCTTAGTGCATAGCCCCCATTATTTGTTAAATAAACATACATTTTTTTCTCTGATTTATCTTTCCAGTATAATTTCATATCTTCCTAACATCATTTGTGGGGAAAAAAATTGCCTATCTAACTGCTGTATTGCAGTTTGTGTACCACCCATATTTATTTAATTTCCAGCAATCCCCATAATAATGTTTCAAGTCTGGGTTTCGTATACCACATTTATGGCACTAATTGCAAAATGTGGTAGTTACATTTGGACAAATTCCTAGGGGTAAAGTACTCTTGCTGTAGCCAATAAAAATGCCTCTTTCTCAGACCTTTCGATAGCATTACCTTTCTAACTGCATTAAACTCTTCCTAAAAACATTTGCCACATTTCCCCAAAATCATTCTGCCAGATATGAGATCATAGCTGAACTCCAGCCTATCTCTTAAAAGTCCATATACAGTATGTCTGGAATAAAAAAAACATCTATTTCTGGGTTAATTTGCAAAACATTTTCTATATCATTTAAGGTTTGAAGATGAGCATAAAAATATTTATGAGATCTTACATTTTTCCTGGAGGAAGATCAAATGTTTACCATGTGTGTAATGTACTGTACAGTACAGTACAGTATCTCTGTCTAAAAATAGCAACGTTGTATTTAGGCTATATCCAAATTTACTGTTTCCGTTATTGTGATGAGGCGTGAGATACCACCCAATGTTACACTTTGTTCAACGTGGCTCGCCTGCGGGCGACGATGGTCAGCAAGCAGAATTATTTGTAGGTTTAATTTATGCAACTGCAAATGTATGTCTCCGGCAGATGGTGCACTGAAGATCATTGTCCCTTCCCGCATAAAATGGCACAAAGACTTAACACATGCTTCTATACAATATACATTGTAACAGAGTCCCCTTGAAAACAACAACTCCCCTGCCCTCTCCCTCCCCCCTTCTCTCTGTCTAGAAATGTCTAGAAACTGAGATCAACACACAACATCGACAGCATGGCTGAGGTCAGAGCCCCCTCAATACCTGCAGCCAGAAGAGTACCTGCAACCACTGCTGTACCCACAATACTTGCAGCCACCGCTGCATCCACAGTACCTGCAGTATTTACAGACCCCACTGAAGGAACAGGACCTGCAAACTCAGCAAACAACACAGTACCTGCATCCTGCAGACCCAACTGAACCCACAGTACCTGCATCCCCAGCAGACGCCACAGTATCTGCCGATCCCACAGACCACCCTTACAGTACCTGCATCACCAGCATTACCCACTGCACAGGCACCAACCATGGTCCCCACAGTACCTGCACCCCCGCTTCTTCTCCCGCACCTCCAGCCCTCGCAATATATGCAATAGCAGTACCCTTAAGAGCGCCACATTTGCTGGTGCTCCACCACCCATACCCTACGGACCCCAACAGATGTCATGTGTGGGTTACTACTCTTGCCCACTCTTGCGGCCCCACAGCCTCAAGTCGTGGGTGGGCTACTATTTTTGCCACCTCTGGCAGATAAGTGTCAGTGCAATAAGTTAAGTGTCAGTGCCATGGGTTCAGTGCCAGTTAAAATTGTCTCTTTTCATTTTCTGTAGGCACACTCCGGATAACACTTTATGCTTACACTAGGGGCATTAATCCATCCACCCTCCCATGCACTAACCCTACCAGCACTAAATTGGGACACTATGGACTGCCTATTTTGCCTCTACAGTCCATCTGCATGTTGTGCTATGTTGGCATATTTCACCATTTCTCCATATGACTGTTGCTGCTAAGCCCGAAGTGAGTGAGGCTTCCTCTCCTGAACTGGAGTTACTCGACAGGAACAGGTAAATAGAGGAATAGCACATGATGCACATCGCCACACAGCAAAAAAAAGCCTACTTCTCTTTTAAAGTCGAGGAATTAGTCCAAACATGCGCTGCTAAACATCAAAGCTTGAATAGTAAAAAAGCTGAGAAGCTAGGAAACCCCACAGTGTATCAAATCGATGGACTAGGCGTGGGTAAGATTTCCCTTCTCTGTGTTACATAGGATTTTGTAGTAAAAGTTGATAAAGAAATATCTTAATCGCTACAATATATGGGAATTTATAAAAGTGGACCCACATACACAAATAGCCTGAATATCATTGAAACCTCAAAGCAATTTAATCAGCAGCTGTGACCAAAAAAGTTCCAGAGACACACTGCAGAGCCGAAATTGGGTATTAACAACAGCTGACTTTCATTCAGTAAATGGCCTAAACATCCTAAAAACTTCAAGGCAATTCAACCTGTGGCTGAGAGCCAAACAGCTCCACAAATATACTTCAGAGCTGAAACTCTCCCTCTTGTATTTGGAATTCTCCACAATTTCACTAGAGACGTATAAGGAGTATTTTTGCAAGTATTATATCTGTGCTTTTTAAATGTGTTCTTTTTTTTTATTATTAAATACCATGGTATTGTTTCCTGATATCCTAAATATATATCTCAGAATATATTGATATTTCTGAATTTTTACTGAGGCAACCAATTATTCAGTTAAATCTAGAGTCTGCTTATACTGTATATGGATGTGAATTGACACTTATACTGTGAATCTCTCTATATATCCCACATATTATAGCAATTTATGCATGTTATTTTGATTTCTGAGATAAGCGGCACAAGAACTTTTGAACCACAAATTTTAAGGAATTGGAATTCCTTTGTCTTGGTCTGCTATTCTCACAAGGTTATACACACCTTTTTGATATAAACTTTATTTCAGTTCACACTGTATTGATTGTAATTACACCAATATTTTGAGTCACCAAGTATATTTTCTAATATAGTTAGCACATACATGTCTTCAAATGTACACTATATATTGCTGACAGTATAATGGACCCCTAATAACAAAACGCATAAGGTTAATAGTTTTATAGCCAATTCACCTACTTATGAGCAGTTTGTGGGAGGCCAGTCCCTCCTTTTTCAAGGTATATAATCTCCCAGTAAGGTCCCTGCAAATTCACTCTTCACTTTACTTGCTTACAGGTAAGTAGCTTCACTGGTATATACATTTGTAGTATATTAATCCCTTCAGGGTTTATTTCACAGAACATTTGCATGCATTTAGCATAGGGACCTGCTATTGAGACTTACCTTGATGTTGGTTAGCAGGCTTGGCATCATTTGATCAAATGATGTAACCAAAAGTCTCCTTTGTCTTATAGATTTAGTTTTCACTATGTATATTTATTTCCCCATGTATTGCTTTCCCAGTGGGAGAAGCGAAGGGATTAACTTTCTGTTTTTGCACATTTGTATGGCCAATCCTTTCATCAGCTGCATGCTGCTTACATGGAGAAGCGCTGTGAATATATATTTGTTTTGCATAGGGTTAATAGCTTTTTGGCAGAACTCTAGTACCTAGAGGAGCTTCAGTTCTTCCTTCAGTCCGCCCTCACGAGCCGGCATGATAGAGCGCACTGTTGGTGACGTCACGTTAGCAACCGCACCACTAGAGCGCAGACTGGCGAATAGAGGAAAGACGAATGCCGCAGAACATATTTAGTGGGCGCCACACTTCACATAAGTGTGAAGGCTGTTTTACTTTGACCTGAAAATGTGACGTCACAGGCGTAAAAGGCTTGGACACCTCATTTAACAGGAAGAAGATGACGTAACAACATCCGTTGGGACTTACCATGCGGTGGATTGACAGGTGAAGAAAGAAGAGAGAAATGAAAGAAAATAAAGAAATAATGACAGAAAAAGATAGAAAAAGGTGATAGAAGATAAAAGAAAAAATAATTTTGTTACCTCTTCTGGATCTTCAAGGTGGATATCATTGGATTGACTTTGATGATGTCACGGTACGAGAGCTTGCAGAAACTCTGGGATTGGGAGGGTCAACCCTTCTAAGGTAAGAAAAATATTGAATGTATGTAAATGTCTTTTTTTCAGCGTTTTTATTGTATTTTTTTCTTTTTATGTTTTTCATTGACATTGAATGATCCCTGAAGAAGTAGTTGTTACTATGAAACGCGTAGGATGATATTTGGTCTATGTGTTTATTGCTATTTTTATTTGCATTGCTATTTTCATTATTGTGTGCATTTTCGGGCACCTTAGAGACTATTTCACACTCTTGCTGCTTTACTCCGTGTAACCGATACGGTGACGTCACCACGCAGTGTCCCGTTACGGAGCGGCAGCGTGGCATACTGGAGTTTCACTCACAGCCAGGTGATTCACCTTCGTGTGTGACTGCACTAACCGGAGAGCTCTACGAACCGCTCTAGCCCTCTCTGACTAATCCGGGGACCCTCTGAGTACGACCACAGAGTGCATCTGTAGGCGAAAGACTGCCAGACTTACCGGGAGCCTAGCCGATCAGAGGGGAGTCCCCTATAGAGACGGTGACCGTTTGAAGAGGTGTTCCTAGGAAAGGATAACATCGCAGCTGCTGTCCCAGACACCTGCTGAGAGAAGCAAACTCCTGACTCCTGTACCAGCAGTCGCCGAGTGGTAACTTGTGTGTTTAACACAATCAATGTTTATGACCTAATACCTTGATGTACGCAGAATATTTATCCCCTATTTTAATATACACTTGTCACTTTCATACTTCACTATTTGCGTTGTGCGCTATTTTTTTGTCTCCATTTCTTTAGCCATTGGGGGGTGTTGAGCCACCCCCTGTTTTATAGCAGCAGACACTTTCTACACCGCACTCCACGGTTACGTAAAAAATTTTTTATTGTTCACAGTGTGTTTTTTTGTGGTTTCACCAGTTGGGTTACTAATTAGAAGGGTTATGTTTAATACACTTTATCACTGTTAATATTAGAGGTTGATTAGTTACGCACAGTATATTTTGTTCACCACTGAAATCATAATAACTGCCTAAAATGATTTGATTATATAAAATTGAAATTGAAGGCAAAATTGCAAAGTGTACAGTACGTTTACATGCTTCAGGCACTAGAGAAGGACCTCCAGCACCCAATCTAAGGCTCACTCCATTGGAAGAGCAGATGAGTGAAAAATTCTTACCTGTCATGGTTGAAGGCTTGTCTGGTGATAGGGATTTTGGTGTGAATGATCACCCGTTGCCCCTGGTCAGTACTTTTACATGAGTAAACATTTTCACTTGAAATGTATTTTTCAGAAATTCAAAAATACAATATCATTTGTGTTTTAAGTTGTTTATTCTATTATGATCACATGATTGTATAGTGTGTGCAAACAAAATAAAACTTGGAACTTACTGTTTATGTAGACTCACAGAAGAAACAGTAGTACACACCCCTTCATACAGATCTGCATTCACATAGTATGTAGTAGTATTAATTTTGTATTTTTCATGATATCATGTGTCAATGAAAAACATTATTGATATGTAGCATATACACCTGCTGCTGATCAAAGTTAAACACTCAAATTTAAACCAAGATTATAATGAACTATATATTCTTATGTATGCAGAGAAAAGATAATGTTATGTTAACATACTTGACATTCTTATCAACTGTGTTTTCGGATATTTACATACAGTAGTGGCCCATGCATCCCTCATCTGAACACAGGTGCCAGAACCTGCATCCCAAATGTCATCACCATTAATGGAAGGTGAGGCCATCAATTTTAAACATTCTTGTGTGTCAATTTATATGCCACAACTACACATTCATATGAGCATGGGACATTTGCAGATGTGACTCACATCGGCAGAGTTAGCTATTAAAAATTTGGACATCTGATTTTGCAGTCACATAAAAATGTAGTTATTGAGTTGTCAAATCCACAGCATTAATTAAGAGATTACACAAATATTCCATGTTCTGATTCATGGCCGACTCACTAGGTACCGTTTCAATGTGCTAAAATGCCATGCTTAATTTTAAATCAGACATTACATTCATTATGAGTGTGATGTCATCATTGAATGTGTTACTAACAATGAAATCAGCACACATTGTTACATCAAACCATGTTAAAGATTTTTTAAATGTAACAAGCAATTAATGTTATGCTCATGTTGTACAAACAGATATTCAATGTACTGGAAACATCTCAGGACTTGAAGATTCACTGTGTATTTCTTTCGCTTCGGAAGTTGACAGTCCGGGATTAAGCCATTACCAACCTGCTACCGCACCTCATGATAGTGCCCAACTTGAGGCATTTGGCCTCAATCGAGCAATCTGAAGCATGTTTATTGCAAAGCCAAATATCCTGTCATCAACAATTGATGAGTGTTCATGAAAAAATGGTAGCTGAAATCACAAATATAAAAGAAATCTTGCTACTGAAACTGGTGAATTTCAAATTCACAATTCCTCGATGCAATCTATTGCTGCAAGTTTACTGAAACAAAATGAGATTCGGGCCATGGCAATCGCATCTGAAGTACGCTTTCCTGCCTCTTCAGAAGTTGGATCATTAGATTGTGCCGTTTTTTCACCAGAGACATCTCTAGCACAATATCCTAAAACAGTTAGAGATGTGTCTCCACAAAGATTATTGGAATTATCTTCTGCAACAATCATTGAAGCATTGCTGCCAAACGTTATTGAAGCTTCTCTACAAACACTCATTGCAAAGACCTGCAAAAACTAAAAGATGTACACTGGCGACACACTTTATTCGAGCTCGGCTAGTCCCACGAATTCGGGTATACTCGGGTGTATTGAGGTTTGTGACTGTTTTCTGCCCGAGTGCATTGGGTTATTTTCCAGGCAGGGATTGAAGCATTTTATTCCCGCTGGCTGCAATACTGCACAGTATATATATATATACTGCATTACAATTCATGAATTTATGCCATCTGGTAGACACGCGAAGCATTGCAGCCTATTAAATCCTAATCATTATCATTTAACAGATCAGCCGCCCATCAGCCAGGCATGAACCCAGGCTGGGAAGGCAAACGCAACGGGGCTTGTCAGAGGTGAGGAGCGGCGCATTCCAGGTATCTGCCAGGTACATACTGGGTATTTGCTCGAATAAAGTGTGTCACAGCAGTACAACACAGAAGAGAAAATTTGTTCCAAAATACTGGTGCACATAATCCTGTACTTGGAAGAATCGTTTTTTAAAACACACTATGAAGACAACAGATACAATTTATCATGCACCGTTGCCACAGCCAGCTCGCATAATGCCACTAAGTCCACACTTCCCACAACCACATTGCTTGCCAGTCACTCCACCTTTGGCACAGCCACCGATAAAAATGCTAACACCACCCTTGGCACAGCCACCTATACAGAGGCAAACACTACCCTTACCAGAGCCACCAATAGAAAGGCAAACACCACTCTTGGCACAGCCACCTATACAAAGGCAAACACCGCCCTTGCAACAGCCATCTGCCGTTATGTCAGTGACAACAGCAAGTGGGCAGCCTAGAAGTTGTAATGTACATGGCAGAAGGAGAACACGTTCCCAAGACACACAAAGCAACAGGCCAATGACTAGATCGCAAATGTTGTTAACAAAAAATAAAAAACATGTTCGAAAATGTAACTTCTTTGTAGTTGTTGTTCTTTGTAAAATATATATAGATTCATACATTGTGTATTTTAAATCCAATGTAAGTGTACAGTTATAAATTCCATTTTCAATGTATGTCCTTTCATACATATAGTAACAGGGAGTACATGTTCATTCTATTTTCAATGGTAAATACAGTATGAGGGAAGTGGAGGAGAGGGGAAGAAGGCTAGCTCTTCCTACTGTCTGTGGAATGGTGCCAGGGGTGAAGGAATACTGGACAAAAAACTAAACTTGCCTAAACAAGTGAAAAAGACCCCTATATAACAAGCACTCATGTAATAATTGTATGATATGTTCAGAATAAAACTTAACCTTTATTGGTATATGAAATAATAAGTGAGTATAAACTTTTAAAAGCAAACACACACACTTCTGGTTAAAACAGAGAAAATGCTGGGATTGCAGCGGAGCACAGCATGAAGAGAAGGGACCAGCAGGGTGTGGGTTAAAAATATTATTTATTGAAAAGCATGGTAACGGGGACAAACCCTCTGATGCGTTTCGGGCAAAAAAATGCCCTTTATCAAAGAGATGATTCGCGTCATCTCCCCCTAACAGTCTTATAGACGGCTCCCCGCCCACATAAGTCATGACGCTACGTCAATTTGGCGCGAAGCAGCTGAGAATCAATGTCATTGGTCATGTTCTCCTCCAATAGAAACACTGAGTTCAGTAGGTGCGTCTCGAGTGAAAGAGGAGTGACGCGCAGACCTTGCAGTCTCGCGAGCAAACCCCCGCTCACAAGAAGAGATGACGCTGTATAAATTACAGTTGAAAACACATTGCATAGACAAAGATACGTGGGCTCTTCCTCCAATCAAATCTCTTTACCTAGCGAGTGCGTCTCATGGGAGCGGGGAGTCCGAAATGGGGGGGGGGGAGGGAAAGGGAAGACTGATTAAGGGACAAAACATATACAACATTGAAAAGTTATAAAAACACAAAAACATTCAAGGAAAACAATGAGGGATATTAAAAACAGATCAAAATAAATCTGCAAATCGTAGTCTGGAATAGGTGAAGAACAAGAAGAAAAGTACAAAGATAGATGCAACTTATTTCAAAGAGTATATATCTAAAGAGTCACATAAGTATATTTTAAAATTCAAACTACAATAGATAACGTTATCCTATATGTATCTATCTATTACAACTGTATCATATAAATGGATAGATACAGGTGGGAATGCATACCAGATAGAGAATACAAATGATAGTCAAAATGCATATTGATATCACAGGAGAGAGTGGTTAGTGTGAACAATTTAGTGGTTAATAACCCACTTATAAATATCCCAAACATAAGGAATATAATGTATGCATACATATACTCATCAGTATGCATTTGATTATGATGTTAAGAGAGATATTCTGTAATACAAATATCTAATGAATAAACATGTACATTGGAATGGGACACTATTTCAGAAAGTGCTTCAGTTCCCAATCCTGATTCATGCCCCTGGGTGCTAATGTCCAAAGGGCATAAATCGAGAACATCTCCCTGCAATTCAATAAGGCTTCCCTATCTCCTCCCCTAGGATGTATGTGTATATATTCTATGGCACTGTAGGAGAATGTAGTGAGTGATCCTAAAGGGCATGTGGTAAAGTGACGAGCTACAGGAAACCGGTCATCACAATTTTTGATACTACGAATATGTTCACTTATTCTAACTTCAAGTGCTCTGATCGTCCTACCTGTATAGCCACTATCACAAGCACACCTCAACAAATAAATAACAAAGTTCGTATTGCAGGTCATAAATGATTCAATACGATATACATGGTTGGTACACTGGCGACACACTTTATTTGAGCTCGGCTAGTCCCACGAATTCGGGTATACCCAGGTGTATTGAGGTTTGTGACTGTTTTCTGCCCGAGTGCATTGAGGTATTTTCCAGGCAGGGATTGAAGCATTTTATTCCCGCTGGCTGCAATACTGCACAGTATATATATATATATACTGCATTACAATTCATGAATTTATGCCATCTGGTAGACACGCGAAGCATTGCAGCCTATTAAATCCTAATCATTATCATTTAACAGATCAGCCGCCCGTCAGCCAGGCATGAACCCAAGCTGGGAAGGCAAACGCAACGGGGCTTGTCAGAGGTGAGGAGCGGCGCATTCCAGGTATCTGCCAGGTACATACTGGGTATTTGCTCGAATAAAGTGTGTCGGTGCAGTATGGACATTCTTTACAGATTTTATCGGTGTTGCATATCTGCAGAGATTGTAATTCCCACACTTGAAGAATCCCCTGGGTAATTTTTTCACATTGTCTTTCGCTGAGCAGTATAGACTGGGGGATACATGATTCCCAATGGTTTTCGCTTTCTTAAAGACCATTCTTGGGTTTGAAGTAGTGTATACATCAAGATCTGTATATAATTTTAAAATTCCCCAATGTTTTTGTAAAATAAATCTAATCTGCTCAACCTGTTTTGAAAATGTGGTTATGAAGAGTGGTAGCTGGTTCGTTGCATCATTCTGAATATTTCTTTCATTAGTATATTTGATTGATTTCTTTTTGGTCAAATGTTGTCTTCGATCCATACTTAATGCATAATCAAAGGCAACTGCCAGGTCCCTCTCTCCATAACCACGGTTCCTAAATCTGTTCTTTAGTTCTTCTGCTTGGACAAGAAAGGACTCTTGTGTAGAACATATTCTCCTTAACCTAAGGAATTGTCCTTTGGGGATGCCCCTTATTAATGATCTTGGATGGGCACTGTTTGATCTGAGCAGGGAGTTTTTGGAGTTTGTTTTTCTGTAGATGTTGGTTTGTATTTTTTGACCAACATCTATGTATAAATGTAGATCCAGGTAATCGATATGTATGTCATGATATGAATGAGTGAATTTCAAATTATAAGTATTTGCCTCTAGATATTCAAAAAAAGCGTGAAGTGTGTCAGTGTCCCCATTCCAGATAAACAATAAGTCATCTATAAAACGACGATAAAAAATAATGTGTTCTCTAAAGGGGTTTGTGTCACCGAAAATGTGAGTGGTCTCCCAAAATCCCATAAAGAGGTTCGCATATGAGGGTGCAAATGACGTGCCCATAGCTATCTCCTGTGACTGTAAATAAAATAAACATAAAATAATTGTCCTGTAAAAGAAACATAACCGAATCTAATAAAAATGTGCTTTGTGCTAAGTTTATTTTTGAGTGATTAAGAAAATAACTAATAACTCTAGTGCCCAAAGTGTGATCAATAATCGTGTATAGTGAGGTCACATCAAGTGTGACCCACATAAAACCATTTAACCAATTGATTTTTTGAATATCTAGAAGCAAATCCGAAGAATCTCTTAAATAAGAGGGAAGTGTTTTGACTAAAGTCTGTAAAAAATGATCCACGTACCTAGATAGACCATCTCCCAAAGATCCAATACTCGATATAATTGGTCTGCCAAGAGGGCAGACAAGAGTTTTATGGATCTTTGGGAGATGGTGAAAAATAGGCACGATAGGAAACGGATTATAAAGATAAGTTGATTAATGATTCGTAAGTACTCTTAGCTCCCTGCCCAGATCCAACAGATCGTGAATCTCCGCCAGATATGACTGTGTAGGGTCCTATCTAACCTGCACTATGCCTGAGTATTGGTAAGCTGCCTCGGGGCTTCAGTACGATAAGCATCTGTATACATAATCACCACTGCTCCCCCCTTGTCCGCATTTTTTATGACTATATCAGTCTTCTTTTATAATGAGAACAAATGCGATATTTCCTCTTTAGAAATATTGTCAAAGGGAGAAGTGGTGAAAATGTAGCCTTTTGCAAGAGTTTGTAAATCCTTCTCCACTAGTCTCTCGAATGTTTCAAGGTGTGGGCCCTTGGAGAAAGAAGGACAAAAAATAGATTTATTCCTAAAATCTGTGTGTTTCGTACCGCTCAGGAATGAAAACTGTTCCTCAATGTCTAAAGAATCCGAAACTCCTTCTTCTGTGGTTAAATCTAAGATATCCTGAAGTACACCATATTCTCTGAAGGACAATCTATCTTCCCGGGTCTCATCAATCGCATGGGAAGGATCCAAAGTATCCCTGTCATCCGATGGAGGAAACTCAGGAATTGATGTCCTTCTGGATGAAAAAAAAAAATTAAATGACAATTTTCGGACATATTTCTGTAGGTCAATGACTGTGTTGAACAAATTAAAATCATCCATAAGGGCAAAGTTAAGGCCCTTTTTCAAGACAGCCATTTCACCATCAGTAATTGTTACACCCGAAATATTCACGACATTATTAATTTATATCAAGGATCGATTTTCCTTTTCTTTAATGCTCCTTCTTTAATTCGAGCGCCTTGTCCTTTTGATTGTTTTTTTGAAATCTTTTGACTTCTAAGATCATAAGAGGTAGATGCTTCTCCTTGATGTCTCATATTCCGGGTTTCATATTCCGTATGATCACGACATCTTTCTGTGTCGTCATCTGTTGAAAAAGATACAATTTGTTGACGGTTCGTTCTCCCCATCTGAAATGTCCGAAATGCTCGAAGTTTCTGGAAATTTCTTTAGAATCGATCTTTTCGGTGTTGATTTTTTAGGATGATCCTTCTTGCTCTGGGAATTCTTCTGTCCAGCCTCTTGACAAGCAGGGGTTCTCAATGGCGGTGGTCTCTGCCAGACATACACTTGGTTTCGTTCGTAATCAACCCGATCTCTGTCGAATTTCTGTTGTTTTTTTGTCATAATGTCTCCCTCGGCTTTTTCCACATTGCTTGATAATCTCTTGTCCATCGTTTGAAAATCCTCCATATCTCTAAAGGTGTCTTATTTAAGAGATTCTTCGGATTTGCTTCTAGATATTCAAAAAATCAATTGGTTAAATGGTTTTATGTGGGTCACACTTGATGTGACCTCACTATACACGATTATTGATCACACTTTGGGCACAAGAGCTATTAGTTATTTTCTTAATCACTCAAATATAAACTTAGCACAAAGCACGTTTTTATTAGATTCGGTTATATTTATTTTACAGCACAATTATTTTATGTTTGATACACAATTTTATTTACAGTCACAGGGGTCAGCTATGGGCTCGTCATTTGTACCCTCATATGCGAACCTCTTTATGGGTGTAGAGGGAGAAAGGGGGTGGCCCGGTATTAAAGGGGTTGCACCACATATGGCCATCCCCTGACCTCACCAGAGAGACAAGGGGTTAACTGGACTGCGGTCCAGGGATGAGGTTTGCACCTTGTTGTACCTTGAAAATGTATGTTCCCCTGTTCCCATGTTTCATTGTAAGCATGTATTTTAATGTTATAAAGTGCATTTCTGTATCTCCAGTTCTGGAGGTCACAGAGAGTTCATATTTGGCCCATATGTGGAGTCACTGTAGGCATTAAAAACTGGCAAAGGTCGACCCACTGAACCCACCAGAATGGAACTTATTAATATGTGTAGATATTAAAGTGTATATGTATTTTATTTTGGATCTGTTCTGTAAATGCAGACGCCATTTGCTAGGCTAATAAGTCATTAAGGGCAGACGGCTGAGTAGCCTAAGCACGGTGATCAAAAAGTAACTGCATTGATTGTTACCCAATGTCTAGGGATTAAGTATTAGTCAATCAACAAACTCTGCCAGTCTAATTGTTACCTGAGGGCATGGGTTAGTCTGTTATTCTGTGTCTCCACATTAGAGAGTGGATACAGATAATTGTTCACCAATAGTCTGTGTTCAATGTTAAGAATAGGGTTGCACAGGTATATAAACTGTGTCAACCCTACAGTTTTTATTTGTGCTTCTGATACCATCTTGAATGTCACTGGATTGCTGGAGTTGTGCTTCTGATACCATCTTGAATGTCACTGGATTGCTGGAGTTGTGCTTCTGATACCATTTTGAATGTCACTGGACTGCTGGAGAATTGCTATTGGATACTTCTCCATTCCCCAACTCTAAGTAAGTGTTATCTTCTTGCCTGTTAATTGTACTATATTGCTGTGTTCACCTTATTTAAGGAATAAATTATATTTTATTATATCTAAGCCTCGTTCAGTTCAAACCAGATACAGTACCGACACACTTTATTCTCGCTCGGCTAGTCCCGCGAATTCGGGTATACCCGGGTGTATTCAGGTTTCTGATCGTTTTCTGCCAGAGTGCATTGCGTTATTTTCCCGGCAGGGATTTAAGCATTTTATTCCGGCTGGTTGCAATACTGCAATGCCGTGTAAATACACATGGTGGCGCTTGCGAGCTGTTCTCTTTGAAGCCGTCCCCTATAATGAATTGTAATGCAGTATATATACTGTATATATATATATACTGTATAACAACAACCCCTATAAGCCCTAACATACAGTACTGTACACATACAGTACTGTATATGCACATACATACAATGTAAATGATACTACTGTATGGGCGGCGGGGGCGAGATGTGTTTGCAGCAGAGAGAGATCTGCTGCTCTCTCTCTGCGCAAACATCGGCACAATAAAAATTATTTTAAATACATTTTTATTGATAGTGTAGATGTGCAGGGGGTCTCCGGAGCTGAACCGCGTTGGTTTCAGGTCTGGGGACCCCCTGCTCCCCGAGATACAGTCCCCTTTAGGGGGTGCCGGTATCCCTATGCTTGGTTTAAAGGTCCCGATCACGTGATCGCGGCCTGTAAACCAAGCAGAGCAGAGGGATACCGGCACCCAATAAAGGGGCCTGTATCTCGGGGAGCAGGGGGTCCCCAGACCTGAAACCAGTGCGGTTCTGCTCTGGAGACCCTCTGCACATGTACAGTATCAATTAAACACATACAGTATACAGTATAAATAAACACTCGTTCTTTACCTTGGCGGCTATGCGCTATGGTAAAGAAGCAGCATTTCTGTATTTTAATAATATTGTACAGTGAGCAGGGGGTTCCCTGAGCCAGAAATTAATGCTCAGGGACCCCCCCTGCTCCTGCTCAATATTATTAAAAATACAGAAATGCTGCTTCATTACCCTAGCGGATAGCCGCTAAGGCAATGAAGGGGTTAACCCACCGTGCCGCTTTATTGTGCGTAGTGGGGATGGGTGGGGGGGTATTTGGCCCTTGGTGTGAGTTTAGGACTTGCGGGGGGGTTGCGGGTGCACTTAACCCCTTCACGACCGTAGCAGTTAATACCGCTACAGTCATGAAGGGGTTAAGCCCTCCCGCTACCCCCCGCAAGCCCTAAACAAGCACCGTTGGGGCTAATACCCCATTCACCCACCCCCGCTACCCACAATAAAAAAAATACACACACACAGCAGCCGCCAAAAAATAAATAAATAAATCTTAATAAATAAATAAATAAATGATAATAAATACATTTGAAATACATTTTTATTGATAGTGTAGATGTGCAGGGGGTCTCCGGAGCTGAACCACATTGGTTTCAGGTCTGGGGACCCCCTGCTCCCCGAGATACAGCCCCCTTTAAGGGGTGCCGGTATCCCTCTGCTTGGTTTAAAGGGCCCGACCACGTGATCGCGGCCTGTAAACCAAACAGAGCAGAGGGATACCGGCACCCCCTAAAGGGGCCTGTATCTCGGGGAGCAGGGGGTCCCCAGACCTGAAACCAGTGCGGTTCTGCTCTGGAGACCCTCTGCACATCTACACTATCAATAAAAATGTATTTTAAATGTATTTATTTATATTCATTTATTTATTTATTTATTTAGATTTATTTATTAATTGTGCTGCTGCTGCAAGTCCTAAACTCACACCAAGGGCCAAACACCCCCCTCACCCCCAATAAAAAAAATTCACGCACAGCAGCCCCACAATTAATAAATAAATCTAAATAAATAAATAAATACATGAAGAGAAATAAATATATACTGTATATATATACTGGATATATATATACAGTATATATATAATAACAATCCCTATACATATACAGTATATACTGTGTGTATATATATATATATATATATATATATATATAGATATATATATATATATATACAGTATACAGTATATATACACAAAGATGATGAACCAATATACAAATACATGTAGAATGGTTATCAAAATCATACAGTCCTACAAATAATGCTTCTCTATACAGACAATAATAATAATCCATTTAATAATCCTAACTGATTTTACAATATAAAACATAACATTCCAATCCACACAGTACATTGCATTTACATTGTATACTGTAAATGATGCATAAAATCTATGCACCATATACATTCTGCAAATGAATGTTAACAATATAATTGCAAGCTACTCTACCAGTAAATACAAACACTTCCAAACAAGTCAACTATTTTAACCAATCAAGTAAACAAAAATCAATATATACTGTAAGTACCAACCAGAAAACACAATTTAAAACCAAAGCTAACCCTTACAATACTAAGGATTACATCTATCTAATTGTAAAAAACCTTATACATTATACACAGCATTGCAATGTACATGAACAATACAGTACATTCCCTGTATCTCCCTGCCTTCAGTGTAATCTGTTTAAAGCCCCCTCCCCCCTAATGTTTCTGTTAAACAGATTACACTGAAGGCAGAGAGATGTAAAGGCCTAAAGGCCTAAAGCCCCCTCCCCCCTAATGTTTCTGTTAAACAGATTACACTGAAGGGAGAGAGATTTGACAGAAACACACATTAGGGGGAGGGGGCTTTAAACAGATTACACTGAAGGCAGAGAGATGTTTCTGTTACCAGTAAATCTCCCTCCCTGCTGTCAGTGCAGTGTATGTAAATGTGGGGAGGGGGGGGGACCCAATGTGCATACTGTGAGGTCTAACCACCCTCACCCCCTACCCACATACGGTTACCCCCCCCCATCCTGGCCATGGCCCCTCCGCTTCTGCAAAACAGACACAAAAATTAAAATACAAAGTAATGTCCCCTAACCCCTTAATCACCATAGCGGTTATTAACCGCTACAGTCATGAAGGGGTTAACCCACCCTCACCCACCACTCGGGATGCCTACATACCCTCCCACACTAACCCCCCCCGTGAGGCCTAACCACCCAGTCAGTACCCACAAGGGAGGCCTACCCACATACCGTTGGGGAAACACCCCACCCCCAGTACCCACAATAAAAACAGTACAATGACCCACAATAAACAGCATTATATTTATTAAATACATTACCCACCCCCTGTGCCCCCCCATAAATACAAGATTTATCCTTTTACATACAGGGTTCATAATGCAGCCCCACGCTAGTCCCCGGTGGGCTGGCAGGGCACCTGGACAGACCTACAGTTTACCAGCAGCCCTTTTTACACAGGTTCTGGAGGCCTTCTGGTGGATCCTGCCAGCACCATGGCACCCAGGTGGTCTCCTTGGTTCACCGTGGGCCACAATTGGGTTTCCACGGTAGGCCCAAGGATGTCTGGGAGCCCCGGGTCAAACCCACAGGTGTCTGCCTCGGGGGTCTGGAGAACTCACAGGGGGCTCACTACGGGTCCGCGGTGCCCCCACAGAAGTGGGACCACACATCATCAGCCCCGCACCTACGGGTCGGCGATGCCCCCACAGAAGTGGGACCACACATCGTCATCCCCGCAGACTACGGGTCCGCGGTGCCCCCACAGAAGTGGGACCACACATCATCATCCCCGCATGTGTCACCCATGGAACCACCAGCCTGATACCCTTGGGATACCCGAGGATACCCACAGGTGGTCTCCAGAGGCCCCACGCAAAACCACGGAATCAAACCCCGAATGTAAAAAAATAAACCTGGCCTATATATTCAATACATACACCCTCCCCCCCAACACCTACAGTACAATAATGTGCAAAATAACTATTATCCAGATATGGATAATAGATTAATTGCCCGTTATTAAAAACATTAACTAGCATATACAAATAAATAAAGTACTACTGACCTCATCAATACGAAGTGTCCGTTGCCAGAAAAATCCTTGTCTTGTCCACAACATACATAGCAAATACAAAGCCAATACATTGCAATTACATTCAGATATCAATTAACCCCTTAAACACCTTATCAGATAATAACCGCAAAGGTGATTAAGGGGTTAAGCCACACAGGCCCGATACCCACCCTTCACCCATGAATTTGTACTGTGGCTTCATCATGCAACTATATATATATATATACTGTATATATATACAGAGAGACAGAGAGAAAAAGAGAGAGAGAGAGAGATATACAGTATATATATATATATATATATATATATATATACATACACACGTTATATACACACCCATGATAAACCAATATACAGTACAAATAAATGTAGAAGGGTTATCAAAAGCATACTGCCCTACAACCAAGTAAATAAAAATCAAAAGCCAATACATTGCAATTACATTCAGATATCAATTAACCCCTTAAACACCTTATCAGATAATAACCGCAAAGGTGATTAAGGGGTTAAGCCACACAGGCCCGATACCCACCCTCACCCATGAATTTGTACTGTGGCTTCATCATGCAACTATATATATATATATATATATATATATATATACAATAGGGGTCTGCGCTCGTGTGTGGAACGCCAGAAGTATAGGATATATAAAATAAATTGAACCGGTAATAAATCAAAAATACATCAACATAATATTAATATAATGATATACCAATGCAATATATCCTAAATAATGAAATTAATTAATATACCAAAAATGCACTGTGAATGTCCAATATAAAAAAAGCTAAAAACATACAATTATACAAAAAAAAATTTTTTTGGTGTGGTGCTGTGAACTTTGCCTTAATCTGGTCAATGCAGATAGTCCTCTAGAGTCCAACAAATAAGTCCAATAATTGGGGAGTGACAGTGGCACTATTAGGACCAACAGGCAGCTTCTTAAAAGGGCACAATGACCTCCCTCTCCACCTGCATAGAAAAATATAAGAAAAAAAAGCGCCAAATCCTAGTGCATTACTGTGCAAAATAGATATATTTAATTCCCAAAAATCTCAATAAAAATGAACTCACAAACATAAAACAATTAAAAGCATTGTATGAGTAATACTCATGCTCCTAGGACCAGGAAACGCTGCTTTGCTGCTGTAGTCCCTCCGTGACTCCACTGGAACAGATTGCTGCCTCCGTTGTTCACTGCCTGCAGGAACTGACGTATCAGGCACTCCACGATGGTCTCTCCCCCGGTATACACCAAACAGTTGATCTTTAGTTCCCACCGGGGACGGTTGAAGTCGCGGACCAGCGGGTGACGTCACGGGAACAGTTCTAATTACCGGACCGGTACAGACACTCAGCAGTTCAATGGCAAGCGTTGCAAAGTCCACTGCACACCTTCCCTACGCGTTTCATCTGATTTACAGACTTCTTCAGGGGATGAACTCTGGGTGTGTGGTGTCTCATATTATATACCTCCCAAATCCAATTAGCTTAATTAGTTAAAAGGCAAAAAACAATGTGTTGGCAATTTAAATTGTACGTGGAACCGATTGAATACACATGTGAACACCTAATGTTGCATCCACATCACTAAATACTTGCCAGCACAAAGAAATATATATACAATACTGATGAATACCAGTTATACTATAAAATTATTAAAACAAATATATAGTTGATGTCCTTGTCTATGTTATTTTGTTGTAATTATACGGACTACAAGGGTGTATCTAGAGATATCAAGAGAATATACTGTAGTTGCCAACACCTCAATATAAATGATATTTAGCAACAGTTATACATTTCATATGTTAAACAAAAAATTAATATTATTATTCTTATAAAACAAAAATTATTTCATAATCAATGTCCTTATTTGTTTTAGTTAAACATACTATAAGGGTACATCTCAAGATATCCTAAATGCCCCAATGAACAGAAGAGTTAGATATTTATTCAATACAATATAAATGTGGCTTAAAGAGGGTAGATCAATTAATGAACAAGAAAGAGCATAATAGTCTCTTAGATACCAATTGATTTTTATCTTGGTACATTATTTATATTTTACTTAGTATTATCATGGATAAAGATTGAAACCATAATCCCTTATGAGTGGTTTTACTCTTAATATTGCAGAACCATTTGTGATATTAAATGAGTGTTAGTCAGTGTCCCATAAGATGGAGGTTAAAGTATCTTTATGTTTATGTATATAAATCCAATTTGGACTATAGAATAGAACCAGCGTGGAAAAGAGCAGCATTGAACTCCATAAAGAATATAATATGGAGTTAAGAAATATATTAGGAAGTTTAGACCGGGCATGTATCCTAGGTCACTTGAATCGTCAGCCCAGTAAGATTGCATGGTTCAGCTTACTCCCAACACTCCTCGGTGGGGGGGGGGGGGGGGTGGGAAGGGGGAGGGGGGGGGAATAGAGGGGGGAAAGGGGGGAAAAAAGTGATGTTGAAAAAATGGAAATCTATGTGTATGTGATATGTGAAATAACAAATATAAATAAATATTAATAAATGTGTCCTAGTATGGCACTGTGTATTATGTATATTTATGTGCTATCAATAATATGAACCCTTAACTAAATGTTTATGTGCTATCATAAATTCTTAACACCATAATGGGTGAATTTATATTAATAATCACCTATGTCAGGCGATCACGAAGGGAACATGTGACCATGTTCAACCCAGACCTCCGTGGTCACCAGACTTGTAATGGTACCTATCCTACAGTAACAAGGAGCAAAAAGAAAAAAGGCAAAGAAAAAGGCAAAGAAAAAACAGGAGAAAAATCCGTCCCAAAAAAATATAGACAGAGGTCAGATTAGATGACTGTGCTGACATCAATACAATCATTTAGGCCTTCTGGACTCAATGTATTTAATTCGTAGATCCAGTATGTTTCTCTCAGATTGAGCAATTTGTGCCTGTCTCCACTCAGAAGTGTAGAATTTATAGCCTCAACCCCCATGATTACTAATGAGGACGGATCTTTATTGTGCTTCAATTCGTAATGTCTGGATAAACTATGTGTTTTTAACCCATGAATTATATTACGTCGATGTTCCAGGAATCGTATACATAGGGCCCTTTTGGTTCTACCAATATACTGAAGCCCACAGGGGCATGTAATCGCGTATACAATGTGAGTGGACAGACAGTTGATATGGCCTTTTATTTGATGTACAGATCCATTTGAGTGGGATTTGACACTCTCTGTCTTTTTTAGGTGTTTGCATGTAAGGCATCTTGAGCGATTGCACAGGAAATTACCATTTTTAACGTTCTTATTTGTTTGTACAGCATTTCTGAATTTTCTCAGTCTACTGGGTGCTACGATTGATTTTATATTTCTGGCCTTCTGAAATATCACCGGTATTTTGGGTGGTAGATTTTTGCCTATGATAGGATCATTAAGCAAAATTCCCCAGTGTTTGTTTAATATATTTTTAATTTTTTGTGAAGAACAATTGAATTGTGTAATAAATTGAGGGACAATGATCTCATTCTTGTCCCTTGACTGCCTATTTTTATTTTTTATTTTTGTAATTATATTGCCTTTTGACTGGTCTAAAAGTTCTTGTCTATCCAGTTTACCAACTTGTTTAAAAGTTTCTAAGACCTTATGGTGATTGTAACCTTTGTCCACAAACTTTTTTACAAGAGCGTCCCCCTGGGCCAAGTAGTCCGAATCAAGAGAACAATTCCTCCTGATTCTGAGAAATTGGCCCCTGGGGACGTTCTCCAACCATTTGTGGTAGTGGTTGCTCTTATAATGTAGGTATGCATTCGTGGACACTTTTTTGAAAAATGTTTTTGTTACAATTTCGTTCTTATTGTTCACCATTAGTTCTAAATCCAAAAAATTAATATTGTATTTATTTATATCAAAAGTGAACCTCAAATCTATCTGGTTGTCATTAAATGCTGTTAGAATCTCACTCAATGCCTCCTGTTCACCGTCCCAGATGAAAATCAGGTCGTCTATGAAACGGCCATAGTACACCAAACCAGCCCCCAGCCTAGCATTCCCCCACACATGAGTATCCTCCCATAGGCCCATGTATAGGTTTGCATAGCTGGGGGCAAAGCGGGTGCCCATAGCCGTTCCACAGATCTGTAGATAGTAATCATCTCCAAATAAAAAATAATTATGTTCCAGAATGAACAGGATAGCATTTAAAATGAACTCTCTCTGTGCTTTGTTTATAAGATTGTCCTTTTCCAAATAATGTGATATTGCTGCCACTCCCTTTGTATGACCAATGCATGTATACAGAGAGGCCACATCACATGTGGCCCAAATGTAAGTGGATTTCCAAGGTATCCCTGAGATTGAGTCTATAACATGCAGTGTGTCCCTAATATGTGATCTTAACTTGACCACCATAGGTTGTAAAAAATGGTCAACATACTGGGACACGCTGGACGTCATAGACTCCACCCCAGAGACAATAGGTCTCCCTGGTGGGTTAGTGATATCTTTGTGTATCTTGGGTATGTGGTAGAACACCGGTGTTCTAGGGTTTCGTTTGAATAAGAAATCAAATTCTGTCTGTGTGATGATTCCCTCATGTTTTGCCTCTAAGAGGAATATTTTGAGATCCTTTTGGTAGATGTCCATTGGGTCTCTTTGTAGAGGTATATATGACTTCACATCACCTAACAGACGATTTGCTTCTGCTATGTATACACTCTTGTCTTGAAGCACTATTCCGCCCCCTTTGTCTGCCTGTCTTATTACAATTTCACTATCTTCGCTCAACTCTTTTAGAGCCTGTAGTTCGTTTGTGTGTAAATTCCTTTTATGTAATGTAAGTGTGTTTTGACAGAGGGATTCAAAGTCTTTCAGTACCAGTGTGTAAAAAGTATCAATGAACCCCCCCTTAGCTTGATAGGGAAAGAAGGTAGATTTTGGGATAAAAGGTGAATGTTTGATGTTAACTCTAGAAGATTCTACAGAGGTAGTTTCAGCAACAGTGGAGGAAAACAATACTGGATCTTCCAAATTATCTACAGTATCCAGTACAACATCATTCAGATGTGTAGTATGTTGTGTAAAGATGTCCAAATTTTGGCCACAGTTTGTATCAATGTCAGCTATTTCAGAGCCATCTGCCAGGAGTGAAGTCATGGCTTTAATGCAATCCCTCTCCTGAGAACTGAACATCTCCTCCTTCTCTTTGCCCTTCATAGTGAAAAATCTCATAAGTGTGACCTTCCTAATATATTTATTTAGATCTACAAATAAATTGAATTTTTTAGGTGAACTACTAGGTGCAAAGGAAAGACCTTTAGAGAGGAGTGCGGTATGATGTGCTGACAATACAAAACTTGATAGGTTGAAAATACCGTGACTCTCCGGCATCAATGTCCTTAGTCTGCCTTCCTTCTTTCTTTGTTCACGCTGCCCAGATCGTCTTCCTCGCTGCTTCTTTTTCTGCGTTGTGAGGGGTGTTCCCGCGCTGTGGGATGTCTGTCCCATAGTGGGTAGGTTCTCCTTTTCTCTCTCTCTTCCTCCTTTTTCACCAATTCTAAAAAAGAAGCAGTGTGTGAGGTTATTTTAGACCGAGGTGGTGTTGGATCCCTACTAGTATGTTTGGGAATAGTCCCACTATTACCTCCACCTTCTTTAGTAGCCAGATCTAAATTCTTAGGGGAATCTGTCAAAACCTCAAATCTATTCTCTGTAGAACACCCCGGTGTAGTGGGTTTATTTTCCTTCTGTTTGTTCGTCCTAGGTGTATGTGTTCTAGATGTTACTCCTGAGGTATGTTGGTAGTCCCTACTTCTTTCCCTATATTTGTGTTGTTTCTTCCCCTTCTTGGGGGGATAGTGGTGTTTGGAATCATCTCGCTTGCCTCTTTTCCAATTGGTAACCTGATTGGTAGCATAATCATTAGTATCTCTCTGATATTTTGTATCTTTACGTTCCATAACATCTTTTTCATAGTTTAATACTCTCTTGTTCACTAATTGATCCAATTCCTGGAACTCTTCACTTTCTATATATGGCATTAAAATATGTTGTACCTCCTCTATTTCTTTCTCAGTGAATTTCACTCTCTCCTCTCTGTATGAGATTAATAAGCGAATCAATGAGAAGGAACATTTCTCCAAAATGGAGTTCCATTTTGAGGAAAAATCCTCACTGGTTTCAAATGTTGGATTTTTTGTTACTCTTAAACCTCTAGGAATTATATTTTCATTTAGATATCTTTCCAATGAGAGCAGATCAAGCCAATGCTTCATCTCCTCCTTTGCCAATTTCTCAAGCCTAAAGAAATTGGTTTTTAAATCTATACCCTCCTCCATGGTCTCAACTGTAATAGACTCAACTGGTTTGAGATAGTTTTGCCTTCTGGCTAATCTTTCTTTACTATTAGACATCATAATGAAAACTGTACTTCTGGCACCCAAACAAAAGCTTCTGACCGTGAAGTTGAAAACTGTTAACAATATATACAATAGGGGTCTGCGCTCGTGTGTGGAACGCCAGAAGTATAGGATATATAAAATAAATTGAACCGGTAATAAATCAAAAATACATCAACATAATATTAATATAATGATATACCAATGCAATATATCCTAAATAATGAAATTAATTAATATACCAAAAATGCACTGTGAATGTCCAATATAAAAAAAGCTAAAAACATACAATTATACAAAAAAAAATTTTTTTGGTGTGGTGCTGTGAACTTTGCCTTAATCTGGTCAATGCAGATAGTCCTCTAGAGTCCAACAAATAAGTCCAATAATTGGGGAGTGACAGTGGCACTATTAGGACCAACAGGCAGCTTCTTAAAAGGGCACAACGACCTCCCTCTCCACCTGCATAGAAAAATATAAGAAAAAAAAGCGCCAAATCCTAGTGCATTACTGTGCAAAATAGATATATTTAATTCCCAAAAATCTCAATAAAAATGAACTCACAAACATAAAACAATTAAAAGCATTGTATGAGTAATACTCATGCTCCTAGGACCAGGAAACGCTGCTTTGCTGCTGTAGTCCCTCCGTGACTCCACTGGAACAGATTGCTGCCTCCGTTGTTCACTGCCTGCATAAGGAAGGAGATAGAAGAAAGAAGAACACAGATGAAGATGGATTACAGATAGAAGACCCGTGGATTGGTTTGGATTTTTAGTTTAATGTTTATTATTTTCTGGTTTATTATTTTATGGGTTCCTGATCGTGGATTGGTTCGTGAGTAAGCTGCGCAACGGGAGTCGGTGGGGGCAAGTAATGGTAAGTGAACTACAGTAAAGAAATGTATTTTATTTAACTTGTTAATTTTTTCAAAAGGTTTTTTAACATGTGTATTTTTTTTTTTTTTGTGGTATATCATTTCTTGCCACTGTATGTATGTATATATGTCTAGAGAGAAATATACATACAGTACAGTACATGGTAAGAAATGATGTTGTTTTAAAAGCTGGATTAGATGTGTTTTAAATTATTTTGTGTATGCTGCTACAGTATGCTTTATTGTGAGTTTAAAGTATTTTAAAATTAGATAGATGTATTCCTTGGTATTGTATTGTGTGTTTGAGGAAGGTCAGGGATAGGCTTGGTTTGTAAAGGTTGTAGTTTTGTCGGTACTTATATTTTTTCAAAGGCTTAATTGTTCTGCTCTAGGCGTGAATTTGTTAATGGTTTTATTGTTCGGGATCTAGTGTGAATTGTTTAGGGATGTAAATAATGATTGCTAATTGAGTTTTGTTTACTTGCAGAATGTATATGGTGCATAGATATTTAGGCATCATTTATATTGGAATGTAAGTTGTTTAAATGGCTTTTCAGAGGTTTAGTGATGATTTAGATTGATAGATCAGTTATGAATATTAAAGGAAATTGATTTTAATTTAGTGTGTATGTATGGAGAAGTGTTTGGTTGTAGGACAGTGCTTTTGATAACCCTTCTACATTTATTTGTACTGTATATTGGTTTATCATGGGTGTGTATATAACGTGTGTATATATATATATATATATATATATATATATATATATATATATATATATATATATATATATATATATATATATATATATATATATACTGTATATATATATCTCTCTCTCTCTCTTTCTCTCTGTCTCTCTGTATATATATACAGTATATATATATAGTTGCATGATGAAGCCACAGTACAAATTCATGGGTGAGGGTGAGTATCGGGCCTGTGTGGCTTAACCCCTTAATCACCTTTGCGGTTATTATCTGATAAGGTGTTTAAGGGGTTAATTGATATCTGAATGTAATTGCAATGTATTGGCTTTTGATTTTTGTTTACTTGGTTGTAGGGCAGTATGCTTTTGATAACCCTTCTACATTTATTTGTACTGTATATTGGTTTATCATGGGTGTGTATATAATGTGTGTATATATATATACTGTATATATCTCTCTCTCTCTCTCTCTCTTTCTCTCTGTCTCTCTGTATATATATAGTATATATATATAGTTGCATGATGAAGCCACAGTACAAATTCATGGGTGAAGGGTGGGTATCGGGCCTGTGTGGCTTAACCCCTTAATCACCTTTGCGGTTATTATCTGATAAGGTGTTTAAGGGGTTAATTGATATCTGAATGTAATTGCAATGTATTGGCTTTGTATTTGCTATGTATGTTGTGAACAAGACAAGGATTTTGCTGGCAACGGACACTTCGTATTGATGAGGTCAGTAGTACTTTATTTATTTGTATATGCTAGTTAATGTTTTTAATAATGGGCAATTAATCTATTATCCATATCTGGATAATAGTTATTTTGCACATTATTGTACTGTAGGTGTTGGGGGGGAGGGTGTATGTATTGAATGTATAGGCCAGGTTTATTTTTTTTACATTCAGGGTTTGATTCCGTGGTTTTGCGTGGGGCCTCTGGAGAACACCTGTGGGTATCCTCGGGTATCCCAAGGGTATCAGGCTGGTGGTCCCACGGGTGACACATGCGGGGATGATGATGTGTGGTCCCACTTCTGTGGGGGCACCGCGGACCCGTAGTCTGCGGGGATGACGATGTGTGGTCCCACTTCTGTGGGGGCACCGCCGACCCGTAGGTGAGGGGATGATGATGTGTGGTCCCACTTCTGTGGGGGCACCGCGGACCCATAGTGAGCACCCGTGAGTTTCCCAGACCCCCGAGGGAACCACCCGAGGCACCACAGACACCTGTGGGTTTGACCCGGGGCTCCCAGACATCCTTGGGCCTACCGTGGAGACCCAATTGTGGCCCACGGTGAACCAAGGAGACCACCTGGGTGCCATGGTGCTGGCAGGATCCACCAGCAGGCCTCCAGAACCTGTGTAAAAAGGACTGCTGGTAAATTGTAGGTCTGTCCAGGTGCCCTGCCAGCCCACTGGGGACTAGCGTGGGGCTGCGTTATGAACCCTGTATGTAAAAGGATAAATATTGTATTTATGGGGGTGCACAGGGGGTGGGTAATGTATTTAATAAATATAATGCTGTTTATTGTGGGTCATTGTACTGTTTTTATTGTGGGTACTGGGGGTGGGGTGTTTCCCCAACGGTATGTGGGTAGGCCTCCCTTGTGGGTACTGACTGGGTGGTTAGGCCTCACGGGGGGGGGTTAGTGTGTGAGGGTATGTAGGCATCCCGAGTGGTGGGTGAGGGTGGGTTAACCCCTTCATGACTGTAGCGGTTAATAACCGCTATGGTGATTAAGGGGTTAGGGGACATTACTTTGTATGTTTTAATTTTTGTGTCTGTTTTGCAGAAGCGGAGGGGCCATGGCCAGGATGGGGGGTAACAGTATGTGGGTAGGGGGTGAGGGTGGTTAGACCTCACAGTATGCACATTGGGTCCCCCCCCCCTCCCCACATTTACATACACTGCACTGACAACAGGGAGGGAGATTTACTGGTAACAGAAACATCTCTCTGCCTTCAGTGTAATCTGTTTAAAGCCCCCTCCCCCCTAATGTGTGTTTCTGTCAAATCTCTCTCCCTTCAGTGTAATCTGTTTAACAGAAACATTAGGGGGGAGGGGGCTTTAGGCCTTTACATCTCTCTCCCTTCAGTGTAATCTGTTTAACAGAAACATTAGGGGGGAGGGGGCTTTAGGCCTTTAGGCCTTTACATCTCTCTGCCTTCAGTGTAATCTGTTTAACAGAAACATTAGGGGGGAGGGGGCTTTAAACAGATTACACTGAAGGCAGGGAGATACAGGGAATGTACTGTATTGTTCATGTACATTGCAATGCTGTGTATAATGTATAAGGTTTTTTACAATTAGATAGATGTAATCCTTGGTATTGTAAGGGTTAGCTTTGGTTTTAAATTGTGTTTTCTGGTTGGTACTTACAGTATATATTGATTTTTGTTTACTTGATTGGTTAAAATAGTTGACTTGTTTGGAAGTGTTTGTATTTACTGGTAGAGTAGCTTGCAATTATATTGTTAACATTCATTTGCAGAATGTATATGGTGCATAGATTTTATGCATCATTTACAGTATACAATGTAAATGCAATGTACTGTGTGGATTGGAATGTTATGTTTTATATTGTAAAATCAGTTAGGATTATTAAATGGATTATTATTATTGTCTGTATAGAGAAGCGTTATTTGTAGGACTGTATGATTTTGATAACCATTCTACATGTATTTGTTTATTGGTTCATCATCTGTGTGTATATATACTGTATACTGTATATATCTATATATATATCTATATATATACACAGTATATACTGTATATGTATAGGGATTGTTATTATATATATACTGTATGTATATCCAGTATATATATATACAGTATATATTTATTTCTCTTCATGTATTTATTTATTTATTTAGATTTATTTATTAATTGTGGGGCTGCTGTGCGTGAATTTTTTTTATTGGGGGTAAGGGGGATGTTTGGCCCTTGGTGTGAGTTTAGGACTTGCAGCAGCAGCACAATTAATAAATAAATCTAAATAAATAAATAAATAAATGAATATAAATAAATATATATATATATAAATATATAAATAAATACATTTAAAATACATTTTTATTGATAGTAAGGTAAAGAACGAGTGTTTATTTATACTGTATACTGTATGTGTTTTATTGATAGTGTAGATGTGCAGAGGGTCTCCAGAGCAGAATCGCACTGGTTTCAGGTCTGGGAACCCCCTGCTCCCCAAGATACAGGCCCCTTTAGGGGGTGCCGGTATCCCTCTACTCTGCTTGGTTTACAGGCCGCGATCACGTGGTCGGGCCCTTTAAACCAAGCAGAGGGATACCGGCACCCCCTAAAGGGGGCTGTATCTCGGGGAGCAGGGGGTCCCCAGACCTGAAACCAACGCGGTTCAGCTCCGGAGACCCCCTGCACATCTACACTATCAATAAAAATGTATTTCAAATGTATTTATTGTCATTTATTTATTTAGAGTTATTTATTTATTTTTTGGCGGCTGCTGTGTGTGTGTATTTTTTTTATTGTGGGTAGCGGGGGTGGGTGAATGGGGTATTAGCCCCAACGGTGCTTGTTTAGGGCTTGCGGGGGGGTAGCGGGAAGGCTTAACCCCTTCATGACCGTAGCAGTATTAACTGCTACGGTCGTGAAGGGGTTAAGTGCACCCACAACCCCCCCGCAAGTCCTAAACTCACACCAAGGGCCAAATACCCCCCTCACCCATCCCCACTACGCACAATAAAGCGGGCACTGTGGGTTAACCCCTTCATTGCCTTAGCAGCTATCATCTATGGTAATGAAGCAGCATTTCTGTATTTTTAATAATATTGAGCAGGAGCAGGGGGTTCCCTGAGCATTAATTTCTGGCTCAGGGAACCCCCTGCTCACTGTACAATATTATTAAAATACACAAATGCTGCTTCTTTACCATAGCGCATAGCCGCTAAGGTAAAGAACGAGTGTTTATTTATACTGTATACTGTATGTGTTTTATTGATACTGTACATGTGCAGAGGGTCTCCAGAGGAGAACCGCACTGGTTTCAGGTCTGGGGACACCCTGCTCCCCGAGATACAGGCCCCTTTAGGGGGTGCCGGTATCCCTCTGCTCTGCTTGGTTTACAGGCCGCGATCACGTGGTCGGGCCCTTTAAACCAAGCAGAGGGATACCGGCACCCCCTAAAGGGGGCTGTATCTCGGGGAGCAGGGGGTCCCCAGACCTGAAACCAACGCGGTTCAGCTCCGGAGACCCCCTGCACATCTACACTATCAATAAAAATGTATTTCAAATGTATTTATTGTCATTTATTTATTTTTTTATTTAGAGTTATTTATTTATTTTTTGGCGGCTGCTGTGTGTGTGTATTTTTTTTATTGTGGGTAGCGGGGGTGTGTGAATGGGGTATTAGCCCCAACGGTGCTTGTTTAGGGCTTGCGGGGGGGTAGCGGGAGGGCTTAACCCCTTCATGACCGTAGCGGTATTAACTGCTACGGTCGTGAAGGGGTTAAGTGCACCCACAACCCCCCCGCAAGTCCTAAACTCACACCAAGGGCCAAATACCCCCTCACCCATCCCCACTACACACAATAAAGCGGGCACGGTGGGTTAACCCCTTCATTGCCTTAGCAGCTATCCTCTATGGTAATGAAGCAGCATTTCTGTATTTTTAATAATATTGAGCAGGAGCAGGGGGGGTCCCTGAGCATTAATTTCTGGCTCAGGGAACCCCCTGCTCACTGTACAATATTATTAAAACACAGAAATGCTGCTTCTTTACCATAGCGCATAGCCGCTAAGGTAAAGAACGAGTGTTTATTTATACTGTATACTGTATGTGTTTTATTGATAGTGTAGATGTGCAGAGGGTCTCCAGAGCAGAACCGCACTGGTTTCAGGTCTGGGGACACCCTGCTCCCCGAGATACAGGCCCCTTTAGGGGGTGCCGGTATCCCTCTGCTCTGCTTGGTTTACAGGCCGCGATCACGTGATCGGGACCTTTAAACCAAGCAGAGGGATACCGGCTCCTCATAAAGGGGGCTGTATCTCAGGGAGCAGGGGGTCCCCAGACCTGAAACCAACGCGGTTCAGCTCCGGAGACCCCCTGCACATCTACACTATCAATAAAAATGTATTTAAAATAATTTTTAATGTGCCGAAGTTTGCGCAGAGAGAGAGCAGCGGATCTCTCTCTGCTGCAAACACATCTCGCCCCCGCCGCCCATACAGTAGTATCATTTATGTATGTGCATATACAGTACTGTATGTGTACAGTACTGTATGTTAGGACTTATAGGTGTTGTTGTTATACAGTATATATATATATATAAACTGTGTATATACAGTACTGTATATATATATACTGCATTACAATTCATGAATTTATGCCATCTGGTGGACACGCGAAGCATTGCAGCCTATTAAATCCTGATCATTATCTTTTAACAGATCAGGCCCCCGTCAGCCAGGCATGAACCGTGGCTGGGAAGGCAAACGCAACGGGGCTTGTCAGAGGTGAGGAGTGGCGCATTCCAGGTATCTGCAGGTACAAACTGGGCATTTGCTCGAATAAAGTGTGTCGATGCTGTGTTTGGTGTTCATTATATCTTGTCATAAGCTACGGTGACAAGCTCTATAATTAACTGGTGGCAAGCGGCGGGATTGAACTGGGCCTGTGTTACAGTATATTGCGGGATTCAGTAACATAGTAGGAACTTGATGGTAATTGCAAGTTCCTGGGACTAAAGATATTGAACACACAGTAGTGCAACAGTTAACACAAGTTGTAACACCACCTCACTGCTGCGACTGAACCATGAGCGAGGCTGAAGGCTCATCCAACATGTGGACCCGAGCTCAGCTGAAGGACAAGTGCCGTGAATATGGACTGCCCTATGAGAACCAGGAGGTCGCAGACATGGTTGACGCAATCGGTTACTATGAAGCCCGGCTTGCAGAGCCTCAGGATACGGCTCAGCATGCCCTTTTACAGCCACCCTGAGATCAGGGAAGGAACCCAGTGCCGGGCGGCGTAATCTCGGGGAGGGAACGAGTGCACCTCCCGGGAGCAGTGCAACAGGAGGGGTACTGGTTGCTGCGGCTACCAGTCCGTTCACCCCGTGAAATGTTGGCACTGATTACTGTGTGGGGAGACAGAGGGTCACTGGAGGAGCGGCTGCAGTTTATCACTATGGCAGTGAACAGACCCGCTTATTGCCCCCCTGTCCAACCCAACACAGATGAACTCAAACTGGACTAGCACAGTCTCACCAAGTTCGTGGAAGGCACTGACCAGATTGACAGTTTCTTAAAGAACTTTGAAACACAGTGCCGGCGGTACAAAGTGCTTCCCCAGCATAGGGTTGCATGTTTGTCTAAGCAGACAATGATGACGCTTCCAAATGAGTATGCTGATGACTACGAACACCTGAAAGAACTGTTATTGTTTCAGTACGGTTTTACCCCTGAAGCCTACCGGAGTAAATTCCGGCAGGAAGAGAGGCAGCCCCAGGAGTCCTATGTTACCTACGTGACCCACATGGCTTTGTACAGGATACCCTGGGTGGAGGGCTATGAGGCACGTACTTACCAACGCCTGCTTGACCTCATCTTTCAGGAGCAGCTCATGCAGCAGTGCCCGCCGGCGGTGAGGGTTTGGGTGTACGACAAGAAGCCCAAGACTTACCAGGAGGTGGCGAGGCTTGCAGATGACTATGTGGCCAGCTGAGCCCTGATGACCGCCAAACCAGTAGCCAAGGTTGCGGCGGTGGAGGCGGCACCGGTCAGAAAGTCTGCCAATACCCCCCAATGGACTCAGAGGCCGCCTGCGGGCAGCAGTCCGCCGAAGGCGGGGGAGCTCCAGCACGAGCGCCGGTGCTACAACTGCAACTGCCCTGGTCACATCAGACCAGATTGCCCGGAACCCCTGCGTTCCGGCGGACCCCATCAGGGGCAACGCCCCCCAGCTGCGAAGCCGGTAGCCCGCATGCGGGTGGCTTCCACCACAGACTCCGGACCGGTCCCGGAGACAACTCCCAGCGAGACGTCCCATGCCACACCTGTCCCGGTTTCATCGGTGCCTAAAGCCAGGAGCAGAGGACATCTCAGCACGGACCTGCAGCAGACGGACTGCCAGAGCAGACATCTCACTCCGGTCACATTCGGTGAGCGGCAAGCAGTCGACTTGCTGGATTCAGGAGCTGCAGTGACCCTGGTCCGACCTGATATGGTCTGGCCAGAGGAATTGATCCCAGGCCCTGGAATACAGATCACTGTGGCCGACGGAGAGACACGTTTCCTGCAAGTGGCCATAATCTTTTTGGATTGGGGGAGGGCCAGGGTGTGCGGGAGGTGGGGGTGTTACCCGGTTTGGATGCCGATGTCCTTCTTGGCAACGATGTGGGACCGATGACCTGCACCTATGAACGAGTGGCAAATCCCGCTGCAGTGGCGGCGGTTACCCGGAGCCAGACAGCGGAAATGGCGGCAGCGGCAGTCCCCCAGCTTTTGGGACCAACGTTAGCGGAGGGCGCAGAGGAGCCCGGGGTGGTAAGCCAGGATCAGTTGCAACCACAGACTGACTTACTGTTCCCTCTCACCCTTCCCCATTCCCCATTCCCCTGACAATAACATGACTGGGGGGTGGCAGAATTAGGAGCCCAGTTTAGGGAGGCAGTAAAGACAGACCCTACCCTGGCCGGCGTGAGACTTCGGGCATCCGAATCTCAGACAGGGGAAGGCGCTGAGCACTGCCTATGGTATAAGGGACTCCTGTATAGAGAAGAAGGGAACCCAGGGATAGAGGAGGGATTGACCGGTAAGCGACAGCTAGTAGTGCCCCAGGGGTACCGACAGCAACTGTATGGGTAGCTCACTCTATTCCGTTAGTGGGACATTAGGGGGTCAACAGAACGCGAGTCCGGTTATTACAGCATTACTACTGGCCGGGGGCATCTCGAGATGTGGGCACTTTCGGCCGCTCTTGTGATGGCTGCCAGCGAGTGGGTAAGGCGGGCGACCGTGTGAAGGCAAACCTGAAACCCCTACCGATAATAGGGGAACCCTTCCAGAATGTAGCGATGAATCTTGTAGGACCCCTTATGATTTCTAGCAGGCAGGGAAACACTGTTGAGCAGGTGGAGATACACTGGCGACACACTTTATTCGAGCTCGGCTAGTCCCACGAATTCGGGTATACCCGGGTGTATTGAGGTTTGTGACTGTTTTCTGCCCGAGTGCATTGAGTTATTTTCCAGGCAGGGATTGAAGCATTTTATTCCCGCTGGCTGCAATACTGCACAGTATATATATATATATATACTGCATTACAATTCATGAATTTATGCCATCTGGTAGACACGCGAAGCATTGCAGCCTATTAAATCCTAATCATTATCATTTAACAGATCAGCCGCCCGTCAGCCAGGCATGAACCCAGGCTGGGAAGGCAAATGCAACGGGGCTTGTCAGAGGTGAGGAGCGGCGCATTCCAGGTATCTGCCAGGTACATACCGGGTATTTGCTCGAATAAAGTGTGTCGGTGCAGTAGGGGCACAGTTGAATGCTAGGCAGAAGGGAGAAGCCAGGGACATGCTAGCTAAGTATGGGGCCCTCTTCACTGACATGCCAGGGACCACACATCTCACAACACACCCAGTGCTCACAGGGGACCTGCAGCCTCTGCATAAGCATGCTTATAGAGTGTCAGCAGAGGTCAAGACCAGTATGGAGAGGGAGATAGAGGACATGCTGACCCTAGGGGTTATTACTCTGTCCCAGAGTCCTTGGGCAAGCCCAGTAGTCCTAGTTCCTAAGAAGGACAAGACCACCCGGTTTTGTGTTGACTACCGCTTGCTCAACGCTGGGACGGTGTCAGATGCCTACCCCATGCCCCGCATGGATGAGTTACTAGATGAACTCGCGGGGGCAAAGTATCTGACCACTATGGATTTGAGCAAAGGCTATTGGCAAATCCCACTGACCCTGTAGGCTAGGGAGAAGTCAGCATTCATCACTCCACGTGGCCTCTATGAGTTTTTGGTGATGCCCTTTGGGATGAAGAATGCCCCAGCTACCTTCCAACGCCTGGTCAATAGGTTACTGGAAGGGATGCAGAGCTATGCCAGGGCTTACTTAGATGACATTGCTTTCTTTAGTAATTCCTGGGACTCCCACTTAGGACATGTAGCTGCGGTGCTGGATAGGATCAGGGAAGCTGGGCTTACCTTGAAACCCACTAAGTGTATGGTAGGGATGGCAGAGGTCCTGTACTTAGGGCACAGGGTGGGTGGAGGACACCTCAAACCAGAGCCAGCCAAGGTAGAAGCCATAGTTCAGTGGCCTGTTGCAAAGACCAAGAAACAGGTCATGGCATTTTTGGCCACCGCAGGGTACTATAGGAAGTTTTTCCCACAGTACAGCGCCGTGGCAAAACCCCTGACTGATTTGACTAAGAAGCAACTGCCTGTGCTTATCACCTGGACTCCTGCCTGTGAAACTGTTTTCCAGGCACTGAAAACTGCGCTTGCTGGGGCCCCCATACTGGCTGCCCCAGACTATACCAAACATTTCCTCATACAGACTGATGCCTCGGACTATGGCATTGGGGCTGTGTTGAGCCAAGTTGGGGACGATGGTAGAGAGCACCCTGTGGTGTACCTCAGCCGAAAACTACTTCCCAGAGAGGTGGCCTATGCCACCATTGAGAAAGAGTGCTTGGCCATTGTGTGGGCACTCAAAAAAACTCCAGCCCTATGTGTATGGAAGGGCTTTCACGGTCCTCACAGACCACAACCCATTGAGTTGGCTGCAGAGGGCATCAGGGGAGAATGCCAAGTTGCTAAGGTGGAGCTTGGCCTTGCAAGAGTTTGAGTTTACGATTCAGCACAATAAGGCTAGTGAAAACAGCAATGCTGATGGACTTTCACGTCAGGACTATCCTTCTGAGACTGAGTTCGTTAAGGGTGCCAGCAGTGCCCCACTCCATGTTAGGGCCAGTGGGCCACAGGTCACCCATTAAGAAGGGGAGGTGTAGAGGGAGAAAGGGGGTGGCCCGGTATTAAAGGGGTTGCATCCCATATGGCCATCCCCTGACCTCACCTGAGAGACAAGGGGTTAACTGGACTGCGGTCCAGGGATGAGGTTTGCACCTTGTTGTACCTTGAAAATGTATGTTCCCCTGTTCCCATGTTTCATTACAAGCATGTTTTTTAATGCTTTAAAGTGCATTTCTGTATCTCCAGTTCTGGAGGTCGCAGAGAGTTCATATTTGGCCAATATGTGGAGTCACTGTAGGCATTAAAACTGGCAAAGGTCGACCCATTGAGCCCACCAGAATGGAACTTATTAATATGTGTAGATATTAAAGTGTATATGTATTTTATTTTGGATCTGTTTTGAAAATGCAGACGCCATTTGCTAGGCTAATAAGTCATGAAGGGCAGACGGCTGAGTAGCCTAGGCACGGTGATCAAAAAGTAACTGCCTTGATTGTTACTCAATGTCTAGGGATTAAGTATTAGTCAATCAACAAACTCTGCCAGTCTAATTGTTACCTGAGGGCATGGGTTAGTCTGTTAGTCTGTGTCTCCACATTAGAGAGTGGATACAGATAATTGTTCACCAATAGTCTGTGTTCAATGTTAAGAATAGGGTTGCACAGGTATATAAACTGTGTCAACCCTACAGTTTTTATTTGTGCTTCTGATACCATCTTGAATGTCACTGGATTGCTGGAGTTGTGCTTCTGATACCATCTTGAATGTCACTGGATTGCTGGAATTGTGCTTCTGATACCATCTTGAATGTCTCTGGACTGCTGGAGAATTGCTATTGGATACTTCTCCATTCCCCAACCCTAAGAAAGTGTTATCTTCTTGCCTGTTAATTGTACTATATTGCTGTGTTCACCTTATTTAAGGAATAAATTATATTTTATTATATCTAAGCCTCGTTCAGTTCAACCCAGATATTTGATGTTCATTATATCTTGTCATAAGCTACCGTGACAATGGGATTTTGGGAGACCACTCACATTTTCGGTGACACAAATCCCTTTAGAGAACACATTATTTTTTATCGTCGTTTTATAGATGACTTATTGTTTATCTGGAATGGGGACACTGACACACTTCACGCCTTTTTTGAATATCTAGAGGCAAATACCTATAATTTGAAATTCACTCATTCATATCATGACATACATATTGATTACCTGGATCTACATTTATACATAGATGTTGGTCAAAAAATACAAACCAACATCTACAGGAAAACAAACTCCAAAAACTCCCTGCTCAGATCAAACAGTGCCCATCCAAGATCATTAATAAGGGGCATCCCCAAAGGACAATTCCTTAGGTTAAAGAGAATATGTTCTACACAAGAGTCCTTTCTAGTCCAAGCAGAAGAACTAAAGAACAGATTTAGGAACCATGGTTATGGAGAGAGGGACCTGGAAGTTGCCTTTGATTATGCATTAAGTATGGATCGAAGACAACTTTTGACCAAAAAGAAATCAATTAAATATACTAATGAAAGAAATATTCAGAATGATGCAGCGAACCAGCTACCACTCTTCATAACCACATTTTCAAAACAGGCTGAGCAGATTAGATTTATTTTACAAAAACATTGGGGAATTTTAAAATTAGATACAGATCTTGATGTATACACTACTTCAAACCCAAGAATGTCTTTAAGAAAGCGAAAACCATTGGGAATCATGTATCCCCCAGTCTATACTGCTCAGCAAAAGACAATGTGAAAAAATTACCTAGGGGATTCTTCAAGTGTGGGAATTGCAATCTCTGCAGATATGCAACACCGATAAAATCTGTAAAGAATGTCCATACCAACCATGTATATCGTATTGAATCATTTATGACCTGCAATACGAACTTAGTTATTTATTTGTTGAGGTGTGCTTGTGGGAGTGGCTATACAGGTAGGACGATCAGAGCACTTGAAGTTTGAATAAGTGAACATATTCGTAGTATCAAAAATTGTGATGACCGGTTTCCTGTAGCTCGTCACTTTACCACATGCCCTTTAGGATCACTCACTACATTCTCCTACAGTGCCATAGAATATATACACATACATCCTAGGGGAAGAGATAGGGAAGCCTTATTGAATTGCAGGGAAATGTTCTGGATTTATGCCCTTGGGACATTAGCACCCAGGGGCATGAATCAGGATTGGGAACTGAAGCACTTTCTGAAATAGTGTCCCTTTCCAATGTACATGTTTATTCATTAGATATTTGTATTACAGAATATCTCTCTTAACATCATAATCAAATGCATACTGATGAGTATATGTATGCATACATTATATTCCTTATGTTTGGGATATTTATAAGTGGGTTATTAACCACTAAATTGTTCACACTAACCACTCTCTCCTGTGATATCAATATGCATTGTGACTATCATTTGTATTCTCTATCTGGTATGCATTCCCACCTGTATCTATCCATTTATATGATACAGTTGTAATAGATAGATACATATAGGATAACGTTATCTATTGTAGTTTGAATTTTTAAATATACTTATGTGACTCTTTAGATATATACTCTTTGAAATAAGTTGCATCTATCTTTGTACTTTTCTTCTTGTTCTTCACCTATTCCAGACTACGATTTGCAGATTTATTTTTATCTGTTTTTAATATCCCTCATTGTTTTCCTTGAATGTTTTTGTGTTTTTATAACTTTTCAATGTTGTATATGTTTTGTCCCTTAATCAGTCTTCCCTTTCCCTCCCCCTTCCCCCCCCCCATTTCGGACTCCCCGCTCCCATGAGACGCACTTGTTAGGTAAAGAGTTTTGATTGGAGGAAGAGCCCAAGTATCTTTGTCTATGCAATGTGTTTTCAACTGTAATTTAAACAGCGTCATCTCTTCTTGTGGGTGGGGGGTTGCTCGCGAGACTGCAAGGTCTGTGCGTCACTCCTCTTTCCCTCGAGACGCACCTACTTAACTCAGTGTTTCTATTGGAGTAGAACCTGACCAATGACATTGATTCTCGGCTGCTTCGCACCAAATTGACGTAGCGTCATGACTTATGTGGGTGGGGAGCCGTCTATAAGACTGTTAGGGGGAGATGACGCGAATCATCTCTTTGATAAAGGGCATTTCATTGCCCGAAACGCGTCAGAGTGTTTGTCCCCATTACCATGCTTTTCAATAAATAATATTTTTAACCCACACCCTGCTGGTCCCTTCTCTTCCTGCTGTGCTCCGCTTCAATCCCAGGATTTTCTCTCTACCAAGACAAAAAACGTGATGCACGCACCCCATGAAGCAGCTACCCTGTGAGTATGCTTTCTCCCCTTATCTATGGGGATTTGCTGACCAGTAACAGTGTAACAGTGAGAGAACCCTGTTCTGTGGAGTACTACAAGAATACTGGTATGTTAACCCCTTAATTGTCTCCACCTTATGGACAGTCATGTGTCATTGAAGTGTCACTGTTTCTTATACACTGGGTCCAATACTCCCTGTAGCTCAATATGCTTCTATTCACACCATGATATGTGGACTTTGATGCTTTGATATATGGATTTCCACTGTGTTTGATTCGGACTGAGCACTGCTATTTGGACGTGTGTCCTAACTACCTACTACTAGTTAAAACACACTGATGGGGGTGGTAAACAGAGGGACTATTGAGGACTGGCACCTTTAAATAATCTAGTCCTAATACAGACGGTGCCTCAGGGTGGTGAGTAAAAATAAATGTACGGAGAAGTGTGGTGTATGTGTATAATGTATATAACAATCTCACACCTACCGAACTACTCCTGATAGAATTGTCACTCATAAAGGTGTTCAGAACAGGCTGCAAAGGAGAACAGCAGAAGGTGTAATTGCAAAGAGCACCCTGCTGGTAGGTGATAGTATAGGAATGGTACTCCAATCGAGTGTACTAAATGCAGACTGATAGAGTGGATACTCAGGGCTAAATATTGCCAAATTCACAGTATTTACACTCTATTCATGAGAGGTGACAATAACAAATAGTCCTTGTGAGTAACGCAAGATAAAAATTAAATAGTTTCCAAAGAGTGGGCTACAGTGTAGCTAGGATTATGTAACTGTTGAATGGAGAACCCTGAATTCATTGTATAGATTATTCGTAGACAGAGTATCCATTCAAACAGACTGACAGTGGTATATAGTAGCATCAAAATACCAGAGCCTAATGAGAGCAGTGTGCGATGAAATAAACTGCTGCTCAGCTACTCTATGAAGGCAGCGGTAGCATGATATAAATGATAACTGATTCGTTAGTATGCAGTATATAAAAAATTGTATACTATAATATATAGCCCCAACTAATAATGTGCAGAGATGTAACTCTAGGCAGTACAATGTAAATAACCAATCTTAGTGGTCTGGAGTCAGTGATAGTGTACGGCAGCTGATTATGATAACTTCAACCTGAAGTAAATTTTACATAAATGGCTGCCATATAATACAAACAAGTAATAGCTCTGATAAATGTACACACTACTGAATTTCACCCGGCGTGGTGTATTCATGAACACCACAGAACGTGAACTGCCGGGTGGGGTGAACTGACTGTGTTCCTATCATGTAAAACGGCAGCTCTCCGCACTGAAGGTACAGAGGGAGGCTGCCTAATAGTGTCTACACGTTGAGGGATACCATTATATGTGTTCACACATCCCTCAGTTACATGTGTATTGCACACAAAAGAGATGTCTGTTTATTAACATGGTTGTGCTCTTAGAAAATTGCAGTTTTGTACATCAGGGGTTAACATTTAAAGTCCGTTTTTCGCGGGCTTTTTTACCTTAAATACACAGGCTCAGACCACATCTCCCCACTCCAAGACGAAGCGCTGATTCTAGCGTGAAACACGTTGATGGGGAAACTGTGGTGTAGCCTGTTCTGTTTGTGAAGCTATCTGATTGGGAGGTGGTCTGTTTAATACTTGTTTTAACTAGTAGTGTTGTGTGTTTGCTTTTTAAAGTTTATACTCACTTATTATTTCATATACCAATAAAGGTTAAGTTTTATTCTGAACATATCATACAATTATCACATGAGTACTTGTTATATAGGGGTCGTTTTCACTTGTTTAGGCAAGTGTAGTTTTTTATCCTATTTTCAATGTTCAAACAAGTCCACTTATGTGTGTCAAATATTTACTTTACATTTTTAAAATACATATGTTAGTGATAAACTAAACTAACATTATGGGCCTTATTCAGATAGCCTCGATAAGTGCTCGATAACGGCCTGTATCGACGCAAAATGTTATCTCCGTCTGAAATTCACTGACTGAGCAGCGATCAGGCCCTTATCGACCATTTTCGGAGCGTTGATAAACTCCCGCTATTCAGAGACCCGTGAGTCGGGTGTCGCAGCCCACCGCAGCCCATCGCAGGCCTAAAAAACGATTTTCTCCCCAAATCCAATTCCCCACAAAATTGTTGGACAATTGGTGGGGAGATGGCCTCGATGAGCTGCGATGTGTCGGGACTTAGAAGAAATCAGGCCCCTTTCCTGCCTCGGATTGATGCCGGGGGTCTCCGGAGCTGATAGCCATTAAAAGCAGCTCCGGACCCCCGCGGCATGCATCCGAGGCAGGAAACATGAATGTACAGCAACTTCATTACCTTAGCGGCTAACCGCTAAGGCAATGAAGGGGTTAAACACCCGTGCCAGGCTTACTGTAAGAAACATACAGTACAATGCAATACTGTGGTTATCGGGGGTGGGTGAAGGGGGAATTTGGCCCTTAGTGGCTGTTTAGGCATTGCGGGGCGGGTTGCGGGGGGGAGTTAACCCCTTCATTACCTTAGCGGTTAATACCGCTAAGGTAATAAAGGGGTTTACCCAACCGCTAACCCCCCGCAATGTCTAAACACTCATCCTTAGGGCTAATACCCCCATCACTCACCCGTGAGGCCTAAGCACCCACCCCAGACTGACTATACCCACCCTATACCCATTGAGTAGTATAGTGGTACATCATACCCATATAATAATAATATGGTCATGATAAGCCTCTATAGCACTCAATGAGCACCCTAATAAAAATACAGTAATACACAAGACACACAGTAATAAAACCTAACTATACTCCCAAAAAACACACTTCACTAAATAAAATCAGTAGCCAGCTAATCCAATCAATAGAAGCAATTACAACATCAACAATGAATTAATTAAACCATTACCCAATCAAACCAATTAATCCCTAAAGCAACTCAAAATGAATAGTAACACTAACCAATGTAAACAATGAATTAATCCTACATTAATTAATGTAACCATTAAAAGACAAATAAATACATTAAAACTATCTCTGAAGTATCCATAAAACACATTAGCTAACATAATATAACTTTAAGTACAAGCGAACACCAATCGCAAGCCTTTTAATACATTAACCATAAACAAACAATCACATCCACATCAATAACAAGCGAGAAATGCCCCCCAAATATTGGCATAATAATGTAATTATTAATGAATGAATTAATTAATGTAATGTATTAATCCCGAAAGAGGTACAGATTAATATATTATCAGTCAATGTGCCTCCCCCAAAAAATCAAAAAACAAACCCAAAAAATAGACCTGTAAAAAGAGACATTTACAAACATAGAATATCTTACTTACCATTAGAAGCGGTGGCCCTCCGACTCCTGGGGTAACAGGACGCTCACGTACCTTGAAGGCCTCCAACAGCATCCGATGCCATCATCCATCAGGATCCGACTCAGGTACCCCAAACTTCTTTTTTCTTTCTTTACTCACTGTCTTCTACCTTCATCTGTAACCATTTCTTGTTGTTCTTTATCTTCTTTCTTCATCTGTCAATCCATAAAACCCCATGTTAAATCCCAGCCAATGCTGTCTCGTCGGCTTCTTGGGCTCAAATGAGGCGTCAAGGCCTTAAATATGGCTTGTGACATCACATTTGCCCTCACAATGGTTAACAGCCACCTGATTGGCTGTTAAAAAAATGTGCAGACTTAATTTTTTTTTTTTGCTGTGACGTCACTTAAAGGGAATGATGCCAGCCAATCAGAATGGCTGTGCTTCATTTACCTTTAACATGATGTCAGTAAATCCAAGATGGCCGCTATGTCACAAGGTATTTCAGCCAATCAGATCGTGGGAACCAATTCCACACGCTGATTGGCTGATATACCTTGTGACACAGTGGCCATCTTGGATTTACTGACGTCATGTTAAAGGTAAATGAAGCACAGCCATTCTGATTGGCTGGCATCATTCCTTTTAAGTGACGTTACAGCAAAAAAAATAATTAAGTCTGCACATGGTTTTAACAGCCAATCAGGTGGTTGTTAACCATTGTGAGGGCAAATGTGATGTCACAAGCCATATTTAAGGCCTTGACGCCTCATTTGAGCCCACGAAGCCGACGAGACAGCATTGGCTGGGATTTAACATGGGGTTTTATGGATTGACAGATGAAGAAAGAAGATAAAGAACAACAAGAAATGGTTACAGATGAAGATAGAAGACGGTGAGTAAAGAAAGAAAAAAGAAGTTTGGGGTACCTGAGCCGGATCCTGATGGATGATGGCATCGGATGCTGTTGGAGGCCTTCAAGGTACGTGAGCTTCCTGTTACCCCGGGAGTCGGAGGGCCACCGCTTCTAATGGTAAGTAAGATATTCTATGTTTGTAAATGTCTCTTTTTACAGGTTTATTTTTTGGGTGTGTTTTTTGATTTTTTGGGGGAGGCACATTGACTGATAATATATTAATCTGTACCTCTTTCGGGTACAGATTAATACATTATTAAGCCAATATTTGGGGGGCATTTCTCGCTTGTTAATGATGTGGATGTGATTGTTTGTTTATGGTTAATGTATTAAAAGGTTTGCGATTGGTGTTCGCTTGTACTTAAAGTTATATTATGTTAGCTAATGTGTTTTATGGATACTTCAGAGATAGTTTTAATGTATTCATTTGTCTTTTAATGGTTACATTAATTAATGTAGGATTAATTCATTGTTTACATTGGTTAGTGTTACTATTCATTTTGAGTTGCTTTAGGGATTAATTGGTTTGATTGGGTAATGGTTTAATTAATTCATTGTTGATGTTGTAATTGCTTCTATTGATTGGATTAGCTGGCTACTGATTTTATTTAGTGAAGTGTGTTTTTTGGGAGTATAGTTAGGTTTTATTACTTTGTGTCTTGTGTATTACTGTATTTTTATTAGGGTGCTCATTGAGTGCTATAGAGGCTTATCATGCCCATATTATTATTATATGGGTATGATGTACCACTATACTACTCAATGGGTATAGGATGGGTATAGTCATTCTGGGGTGGGTGCTTAGGCCTCATGGGTCAGGGTGGGTTAACCCCTTAATAACTATAGCGGTAACCGCTAAGGTGATTAAGGGGTTAGGGACCATTAGAATGTTTTTTTTTTCAATATATGCTTTCTGGCAACAGAGGACAGAGGGACCTGCTGTTGTGGTAAGTATAACTGTATTTATTTATTTTATTTATGTATGCGACTGCAGTGTTTAATAATGGGCAAATAATATATTATCCATATCTGGATAATAGTTAATTTGCCTATTACTGTACTGTATGGATTTGGGCAGAGGGGGGGGGGTGGGGGGCATGTATTGATGTGTTTTTACATATTATTTTTAATATATATTTCTTTAATAGTGTAGAGGTGCAGGGGGTCTCCGGAGCTGAACCACGTTGGTTTTATGTCCGGGGACCCCCTGCTTCCCGAGATACAGGCCTCTTTATGGGGTGCCGGTATCCCTCTGCATTGAAATGTCCCGCGTCACCTGACCGGGACATTTCCTTGCATAGGAGGTACCGGCACCCCATAAAGGTGCCTGTATCTCGGGAAGCAGGGGGTCCCCGGACATAAAACCAACGTGGTTCAGCTCCGGAGACCCCCTGCACCTCTACACTATTAAAGGAATGTATATTTAAATAAATAAATTTCGGGCGACATTTCCGCTGGGAGAGGCGGCTCTCTCAGAGCTGCTCTCTCTGCAGCAGAAATTAATCGCTGGTTTTTGCCTTTTCAGAGGCTCGAGGCTCTCGCTAGCAGCAACTCGCCAGGTTTGGGCATTCTGCTATCACAGGTATTCGAGCCTTTCTGAATACCGTGATAGCAACGCCCAAAAAACATTCATTTTAAATTCCCTGGCAAATTTTTTTATGAATGTTCTCTGAAGAAGGCCCTATATCACATACAGTGCATGTATGGGGGCTATACATTAAAAGTATGTATTGCACACGTATGTCCAATTACTAGGTACAAACATTGTGTTCTGTGATTTGAAGAAATGCAAAATAACAGAATATATTTTTCCCCAATAATTCACAATACAGCTAAAGTAGACATGAAGTACTGTTGTTTTTAATGTATGTTCTGTCAATATGTGTAATTAGTTAATTTAGAAAGCACTGTATACAATTCTCATTACTTAATTGAATTATAACATCGATATTGTTCTAAAAAATAAATAAATAACGAACTCACATATAGACACACACACACACACACATATATATATATATATATGTCAGGTATGGAGATTAGCACTCACGGTTTTGTTGCAGGAGGCAGATGCTTGTCCCATAGAGAGTATGTAGACATATGGAGACCAGGGGATCCTGATAGCCAAAAAGAGACAGCACACTGCAGGTACAGGTATGGTATCAAAAAAGTGTATTCAGTAACACAAGGCCGCCAACGTTTCGGTCCTCCCAATGGGACCTTTCTCAGGGTAGTGCCCTGAGGAAGGTCCCGTTGGGAGGACCGAAACGTTGGCGGCCTTGTGTTACTGAATACACTTTTTTGATACCATACCTGCAGTGTGCTGTCTCTTTTTGACTATCAGGATCCCCTGGTCTCATTATGTTTGTATATATATATATATATATATATATATATATATATATATATATATATATATATATATATATATATATATATATATAGTGCTCGACAAATAATAATAACCACTCGCCCATAGCGAGTGGATTTAGGCCGCTGGCGAGCCGTGCTGCAGCTCTATCAATTACCCTGCTCGCGCCAACATTTTCAATTTTTTTTTTAATAAATAAATAATGCCTCTCCCTGATTTGTCTGACGCGGGGAAGAGGGCCGGCTGGCAGCTCTGGGTCAGCCTCTCTCTCCCCCCTCCCCTGCCCCCGATCGCTGCCAGGGGCTCTGACTTCTGTCCCCATGGATGCAGCCGGTGGGGGCACGCGCGCTAGCAAAGTAAGCTGCTAGATCCAGCCCGTCCCCTTCCGGCCACGTTTCCCATCGGGGAGGATGTCCCCCGCATGCCCCCACATACTCAATTTCCCCCCCAATGCCCCCGCAGGCCCCTCGATGTTCCCCGCAGGCCCCCCAATGTCACCCACAGACCTCGATGTTCCCGCAGGCCCCCCAATATCACCCGCAGACCTCGATGTTCCCGCAGGCCCCCCAATGTCACCCGCAGACCTCGATGTTCCCGCAGGCCCCCCAATGTCACCCGCAGACCTCGATGTTCCCGCAGGCCCCCCAATGTCACCCACAGACCTCAATGTTCCCGCAGGCCCCCCAATGTCACCCACAGACCTCGATGTTCCCGCAGGCCCCCCAATGTCACCCGCAGACCTCGATGTTCCCGCAGGCCCCCCAATGTCACCCGCAGACCTCGATGTTCCCGCAGGCCCCCCAATGTCACCCGCAGACCTCGATGTCGCCCGCAGGCCCCAGATACCCACCTTCCTCTGGTGAGTGGGACTCCCGGCTCCGCTTCTTGTAGTGTCTGTGTGTGTGTGTGTTCGTTCAGTTCCTTGTAGTGTGTGTGTGTGTGTGTGTGTGTGTGTGTGTGTGTGTGTGTGTGTGTGTGTGTGTGTGTGTGTGTGTGTGTGTGTGTGTGTGTGTGTGTGTGTGTGTGTTAGTGAGCTGGGGCTGCAATTCCACGGGAGGCTGATCAGGTACCGGGGGAAGTGGGGACGCTCACGCACACTCACACCATCCCCTGCAGAGCTGGGGCCGCTATTCCGGGAGGCTGCAGTGGGCCGGGCCCGAACAGGTACCGGGGGGGGGGACGACTCACACTACCCACTACCCACTGCAGAGCTGGAGCGGGAGGCTGCGGTGGACCGGCGCCGCCAGCGCCATGTCGGGCTGCCGGGTCCCAGATCTATTCCCCCCTGCAGCAGGCGCCTCGCTCCGCTCTTGCTGCGGCATCCCGTTTAGGCCCCGCGGGGCGGTCGACGTGCAGGGAGAGTGAACGGAGGTAAGGGGGGGTGGTGAACAGAGATGGAGGGGGGGTGTACAGAGGTGGAGGGGGGGTGAACACAGGTGGAGGGGGGGGGTGTGAACAGAGGTGGAGGTGGGGGGTGAACGGACGTAGGGGGGGAACAGATGCAAGGGGGAGACAGGCTGGACTGGGGAGAGAGCAGAGAGAGATAGACTGGGGGGGAGAGGAGAGAGACAGGCTGGGGGGGCTGAATGCTCACAGGCAGTCAGTCACCCATCCAGTCACCCATCCAGTCACCCACCCAGTAACCAAGTCACCCACCCAGTCACCAAGTCACCCACCCACCCAGTCACCCACCCAGTCACCCACCCACCCACCCAGTCACCCACCCAGTCAGTCAGTCAGTCACCCAGTCACCCAGTCACCCAGTCAGTCAGTCAGTCAGTCACCCAGTCAGTCAGTCAGTCAGTCAGTCACCCAGTCAGTCAGTCACCCACCCAGTCAGTCACCCAGTCAGTAGGTCAGTCACCCACCCAAGGTCAGTCACCCACACAGTCAGTCACCCACCCAGTCAGTCAGTCAGTCACCCACCCAAGTCAGTCAGTCACCCACCCACCCAGTCAGTCAGTCACCCACCCACCCAGTCAGTCAGTCAGCCAAAGTCACCCAACCCACCCAGTCAGTCAGTCAGTCAGTCACCCACCCAGTCAGTCAATCACCTACCTACCCACCCACCCAGTCAGTCACCTACCCACCCACCCAGTCAGTCACCTACCCAAGTCACCCACCCACCCTGTCAGTCAGTCACCCCCCACCCAGTCAGTCATAAAGTCAGTCATACCCTCCTCCCCCACCCAGTCAGTCAAAAGTCAGTCATCCCACCCATTGCCCCATCGCCAAGTCACCCCACCCAGTCAGACAGTCAGTAATCCCCACCCAGTCAGACACCCGTCACCCCACCCAATCACCCAGTCAGTCACCCCACACCCCCAATCACCCCACCCAGTCAACCCATCCCCCCAAAGTCACCCTCTCTCCGTCTCTCACCCTCTCTCCATCTCTCATCCTCTCTCCGTCTCACAATCTCTCCGTCTCTCACACTCTCTCTCTCCGTCTCTCACCCTCTCTCCGTCTCTCACCTTCTCTCCGTCTCTCACCCTCTCTCTCCGTATCTCACCCTCTCTCTCTCCGTCTCTCACCCTCTCTCTCACTCTCTCTTCCGTCTCTCTCACCCTCTTTCCGTCTCTCCCTCCATCTCTCTCTCCGTCTCTCTCTCCGTCTCTCTCCGTCTCTCACCCTCTCTCTCCGTCTTTCTCACCCTCTCTCTCCGTCTCTCACACGCTCTCTCCGTCTCTCTCACCCTCTCCCTGTCTCACCCTCTCCCTGTCTCACCCTCTCCCTGTCTCACCCTCTCCCTGTCTCACCCTCTCTCTGTCTCACCCTCTCTCTGTCTCACCCTCTCTGTGTCTCACCCTCTCTGTGTCTCACCCTCTCTGTGTCTCACCCTCTCTGTGTCTCACCCTCTCTGTGTCTCACCCTCTCTCTGTCTCACCCTCTCTCTGTCTCACCCACTCTGTCTCACCCACTCTGTCTCACCCACTCTGTCTCACCCACTCTCTGTCTCACCCTCTCTCTGTCTCACCCTCTCTCTGTCTCACCCTCTCTCTGTCTCACCCTCTCTCTGTCTCACCCTCTCTCTGTCTCACCCTCTCTCTGTCTCACCCTCTCTCTGTCTCACAATCTGGATCTGGATATTTTATTTACCCTGTATATCTTAACTGCCCTATACTACACCAAAATAACTTATACTGCTTTCTTCCAGATCTGACTCAAGCTTTACACAGAAGACACCGGAATCCCCCGTAACCCAGAAGACAGGTAGGGAACACCTCCCCTCCAATGTATAACATTTCGGGAATGAGGTACCTGGACATTGAGGGTCTGCGGATCAGGTAAGATCCCAGGCGGGATTGCTGCTTTAAATATTGTGAAGCGGGGCATCCAGGCACTAGTTAAGGGGTGCAGGAAACTAGTCATTCACATCTGGCTTTTTTTTCTAGATTCGACATTTATACACACACACACACAAAGACTAATTGTAGTATAATGTAATACAATAAATAAACTTATGTCAAAAACGAATGTTCTTACTAGGAATTTATTCAATTTATTTAATTTATAGTTTTTTGAAATGCGGGGCTGGGGGCGGGATTAGGGGCGGGGTTGGGGGCGGGATTAGGGGTGGGTGGGACTAGAGGCGGGGTTGGGGCGGGGCTAGGTGGCGAGTAGATTTTTTGGTTCGGCGAGTAGATTTTTGGGTGATTTGTCAAGCACTGTATATATATATATATATATATATATATATATATATATATATATATATATGACAAACAAAAAAGAAATAAAGCAGCGCCTCGTGAAGGTATAAATGTGAGTGAGAATGTATAATTAAATATTAAGTACAAGAGGTAACTGAATATACCATATATGATTAAATGATTAATAATAAGTGAATAATAAATGTACTAAATATATAGTGAGACAAATATACTAATATACTAACTAAGTGTCTGTGCAGACAATGCAACCAAGTAAAAACATAAAAAAGTGCAAAAACCTGTGAATTACCTAAATGACATATAATATAATTATCAATGAAAAAGAAAAAAGCATTAAAGCAAAAAAGAGGGTATAAACCAGTCCTCAAAGCAATAGTCCAATAATGTAGATGGATGCTGATGCAAGGGGTCTCCGGCTGCTCTCAAAAGGACTAACCACGTCCATAGGGAATCTGCAGAAAGGAGAGAGGAGAGAGCGCACGCCCCATAGTATAAAACCGTAAATTTATTGAGGGGAAGGGGGGGAAGGGGAGGAAAAAATGCACTCACAAGGGTACAAAGTTTAAAAGCATTGCGTGATCATAATCACCACCATCCGGTAGCTGCACTTGGTTCTTGGGAGACCCTCGATCTCAAAGATAGCAGAACCACAGTCTTGCAAGATGTCCAGGGCAAGTGGATAGTTCAGCAACCAGTTCCAGAGATGATAAAGTGTCTCTCCTTGCTAACAAGCCTCTATGGTGTTTGGCGCTCGAATCGGTCTGCTCCTGTGCTCAGTGATGACGTAGTGTCTATGCATCCTATGTGATGAGGGAGCGTCATCATGTAGGACGCATAGACACTACGTCATCACTGAGCGCAGGAGCAGACCGATTCGAGCGCCAAACACCATAGAGGCTTGTCAGCAAGGAGAGACACTTTATCATCTCTGGAACTGGTTGCTGAACTATCCACTTGCCCTGGACATCTTGCAAGACTGTGGTTCTTCCATCTTTGAGATCGAGGGTCTCCCAAGAACCAAGTACAGCTACCGGATGGTGGTGATTATGATCACGCAATGCTTTTAAACTTTGTACCCTTGTGAGTGCATTTTTCCCCCCCTTCCCCCTTTCCCCCCCTTCCCCGCAATAAATTTACGGTTTTATACTATGGGGCGTGCGCTCTCTCCTCTCTCCTTTCTATATATATATATATATATATATATATATATCAAAAATTAATAGATGATACCGTTCTGTGGCTAACAAAATGCTTTTATTTGTGCGAGAATCATTTTTTATTATTAAAGCTCGGCTAACACGGTACCGATACCTGTACATATATACATAAATAAGCATATTTTTTTTGCACAACATTTTATGAATATGTTATTTATCTTTCAGATATCTACTATTGACATTGACTGTCCTAACATATGATTTGACATGTCTAAAAGAACAACTTCAAACAAATGATTTAAAAATTTTGCAAACACTGTAGAGATGATTGAGACATTAATGCTTATTTCCACTATTACTTCAACTTTTAATCAATATTACAAAATATATGTAACTTAGAAAAAAAAAATCCTAATACTGATAGTTACATATATATTCATACATAGCTATGCTTATATGTAGTTGTGTGACATAATATTTTGCTAAAATTACACAACTATCTTATTAATGCACTGGGTATGTATATGAAGGGTAATGTGAACACATTTTTCAGTAGCTATTTAAAAAAAATTGTATCAATAATATATTTGGTGACATAAAATATACTAATTATATGTAATATTTTGAATAAAAACAGTACTAGGTGTTGAGAGAAATGTTGCTTTTATTTCATAATATATCCATACAATAAATAATATTTATTTATTTATGGAAGGATGATTACTATGTTAAAATGTTTTGAACAAACAAACACCTGTCATATGTAAAATTAGCCAAATGAAAATACATTATATAAAGTAATTTACACACATCTCATGTCAACAACATAAAATGTCAAACGTGAAGGATGCTCCAAAATAAAATGTTTGTTACATTGTCATGCTTAAGACATTGTATAATAAAGTTTAAATGTATATATATATATATATATATATATATATATATATATATATATATATAGAGAGAGAGATAGATAGATAGATAGATAGATAGATAGATAGATAGATAGATAGATAGATAGATAGATACATTTAAACTTTATTATACAATGTCTTAAGCATGACAATGTAACAAACATTTTTTATATATATATGTATGTTATTGTTTACAATGTACTCATATGCACCATTTTTTTGTTTCAACACATTTCCTCTATTCCATCTTACTAGGTGATATTCAAAACAATAATACTATTCCTATTGTTCATATGTATTTATGAGTAATTACACACTGACTACAAAATAGAATGGGTTTGTCTTAACAAATTTACCTAGAACTTTTCATACTCACTCTTTTAACACGGCAACCTCTTGGTTACAAAGAAGATATTGATATACATGATGTCAAACATCCTGAAAGAGAATATTGTTCAACATTTATATGTTTTATATTAGTTTATAATTAGCATAGAAGATCAATGTACAACAATTGTCATATTGTGCAATACAAGTGACGTGAATCAATTATGTGAGCGCATGCCGTTCAGATAATTCCCTTTGCGCATATGCATGATTTTACATTGAAAGCTGCTCATGCCGACGCGTAATCCAATGTCTGAAATAACAATGCGAGACAGTGGCCAACCTCCCCCCCCCCATCCCACCCCAAGAGCATGGACACACGAGACTAACGGACTGAAGCAATGCAACTGTATTTTAAGTAAGAAATGTAAATACAATACTGCTGCGACACACTTTATTCGAGCAAATACCCAGTATGTACCTGGCAGATACCTGGAATGCGCCGCTCCTCACCTCAGACAAGCCCCGTTGCGTTTGCCTTCCCAGCCATGGTTCATGCCTGGCTGACGGGCGGCTGATCTGTTAAATGATAATGATTAGGATTTAATAGGCTGCAATGCTTCGCGTGTCTACCAGATGGCATAAATTCATGAATTGTAATGCAGTATATATATATATATATATATATATATATATATATATATATATATATATATATACTGTGCAGTATTGCAGCCAGCGGGAATAAAATGCTTCAATCCCTGCCTGGAAAATAACGCAATGCACTCGGGCAGAAAACAGTCACAAACCTCAATACACCCGAGTATACCCGAATTCGTGGGACTAGCCGAGCTCGAATAAAGTGTGTCGCCAGTGTATATTCGTCATACAATAACTGTAACGGTTTATTTTCGTGTTCATCATCATATCAGAAATATATATGTTCTTTTTTGCCAACAAGAATACCGGCATTTCTTATTGAGAAGAAACATACATCTGATTCATTTACAATTCTTGATTCTGTATATTATTTAGAGGTACATATAAAATTAATTTGTTTTTATTCAGAGAGTTAAAAAAAGTTATAAATCATGTTATCAAATTTATATACAATGCTATACATTTATGTCCCACTCTTTTGTAAGATGACTTCACATATGAAGTGTTAAATATTATTCATCTGACAAACATATCACATGAAATGTAAGCATACACATCAAACAATCTTTAATATTACATTTGTACTTGCACAACATTGTCCACTCATGTACACATGATACAAGTTTTTACCACACTTGGTAACATAGGTGTTTCAGCTTAACATACCATAGCCAGATGTGCTTGTACATAGAAGATGTGGACAGCCATCACTATCCTTTAATGATAACATTTTTACACATGTAATTATAATAAACATGATGCACAGTATATATTATTATTAACAGATACATTGTTTCTTACCAGAGAAATATGTAGCGATCACATTCCGACATGTCTCCACCCCACTGGCTGTCTGCTCCTGATCCCCTGCAGCATGGAAAAGATGGTCCTCCACGAGACCCTCCTTTATGTTGCCTGGAAGATTGTGACGCAGTGCAATATTGTGAAGAATGCAGCAACAAATCTCTATGTTAGACACCTTTTCAGGCTTGTACTGTATGGCACCACAAGATCTATCAAGACATCTGAAATTACTTTTCAACAGTCCAAATGTCCGCTCTATAACCGATTGAGTGTATATGTGTGCAGCATTGTATCGCGCCTCTGCAGGGGTTTGAGGGTTAGCCAGTGGGGTTTATTGCCACGGTCAAATCCCGTATCCTGAATCACCTATAGTACAGCGTTAGAAAGTAATATTGCACATTGTACTAAGTGTACTAATGTAGAAACATATATATTGTTTTTTTGAGAAAAAACATTGCATAGATTAAAAATAAAAACTTTATATCAGATGTGAGGTTCTTATTCATATATGAGTGGCTCACAAAACATGCTGATATGTGTCTTTGAGACATTAGTTCATAATTGTATTCTATTCAATTACACATCCCTAGTGTTGTCAATTATAATTGGCATTAAGTAATGTTATCTATATTGTCTTCAAAAATGTTTAAGCATATTTTTGACATAACTACTGTACTGCATTGTCTGTAAAATGTGTTTGTGTGTGTGTCTCTATATGTGTGATACAATCAATTCACATGTACATTTGTATTATAAACAATGTTTTTCAGATTATAACATGTAGCTTCAAGAATGTATTAATATAGATGTGAGTATATGAAACACTATATATGTCATAATAATATGATTTTTCAATCTCTAATACATACACATAAAACATATGTGAATTTACCACTTAATTGTATTGTATGTACTCACCCACCAGCCAACCATGTCCAAAATTAACCGTTTCAAATGCATGGAAGACTGATGGGTTTCTCAGAAAAGAGAAATCGTGGCTAGAACCCGAGAATCTGGCTACCACATAAAGAATCTTCCTATTGGCATCACATACCACCTGCACATTGATGGAGTGAATGTGTTTTCGGTTATGGAATGCATGCTCATTCAGACTAGGCGGGATCAAGGCAATATGGGTGTAATCGATTGCACCCATCACACATGGTAGCCCGGCTATGGTATAAAAGCCATTCCTGAGTTACAGATACTCTGTCTGCTCTCTAGGAAAAGGAATATAATTACTAGCGCGTATAGTCAGTGTACATAGAAACTGGCTAAAGGCCCACGAGAATGACGATGGCGATACCCCGCCTACTATGCCTACAGTTGTCTCGAAAGACGCAGAAGCAATAAAATGTAATGAGCACAGCATTTTAACAAGGCCAGGGACTGCACGACCTCTGCCTATTACGAAATCTAAACATTCTCTTATCTCTGCATAAAGAGCTAAGATTGCTGCTGAACTCAAGAGATATCTGCTAATAATTTCATCCTCAGTAAGCCCCTCCAAAAGTGTGCATTCACGGTATAAACAAGGATGGGGCACCACCTCTCTCCTCTCTCATCTCCCTCGCCCTCTCCTATCCTGTCCCTCTCTTTCTCTCCTCTCCCTCTCCTCTCCCTCTCTTTCTCCTATTCTGTCCCTCTCCTCTGTCTCTCCTACAGAGCCAGTTTTCTCCTTCTCATCATAATGTGTCTCAACTCTATCTCCATCTCTGCATCCGCCATCTCACCCATGAAGCAAGTAAGTAGCAGTTTCTAGATACAATTGGTACCCTGCTAGAGAGAGACCTGGGATGAGGAGGCCAACCCAATCAGAAGAGGAAGGGTATGTAACTTTGATAATGCTTTAGACATTATAAACATTGAAAAATTACATACAAAAATGTATGGCATGCGTATTTGTGTTATTACAAACATTTTTGTCATAGCACATAAATTATTTATTATTGTTTACAAACATGTTTGATATTGTAAGAACAGTACCTTTAAGAGGTTACTATAGGACTATCCCACTACTCTGCTGAGCTGAAACATTCATGTACCCCATATATAATCACAACATCAACAAGTCATATCTTAAAACATACATAATGTACACTGTGACACTATAAGGTAAATAAGGTAAACGGTTATATTTATTACAACTCGTATTTTTTAAGACCACGGAATAACAAATACAAAGTAATATGTATAAACACAGAAAAAGAAAAAGAAACCTCACAAAAGCACTCAGACTAATTTAGCAAATTAATAATAATACATTTATTGAATCAAAATATAAAGAAAAGAAAAATAGCTAACTGAAACCCTAAATACTGGACTCAAAAAAGAGTTATATGATTGGACAAAAAATTATTATAAATGAATGGGTCTAACTCATATAACACAGATATAAGGAGGAAAATAAAAAGGGGAATAAAAGCAAAACATCAATAAATGAAACCACTATGGGGACCAAGTACAAAGTAATATGTCTCAGCTACATATACTCCATGCTTAAAACATATGTTAACAGAAAATATTTTTTTTTCTAAATCCCGTCTCGCCGCTTATCGACAGCTTATCGACAGCTCCTCACCACCTTCTGCCAACTTTTTCTGCGGGACGATTTTGAGTGAAAATCTCAATTCTAAAGCGGCGATTGCCATCAATAAGCTAATCTGGGCTACTAGAATAGCATTATTTTGAAAAGCTGGCAAAAAGTGGCTTATCGCCACACGTTAGGCGATTTTTTTGTTTTCGGCCCCAAAAATGGTGAAATGTTTTCTTATCACCAAGTTATCGGGGCTTAATGAATCGCTGTAGCATTGTTTGGCAATAAGGTGGCGATAAGTGGCTTATCGCTGCTTACTGCATGAGGCATTTTATCTGTTATGTCATTTATCAGTCACCAGTAGTGTACTTAACCACTTGTAAAGGTTCTGTCATCCTAGGGGATTAATACCCTCTGTGTGCTCCGATTTTCTTTGCTCACTATCTTATACCATATGTCGCAGACGATTTAATGGGGACTATCGTACATATCTCAAAATGAAGTACTATGTTTATATGAGATGTTCAGATAGACATTAATACCCTATCTACTTACTCCTCTATGGGGGCTTTTAACCTTAATTACCTTTATTATTATCTATTGTATTTTGCTAACTCATATTGTACTTATAAATTTATTGTAATCATTTTTTTTATTATTATTGTTTTTAACACTTATGATTCCACTGGTCACTTTGACTGCCATTTCCAGACAAACTATCTGGTGGACCATTGCTTTCCAATATTCTTTTGCCCATACGCATAGAGTGCAGCAACTGGGGATTCTTTTGATTCTATTTGGATCAACTCTTTATTAATTAATACCTTCCCTTATTTCACCATGCTTTCCTTTTACTATATATTACCTACTATGGAGACATAATCTATGGTGAGCCATCCGATATACTCCACTTGTTTCTAGTATTATTTGGGTAAATATTGTGCCGCTATCTAACAGACCGGCTCCCAATCCACAAATTATTTATTCTACTTTACCTTTTAAATTACCAAACACTTGGGTTCAAGATATCCATTTGATTAAGATGACTGGTTCCTAACAAATAAACAAGACTTTGATTTGTGGATGAAAGAGGCATTTGATGTATTCTCCACCACAGCGACACCTAAGGATAGTACACCATATAAGGACATCAAAATCTTTTTTCCCAATTTGGATAGAACATACATTTCGCAGGCTAAAATCTGCTGGGAGGTGGTTAGTCTCAAAACCTAAACACAAAACACAAAAAAGGGCGCAAAAGGGGATACAAGACAAAAAGCAAAATCATTTATATAGCAAAATTATTTAATAATGTCACATAGACATATAAACATAAAAGTGATAAGGGGAAAGATCACATAGATCTGAACATCCACTCCTCAATAGCACCCATCACCACAAGGGATATACCCCATAAGGATACACAAAAAAAAAAAGCTTGCAGTCCAGATCACAAATAAGGACAGAAAGGGGCAGAGAACACAGCTCAAATCACAGATATTATGAACTGAGTGTTAGAACCATACATGAGTTCAAACACCCAAATCAAAAGTCCCAGTAAGAAATAGGGACAAACACAGCTCAATCCGCATTAGATGTAAAGGGACAAGCTTATTTTAGGTGTTTGCGTCCTCGTGGAGGTGGGAATGGCAGCTTCCGTGTATCGTCGCCACGATCTCACGTAACTGCATGATGACCTCAATGCGTTCCGCGCCTATAAGGCCTATCTTAGGGCTTTGGTATCACAGAGATCACAATTACTGGCTTGTAACATAAAAAAACAACCTGACAAAATTATCAGGTTCATAAGCACTTACAATAGCCAATCGCAAAAACTAAAAAGCACTCTGGATAAACACTGGCCTTTTTTGTTAGAGGACCCTTATCTACGACAAGTCCTAGGTAACACTCCTAGTACAGGTTATAGGAGAACAAGAAACATCAGTGACAGACTAGTACATAATCATTTTCAGCACAACCAACAAGAACATAGCTGGGCAGGAAACCACATGGATCATATGCGTGCAAAAGATGTAAATCTTATAAGTTTATGAAAACTACTAAAGATAAGTACCATCATTCACCCAGTAACCCAAGAACACTGCCTAGGGGTCACACTCGACTCCTCTCTCACATTTTCCCTCACATTCAAAATGTATCTAAAACATGTCGCTTTTTCCTCCGCAATATTACAAAGATACGCCCTTTACTCTATTACTCGACTGCTAAAACTTTGACTCAGGCCCTCATTCTCTCCCGTCTCGATTACTGTAACATCCTGCTGTCTGGCATTCCTGCCACTCACCTGTCTCCCCTACAATCTAGAACATGAGAAAAACAAGAAGCAAACAGCGCAATGCCAGGGAGTCAGATGGTGAAAAACAGTTAATACCATTTATTTCAGTACATCACCGATAAAAACATCACCCCAGGAGGGGAACAAACAGCCTCCTACGCATTTCGGATGGGTAGGTCCTTTATCAAGGAGTATGGAGTATGGAGCAAATAGGGTGTCTTATATACCCCTCTCTTAATCATGAATAATTGAGGTCGTTTGAAAAAATCGATCTACCCCTTCTCTGCGCAGTGAAGGGGTAGATCGATTTTTTCAGCTGACCTCAATTATTCATGATTAAGAGAGGTGTATATAAGACACCCTATTTGCTCCATACCCCATACTCCTTGATAAAGGACCTACCCATCTGAAACGTGTAGGAGGCTGTTTGTTCCCCTCCTGGGGTGATGTTTTTACCGGTGATGTACTGAAATAAATGTGATTAACTTTTTTTCACCACCTAACTCCCTGGCAGTGCACTGTTTGCTTCTTGTTTTTCTCGTGTTCTGGATTTTTATTTCAATGGCTAGCACACCACACTGGACCACCAGAGACTCTGGGAGTGGGTAAGAAGCTTATATTTATTCTTTATGACCTTTATAGTTGAGTACTCTAATTTGTATAGTTTAAACAAGGATGCTTTATTACTTATGATCATATGAGTGACTCACAGGCCATTTTATATATACCCACTCCGTTATAGTCTATTTGGGGCCCTTGAAGATTTATTGATTATTGGATGAATTTATTCAACTGTGGATCACCCTTCTCCTTTTCTTCCCCTACAATCTATCCTTAACGCAGCTGCCAGAATCACTCTACTCTTTCCTAAATCTGTATCAGCGTCTCCCCTGATGAAATCCCTCTCCTAGCTTCCAATCAAATCCCGCATCTCGCACTCAATTCTCCTCCTCACTTTTGAAACTTTACACTCTTCTGCTCCTCCATACATCTCAGCCCTAATTTCTCGCTATGCACCATCCCGACTCTTGCGTTCTGCTTAAGGACGTCTTCTCTCTACCCCCTTTGTATCTAGAGTTTTCTCCCGCCTTAAACTTTTCTCACTAACTGCCCCACACCTCTAGAATGCCCTTCCCCTCAATACCCGACTAGCATCCTCTCTATCCATCTTTAAGACCCAACTTAAGACACACTCATTTAAAGACGCATATGAGTAGCACTGTGGCTGATACATAAAGCTTGGCCCCCTGCAGACGCACTTACCAGAATGCCCTCCTACTGTCTCTGTACGTTCTCCCTACCAATAAGATTGTAAGCTCTTCGGAGCAGGGACTCCTCTTCCACAATGTTACTTTTATGTCTGATGCACTAATTCCCATGATGTGTTATTTGTAGTTATTTGTTATTTATATGATTGTCAAGTGAATTACTGCTGTGAAGCGCTATATATATTAATGGCGCTATATAAATAAAAAGGAAAAAAAAAAAGAGATCCAGGGCAACTTTGGATTTTGTAATAAAAAACAATTTATTTTAGCCCATAAACACGACGTTTCATCCCTCCTAGGGGACTTTTTCAAGTGACTGGCTTGCATTGACTACTACACAGCCCAGTATATATAAGGAAAGAAACCCATGTTAAAACAATTATACCTACAGCTAATTGCCCCCCAATTGTCACGTGATAAAGCACATCCTGGTCCCAATGTTCCAAGCTGTTCCGATCAGTCGCGCTGACATCATCAGGTGGTTCCATGCCATCCGCAGGTCCTTCTGCGTGGTACGCTTCATCTGCCTGAACAGGCTCAGGATCCCATTGGCGTGCTTCCTCTGCTCCTCCTCTGCGTGCTTGTCATCCCTCATCACGTTGTCTCGCGAGATTACGGAGTTTGTGATGATGTCATTGGGGAGGGTAATTGTTCTTCTCCTTTGCTGGGGATGCCGGTGTGCACACGGGCAGTGCATTCAAACCTTGTACGGCTGTTATCCCAGGGAGAAGATAACTAAAGCTGACTACTGGATGCGGCTTCAGATCTAGATGGAATTGTGAGGAGAGGAGGAATATTAATCAGTGTGATAACTTAGTACAAAGTGCCACTATACCGTAATAAAAGATTTAATAAAGATTAAAATATGGAGGATTTTTTCATAGTTACTGATCAAATAGCAACGCAGCAGCAGCAAGAGTAAGATGATCACTGTGAATGAAAAATATACATACAGTCCATAAAGTAAGATGAAAACCTTACTAGCGTGTATTAAGGAAACAATTAAGGGACAGGTAATCATTAAGTCCCCTTGGTGTGACAGTATCAAGAGTATATGTCCAAAAAGCTTCTCTTTGAAGCAACATTGTATCTCTCTCTGAACCTGGTGTAAAGGAGACCACTGATTCTATTCCCATAATCTTTAAAGACGCCACTGTATGTTTATGATCTGTGCAGTGTGTGATCAAAACTGTCTCTTCTTTTTTGTTATTAATTTTACTGCGATGTTCTATGTACCTTGTCTTTAACATGCGACTTGTTTTTCCTACATAAAGTAGTCCACAAGGACATTTAATGACATAGATGATATTAGTTGAAGTACACGTAATCCTACTGTGGATTTTATATTTTCGACCACTGCGTGGATGATTAAATGTATCTCCTGTAGTGAGACTATTGCACACAGAACATCCAAAATATTTAAAACATCCCGGTTTCTGGACGCTCAGAAAATGTGGTGCAGTAAAGTATTTTTCATCATTAGCTTTGATAAGTATGTCTTTAAGATTCTGACCCCTCTGATAAGTAACCATGGAGACTCCTTACAGAGCGGACCAATCAATGCATCAGCCTGAAGAATTTTCCAATGTTTAATAATGGTGTTTTTAATTTGCTTACTTGCAGTTGTGTACCTACTGACTATATTAATCCTTTCTGTGCTTGTATCTGGCTTCATTGCTTGTACCTCTTTACTTAAAACTTTATCAATCTCAGCAGGTTTATGTCCACGTGAGATAAACCTCTGTTTGATATCCGTTAACGTCTCTTTAAGCTTCTCAGGCCTACTAACGATTTTAGTGGCCCTTACTTTTTGAGAAAATGGCAACATTACCTTGAGGGGTTCCGGATGGAAACTTGAAGCATGTAGCATAGCGTTACGATCTGTTGGTTTACGATAAAGGTCTGTATTAAGACTGTGCCCATCATACGTGATGAGTACATCTAAGAAAGATATCTGAGTGGGACTCCAGTTGTTACTAAAACGAACTGGGGTCGGGAGTCTGTCCAAATATGTAAAAAAATTCTATTAGTTGTTCATCCGTACCGTCCCAGATAAAAAACAGATCATCTATGTAACGACAGTAAAAGATCATATGGTCATAGTAAACAGTATTATAGATGTATTTAGTTTAAAAATCCGCCATGTAAAGATTTGCATACGAGGGTGCGACATTGCTGCCCATGGCATTTCCCATAATTTGCAGATAAAAATACTACTCATATTTAAAATAATTTTTATGCAAGATGAAATGCAATAGCAGAAGAATAAAGTCTATGGGTGGCCGTGTATGATGTTCTTCTTTATGCGCATCTCTTACTGTACTTATACCTTCATCATGGGGGATAATTGTGTACAGGCTGGTCACATCCATGGTGACCAGCAGGATGTTTTTGTCCTTAATTTGAAGTGCTCTCACTTTATTGAGAAAATCATAAGTGTCCTTTATATGCGATTTACTCTTAAGCACTAGTGGTTGTAAATACTGATCCACAAAGATAGCCAAAGGCTGATTGATAAAGCAAGTTGCTGAGATTATAAGTCTTCCTGGGGGGTTGTGGAGGCTCTTATGGATTTTTGGCAATAAATATAAAACAGGACGTCTCGTATTGACCATTGTCAGGTAATCTAATTCCGATTCTGAGATCCATGTATTGTCAAATCCCATATTAAGAATCTCCACAATCTCTCTTTGAAAAGAGAGAGTCGGATCCCTATCCAACAACGTGTAGCAATTTGTATCCCCCAGTTGTCTAAGGGCCTCAGCTTTATAGTTTGCATAGTTTTGCAGCACTAGAGCTCCCCCTTTATCTGCTCTTTTTATTATACCACTTGGGTTATTTGCCAGATTAGTGATACACTATTTTTCTTTTAGGGTCATGTTATGGTATGTATGGTGTTTTCTCCTAAAGATGCCGTCTACATCTGCTTTAACCAAATTCATAAAAGTTTGTACACTAGAATTACGTGTTGGTGGAATGAATTTGGATTTTAATTTACATACCTGTGCATCAGTGGTAAGTATCTGAGTATTTTGTGGCTGCTGTTGCTGCTGCTGTTGTAACTGCAATCCCGAGGCTCTATTAGAGAAAAAAGATTTCAGATTTAGTTCCTCTCTAAATTGAATAATTCTACTTCAACCTCAAATCTTTTGGGTATAGTAGTTGGCACAAATGAGGGACCTTTTGCTAAGACCTTCAGCTCCATCTGTGAAAGAGGGTAATCTGAAAGATTGATAACTATGTTTGTGATCTCGTTATGGGTGGTGTCCTTGCAACGACCTCTCCCCCTCCTGGTCTTCTTTCTTTTCCTTTTGTCCCTGTCCCTTTGCCTCTCCCTAAAAAATTACTTACCTCACGCTATACCATCATTTGGATCTGGTTCAGGTGATATACTGTGCTTTTTTTAACCCCTATGGAAGGATTTGTCAATTTATCTACAGGCTTGCTTAATAAAGCTGAGACCAAGACATTTAATGACGATGAGATAAATCACATTTTGTTTAAATCAACTCCAGAAGAAGCCTTTGGCCCTGATAGGCCCACTGATTATATTAAGGATTTAGAAAAATTGAAACGCAAGGAAAAAGAGCTTTTTTCTCATGGCAACACCCTGACAGAATATTATAAACAATGCTTCATTCCCAGAGGATTTAGGATTAAAAATCATCCCACTATAGGCATCCTCACTGGATCTTATAGTACTTGTAATTGAAGAGGTCGTGACACAGCTGTCCAAAATTAGACATGATATCCTTAAACTGGAAATTACCATAGAACAAACACATCAGAGTGAGATAACAGTCAATTTACTGGACGAATTAAAAACACGTCTGCAGAAACATAAAAGTGACCTTATTCATTTTAAAAAACAAAAATTCAAAATTGTTGTCTCTGATTATAAAGATAATACTGTATACCTTTGGACCAAACCAGAACGATGTACAAGATACCAGACGAAAGCCAAAAAAAGCAGACGCAGAGGAGAAAACAATACAAGTGAATCAGAAGCAATCTCCTCTGCTGATGGTGCTTCATCACAGAATCAAGGAACATCAAAGCATTTTTTAGGGAGAGGCAAAGGGACAGGGACAAAAGGAAAAGAAAGAAGACCAGGAGGGGGAGAAGTCGTTCCATGGATACCGCGATAACGAGATCACAAACATAGTTGTCAATCTTTCAGATTACCCTTTTTCACAGATGGAGCTGAAGGTCTTAGCAAAAGGTCCCTCATTTGTGCCAACTACTATACCCAAAAGATTTGAGGTTGAAGTAGAATTATTCAATTTAGAGAGGAACTAAATCTGAAATCTTTTTTCTCTAATAGAGCCTCGGGATTGCAGTTACAACAGCAGCAGCAACAGCAGCCACAAAATACTCAGATACTTACCACTGATGCACAGGTATGTAAATTAAAATCCAAATTCATTCCACCAACACGTAATTCTAGTGTACAAACTTTTATGAATTTGGTTAAAGCAGATGTAGACGGCATCTTTAGGAGATAACACCATACATACCATAACATGACCCTAAAAGAAAAAGAGTGTATAACTAATCTGGCAAATAACCCAAGTGTTATAATAAAAAGAGCAGATAAAGGGGAGCTCTAGTGCTGCAAAACTATGCAAACTATAAAGCTGAGGCCCTTAGACAACTGGTCGATACAAAATGCTACACGTTGTTGGATAGGGATCTGACTCTCTCTTTTCAAAGAGAGATTGTGGAGATTCTTAATATGGGATCTGGCAATACATGGATCTCAGAATCGGAATTAGATTACCTGACAATGGTCAATCCGAGACGTCCTGTTTTATATTTATTGCCAAAAATCCATAAGAGCCTCCACAACCACCCAGGAAGACCTATAATCTCAGCAACTTGCTCTATCAATCAGCCTTTGGCTATCTTTGTGGATCAGTATTTACAACCACTAGTGCTTAAGAGTAAATCGCATATAAAGGACACTTATGATTTTCTCAATAAAGTGAGAGCACTTCAAATTAAGGACAAAAACATCCTGCTGGTCACCATGGATGTGACCAGCCTGTACACAATTATCCCCCATGATGAAGGTATAAGTACAGTAAGAGATGCGCTTGAAAAAGAACATCATACACGGCCACCCATAGACTTTATTCTTCTGCTATTGCATTTCATCTTGCATAAAAATTATTTTAAATATGAGAAGAATTTTTATCTGCAAATTATGGGAACAGCCATGGGCAGCAATGTCGCCCCCTCATATGCAAATCTTTACATGGCGGATTTTGAAATTAAATACATCTATAATACTGCTTACTATGACCATATGATCTTTTACTGTCGTTACATAGATGATCTGTTTTTTATCTGGGACGGTACAGATGAACAACTAATAGAATTTTTTACATATTTGGACAGACTCCTGACCCCAGTTCGTTTTAGTAACAACTGGAGTCCCACTCAGATATCTTTCTTAGATGTACTCATCACGTATGATGGGCACAGTCTTAATACAGACCTTTATCGTAAACCAACAGATCGTAACGCTACGCTACATGCTTCAAGTTTCCATCCGGAACCCCTCAAGGTAATGTTGACATTTTCTCAAAAATTAAGGGCCACTAAAATCGTTAGTACGCCTGAGAAGCTTAAAGAGACGTTAACGGATATCAAACAGAGGTTTATCTCACGTGGATATAAACCTGCTGAGATTGATAAAGTTTTAAGTAAAGAGGTACAAGCAATGAAGCCAGATACAAGCACAGAAAGGATTAATATAGTCAGTAGGTACACAACTGCAAGTAAGCAAATTAAAAACACCATTATTAAACATTGGAAAATTCTTCAGGCTGATGCATTAATAGGTCCGCTCTGTAAGGAGTCTCCATGGTTACTTATCAGAGGGGTCAGAATCTTAAAGACATACTTATCAAAGCTAATGATGAAAAATACTTTACAGCACCACATTTTCTGAGCGTCCAGAAACTGGGATGTTTTAAATATTTTGGATGTTCTGTGTGCAATAGTCTCACTACAGGAGATACATTTAATCATCCACAAAGTGGTTGAAAATATAAAATCCACAGTAGGATTACGTGTACTTCAACTAATATCATCTATGTCATTAAATGTCCTTGTGGACTACTTTATGTAGGAAAAACAAGTCGCATGTTAAAGACAAGGTACATAGAACATCGCAGTAAAATTAATAACAAAAAAGAAGAGACAGTTTTGATCACACACTGCACAGATCATAAACATACAGTGGCGTCTTTAAAGATTATGGGACTAGAATCAGTAGTCTCATTTACACCAGGTTCAGAGAGAGATACAATGTTGCTTCAAAGAGAAGCTTTTTGGACATATACTCTTGATACTGTCACACCAAGGGGACTTAATGATTACCTGTCCATTAATTGTTTCCTTAATACACGCTAGTAAGGTTTTCATCTTACTTTATGGACTGTATGTATATTTTTCATTCACAGTGATCATCTTACTCTTGCTGCTGCTGCGTTGCTATTTGATCAGTAACTATGAAAAAATCCTCCATATTTTAATCTTTATTAAATCTTTTGTTAGGGTATAGTGGCACTTTGTACTAAGTTATCACACTGATTAATATTCCTCCTCTCCTCACAATGCCATCTAGATCTAAAGCCGCATCTGAAGCCGTCAGCTTTAGTTATCTTCTCCCTGGGATAACAGCCGTACAAGGTTTGAATGCACAGCGCGTGCACACCGGTATCCCCAGCAAAAGAGAAGAACAATTACCCTCCCCAATGACATCATCACAAACTCCGTAATCTCGCGAGACAACATGATGAGGGATGACAAGCACACAGGAGGAGCAGAGGAAGCACGCCGATGGGATACTGAGCCTGTTCAAGCAGATGAAGCGTACCACGCAGAAGGACCTGCGGATGACGTCAACACTCATGGAATCACCTGATGACATCAGCGCGACTGATCGGAACAGCTTGGAACATTGGGACCAGGATGTGCTTTATCACGTGACAATTAGCTGTAGGTATAATTGTTTTCACATGGGTTTCTTTCCTTATATATACTATATATATTGTGTAGTAGTCAATGCAAGCCAGTCACTTGAAAAAGTCCCCTAGGAGGGATGAAACGTCGTGTTTATGGGCTGAAATAAATTGTTTTTTCTTACAAAATCTGAAGTTGCCCTGGATCTCTCTTTTTTTTCCCCTCTACATTGGATGTCCCAGGCATATATCCCTGAACCAGGAGCACCGATAGTATCATTTATTTATTTATTTTTCATTGGTGTGCAGCTTTACATGTTACTTTGCTATATAAATTAAGACATACATACATATGCATGTATGTATGTACTGTATGTATGTATGTATGTATGCAGAAGTTAGCCACCTTCAATCAGGTATAAAGTTCAGTGTGGCCCCGGATTCGCTCACACATCCACAAAGATAGTACAGGCATACCCCGGTTTAAGGACACTCACTTTAAGTACACTCGCGAGTAAGTACACCTAGCTCAATAGGCAAACGGCAGCTCACGCATGCGCCTGTCTGCACGTCCTGAACAACAATACCGGCTCCCTACCTGTACCCAAGCTGTGCGCAAGCGGGGAGACTATAGAGCCTGTTATTTACATCAGTTATGCACGTATAGGAGGATTGCAGTACAGTACATGCATCGATAAGTGGGAAAAAGAAATGCTTCACTTTAAGTACATTTTCGCTTTACATACATGCTCCGGTCCCATTGCGTATGTTAATGCGGGGTATGCCTGTAATACCTTTCTGTGATTCTGTAGCCCTTTACTTTACAGCAATAGTTTTTTCTTGTTTTAAGTTTTGCCTGTAGACTTTGTTTTTAAGCCGTCACTCACTCACCTCGGGGGTGACAAATCAAGAGTTTAAAGGAAACGTCTTATGAATGGTTTAGAAAAGAAATTGAACCGTGCACAATCAAATAGTGATACAATATTAATTCTTCTGGTGAAAAGTGAATAAAATAAATTGTCCAGCTTTCATCAAATAGAAATATATAGAAATAATTTTAAACTTCCCTGCTATCTAACTCAAGGAGAAAAAAATACAAGAAAGAAAAACCTACAATGCAAAGGAAAAAGAAAAAATAGAAAAGGGACAAAACAGACGGCAATCTAATACCGTTTTCACAAAATCTGGGGAAAGTTACGAAAGTAACTAGTATGAAAATGTTGCACTTGTCTATTTTCTCACATTCCCGAGCAATGCAAACTACAGTACTACATTACAAAAATGTCATGATAAATGCAAAATTGAAAAAAAAACGGTGAAAAAACTTTGTGCAAAAAAAAATTGAAGACATTTTTAAATCTTGAAGAAAATAATTTTTAGATCATAAAGAGGTTCATGTTTTTCCACAGTTTTCTAAATGTGTACGCTGTAATAAATGTCAACGACATTTCTCAGGGAAATCTGTCTCTTGCTTTTCCTCTTTCACTTTTTAGTATCCTGCATAAATGACTTCAATGCTGCACAATACTACTTCTTCTTAGTTTTTTTTTTTAGTATTGTTATATATATATATATATAGACCATACGATACCGGTTGCAACACGACATCAAGGGACAGCACGCAGGTAAGTAAATCAAAAATGTTCTGTATTTGATAGAAGACACAAAAACCGACGTTTCGGTCCCCCAGTGGGACCTTTCTCAAGGTGGTGCAATTGAATGCAGTGCACAATACATATATATACCCCAAACCCCAGTGCAATTCAACAAAACCAATCACAGTTAATTAGCCTCACCTGCCTATGTGACATGCATCCACAGTATCAGCAGGTAAAGAACGTCCATTTTGAATATATTAACTCTATATTTGTTTACCTGATATGTGTTTAGGCATGCGCAAAAAGGCTCAGGAATTGCATAATGTTACTGCTGAGAGACTACATAAGTCTGCCAGACCCAGCGATATCTTGGATAATCGGAGAGAGTGCGCATGGGCTAAACTGATCTGGAGCTGATACCTGGATAGATTAACTATTTCAGGGACGTGCAAAATACACATTGTAACTGCAAGTTAAGCGAAACATGTGAAACACCTGATGTGCTCACCGTAAATGTGCAAAAAAATGTGAGGGATTAAAACATATATACACACGTGTGGATGACGTGGCTGACTAGAATCTAGGACAATATATAAATGCTGAAAGCACTCAGCCATATACCGCCTAATGCATAGTGTAAGAAATGATAATGCAATGATGACTCTATGGGCCTCAAGCAGAGAGCATCGTTATTTCAAAATTCGCCATTTTTTGTACAATTTCGCGCAGAAACCGGCATAAAATGGCGAGTTACGAGAAACGCGCCATTTTGGTTTTTTTATTGCTAAAACTCGCCTCGCGGCTGGTGAGAACCTCGATCTCGCCATTTTTAAAACTCTCCGAATGCAGAGAGGTACGAACGGCATGTAGCGGCTGTTCGCGCCAGGGAAATGGCGCGTTTTTCTCATTTTAGCCGCGCCAGGAAATATTGGCAATAAGATGGCGCTCGCCGCCTATAGCAAAGGGGGAAAAAAAGCCGCGATTTTTTTTTTTTACATTTCTAAAGCGCGCATCTGTTCCATTCAAACTCGTCACACGCATCCATGTTAAACATAGCAGAATTCTCACTTTTCTGCATATGGAGAATAAAACTCTCCAAAAAAGCTACTTTTTATGAAATTCGCCAATTTGAAAATTCTATGCTCTCTGCATGAGGCCCTATGCATCATGTCAGGAAGCGACACCTTAAAAACCAACAAAAATACATAATGCAGACAATGTCAAATAGAGAAACTGGTAATAAATTAGAATACATGCTGTGTCACACTCTCAGCAAACATTGCTACAGGTGGCTCTTGACTAAAAGGGACCTGAGGTATCTGACACACTGTAATGCACCAGCATACATAAAAAGTGAAATAGTGCATCAAAGCATAATAATTTGCACAAACAAAAAAGACAGTATATAAATGCTGAAAGCACTCAGCCATAGAACGCATAATGCGTAGTGTAAGGAATGATAATGCATTGATGACTATGTATCCTTTCAGGGAGCGACACCTTAAATACCAACATAAACACATAATGCAGACACTGTCACATGGAGAAACTAGTGATAAATTGTGTGTGTCTCGCTTTCAGCAAACTTTGCCACAGGTGGATCTTGACTGCAAGGGACCTAAGGTGCCTGACATGATGGAGGAAATGTGGCTAACTGGCTGACACCCCAAGGCAGTATGCGCTGGTTTTGCTGTTAAAGATGAATCCTAGTATCAGCAGGCAGCTCAATGGGCCAGGTGCAGAGATTACAGGAAACAGCTTAATCTGAAGTCCTCATTTAGACCCCGTGGGCTCAATGTGCCCAAACTGTAGATGAGTCTGGCTTCAAGCTGTAGTAGTGTCTGACGTCAGACGCTTGACGCACACCAGGAAGCACGGCGAGTATGGGCAGCAACATGCAGTGAAGGTAGTACGATACTGATTTAGAGACGCGCTGCTGCGCTCTGCAATATAGGGGCCTTAGGTCTATTAAGACGGTTGGATTTTGAGCTATTTACACAGGCATACTTATATACGATACTGAGTGTCTTATTGTATTAAGATATAACCTCGGACCGCACACCCGCTGGCCGCGTCATACGCAGCCCACCATCTGCACGCGGGGCTGAGGTCTTTATACTATCTGCAGTGTGTTATGCCTTGTGATGTACCATAGCAGGATATACAGCTATTACCCTGTATTGACCTACATCTATGTGATAATTTATTTACTTGAAATGCACAGTCTACTACCTTCCATACAATTACTGTAAACTCCAATACATGTGTATATACGCATGTGCATGTTGCTAGACATTAGCCCACCACGTTGACTCCGTGAGGATTTTAATATCCAGTATGTGTGTATGTATATGTTTCCCATAGTTGTTTATTTGCGTCGGTCATTGAATTAATAAAATTTTATTATTTTTGGTTTTATTTTCTGCCTGTAGGTTTGTGGCAGGAGGCTATATACCCCCCCCTTTGGTCCTAGTGATTGCACTTATGTTCATCACCCCATACATACCTTTGTATGATGACTTCTGAGTGCTGTTGTTAGGGCTTATAGTGACTTTCTCCAGTCACTTATTCAAGTGTTTTCAGTGTATTGTTTTTCCCTAAGCACCGAAGGTTATATTTCTCACCACTAGGTGAGCGACTAGTCACTCTGTTTGTGTATATAAACAAATATAGAGTTAATATATTCAAAATGGACGCTCTTTACCTGTTGATACTGTGGATGCATGTCACATAGTAATTAACTTGATTGGTTTTGTTGAATTGCACTGGGGTTTGGGGTATATATATGTATTGTGCACTGCATTCAATTGCACCACCTTGAGAAAGGTCCCACTGGGGGACCGAAACGTCGGTTTTTGTGTCTTCTATCAAATACAGAACATTTTTGATTTACTTACCTGCGTGCTGTTCCTTGATGTCGTGTTGCAACCGGTATCGTATGGTCTGTTATTGCTTTATGGGATAAGCACCAAAACTTTTTTTACTTGCATATGGTGTGCCGGCTGTGCATTGGATTCTATATATATATATATATATATATATATATATATATATATATATATATATATATATATATATATATATATGTATTTGTCTTCTGTTACTGCTGTAACTATTTATTCCCATGACAATCTTGATTCCATGCCAAATCCTTATTTAGAATTCAACTGTGATGGATATGTGTGTAACATACATTTCCCAGATCTTCCTGCCATTGTTCTATTTTAGGATCTCTGCAGTCATCGTGTAATGATTTCACACCTCCTACAATATGTTTTTTGATGTATGTATGTACAGTACATCTTCATTTATGCAGCGCAACAGCTGTACTCAGCGATTTACAAGATATAAAATACAGTACAATGAATTATAATACAATAAGTGCAACGTACAAGATCAGATAACAGGAAAGGAAATCCCTTCCCCAGTGAGCTTACAATCTAAGTGTTATGTTGGGTAACTTACAGAGGTAGCAGGTGAGGAAATAAGTGCAGGAGATGGCTGTGTGTCCACAATGGCTGGAAAGAGCGACTGTAGGTGTGGGACAGTAGCCATGAGTCTAGGCTATTGAAATGCTTCATTTAAGAGGTGAGTTGAAGGTTTGTCTAAAACGTGGGGAGAGATATGCTTGGCATATACTGAGTGTGAGGGAGTTCTCCAGGTAAAGGCAGTGACGGAAAAAGGTTTAGAGTGAGAGAAAGGAGTAGTGGTGAAAGTATTAAAATAAGATAGTTATGAGTAGAGCGCAGGAGTTGAGCAGAATGAGCGATCAAAGCTGATATGTATGGAGGAGCAGATGGTTGGAGACACTTGAAGGTAAGGAGAAGGTAAGGAGAAGAAGTTAATACAGGTGATCCAAAACTTGATGGCAAATCAGGAGAGAGCTTTAAGGAGAAGATGAAAACGGATGGACTGTAAGCAGTATGTTTCAAAATTGAAAACAGGAGACAATAACGGCATGCATTAAAGTTTAACAGTAGCTTGACAGAGGAAAGGACGGATCTTGGCAATAATATGTAGGATGAAACTACACATTTTAGCCATGCCATCCATGGAGATGGAAAGGCAGTAGACAAATGTTACTCCTAGACAACATACTTTGGCAACTGTATAGATGATAGTACAATTTACTATGATGGAAAAGAAGGATATTAGGCCAGGTTTAGACATATTAAGGTCAGTTTTAGACATATTAAGTTTACGATTGCCGAGCACCATCCACGAGAATGTAGCTAGGAGGTGATCAGAGACTTGAAAGTGGATTACAGGTGTGACGGTTGGGGTGGATAGATATACTGTATCTGTATATCCTTTGCATAAAGATGATAATAAAAGGCCAAAAGTGTTGATAAGATCACAAAGTGATAGTGAAAAGGAGAGAGCGAAAAGTCCCAGAACAAAGCCCTGAGGTACATCAACAGACATCAACAGAATACAAAGACATGTTAGCAACACAGACTGAAAATGTACAATGAGAGAGATATGATGAGAACCAGGATAGAGCTTTGTTGTGGATACTGAGGGAGTTTAGAATATGAAGGAGAAGAGGGTTATTGACAGCATTGAAGACAGCAGAGATCAAGCAGGATTAATAGGATAAATGCCGATGGCATTTTGCTTCATATAGATAGACAATTGGCTACTTTAGTGAGCATAATCTCAGTTAACAATTATACCTTGTCGCAGTATTCAATAAACAATGGGGACAAAATCAACATCAAATATTGTCTTTTTTTTATTATATCTGTTCTCTTTTGATAAAAAAAATAGGCATTAACTAAATCGGCCATAAGGTGTTATGAAATGTTTATTATGTTTATCAGAGGCCATCCTTATCAAACAAGTTTGCTTCATACTTCTTACTTCTTATGTTAGAAAAATGTACCATTTTCTGCCCGTATTTCCTAAGCCATACTAATATTATTTCATATACCCTTAATACATAAAGGTTTAATTTTAATGATAATCTCAGGTTACTTCATTCAGTGAACTATTTAAAATTTGTTAAACATAATATATCTACTTTTTTGTTATTATATCTATTGATATATTTTGACTGAAACACTTTAAGCATTAACAAAATGGTCCGTAATTGTTTTTTTTTAAATTAGTTTGCTATCACATAAAATTACATCTTTATCAAATTGCGCGGTTCATATTTCTTATGTTAGAAAGATCAATAGCTTTCTTCATGCTTACTGTACCCTTACTAAACCATCAGGTTTAAGTACTGTAGGTTACCCAGAATGAGTTCCGCAGTTGATCAGTTTAAAGATCTGTGTATCCCTATATAGCCTGGGTCACCCCTGGTCCCCCGTCTGCCCCTTACCTCTAGCTGCAGCTGTGTCTGGCAGCAGAGGCTGGGGGAGAGCGTGGGGTGGTTGCTGCAGGCGACCCAATCGCCGGAGGTTATCGGCTGCTCCCCTTGCAGGGCGCCCCCATCGTGGTCGCGATCGCGCATGCGGTGTAGACGCGCGAGGCGGCCATCAGAGAGTAGATCCGCAGGGGACTACAGCCTTCAAGATGAACTAGGACAATGGACCACATGGGCTGCAGCAGCAAATAATGCGCCAGATTCGCCTTTTCAGATATACAGAAACTATTTGCGCACTTGGAGTGCGCCAGTCGGAGCTGGGACATCAGAGCGGTAGGGTATATATGTGCAGGGTTTCAGGGTGCAGGGTGGCCCCTGCACTAGCCCAGAAACCCCCGTTAGACCCCAGCAAGGTGCTGACTCCCACATAACTTGTGGTTGTGATAGGGACTTGCCCCTTAGACAGAGACATTGCCCCGCTTAGCACCATCAGTTCAGGTATACAGCCAGGATGCGGCTGCGGACTGGCGCTTTGGTGGTCTGAGATGAGACCATCATCTTTGAGAGAGACTGTAATGGTGGGACACTCCCGTCGGACACCACCCAACGCGGAGGTGGACTCGTCGCTGACCGCGGGTGACCGTACGGCCTTTGTCTAGCTCTGTTTTACCAGGTGCCGGAGCACCCGGCAGGCACAACAAGTGCACCAACTGTACACACGCTAGTGGGGCAGTGCTGCCTCACACACAGGTGGGAATTGCTACTGTGGACACAAGGGTGGTTGCGTGCCCAAGGGCCCCTCGGGACTTTGGGGGACTATCTATCCAGGTGTGGACATGGTGTGGACATGCTGCAGGGAACGGACGTGCATGGCCTAGTTGATGGAGTTGTACATTGTGATTGTTTTATTGCATACAGTAAAACTGTTACTCTCAGCAGTGTGTGTTTTATTGCATGGGATCCTGTAACAGGGTTATCCCACATAGTAGGATCCCATACAGGTGGAGGCACTGTCACCAGATGGATCAAACACACCCCAGGCTACCAGCAGCGGAGGCTCGACCCTCCTGTGAGCCACAGGTAACGCACCACACGCACGGTAGCCACCATATCTCCCAGGGGGTGGAGGAGAGTGCGCTACACCTGTATTTTACATTCTCGTTCTTGGGTAGGGCTGGAAAAGACAGGTTTGGCAGTCCAACAAAGTATAAAACAATATTTGAAAAGCTGGTGCAGTCTACCAGAGATCACTTTATGTCTTTGCATATTATAATAAACTAGTTTCATAAGAGACATCTCCTATAATATGTATACAAAATAACTGTTTCAGTTCTCTATAAAAAATGTTGTGTTTGAATAGTACAGATACTCGATGTGCAATATTATTAATATTGACAATACAATTTCATATCCACATAGTGGGAAGAGACTTACAATCAATGGCAATATGAAAGGAATTATCACCTTGGTTGCACGGTACTGTATATAACTTTTTCTGTTCTATAAAATGTGGACAAAAAAAGATAATCAATTTTGTTAACATAGGAAAATAATTTTTCTATCTGGACTGTCTTCTGTCATTGTAAATTAGATACAAAAGGTGCAATGCATTTCATGGAGAGAAAAAACTTCTGCAAATACTTCAGTATATTTCCATAGATCAGTTATGAACGCCAATTGTGGGAATAAGGTATCAACATCCTTCTCTGTCATGAACAAAAATATACAGGTATATGCCATTTGGACACTTTCTGGGTTTAAATAAGACTTTTACTCCGCTATGTTAGAATTTAGCCCACCTTATTTACCCTGCAGCTGGGGGAAACATACCACAGCTATCCCAGTTGCGGGAAAAGCAAAAGCAGGCAGTCCATAGGCAAATAGGGAGCTACTGCCCCCTGCCCTGTAGCCCCAGGAAAATAAAAACGTTCCTGTGACTCTGTGGAAAGTAATTCAGCTACATCTGTTCAATATGGGGTACAACTGAACCCAGCAATGTACAGACCTGCTCTCACCCACGCTTCACTGCCACCTCTTTCCCGGCTAATGGTGTTAACCCATCTAATTTAATACTGACCAACCTTAAAACTCACATCGCAAAAGAAGCATCACAATAGCCTACACTCATGGCTACTGTCCACACGCACAGTCACTACTACCAACAACTGCCATCTACAGCACTTATTCTGTCACCTGCTGTCTGTAAGTCTCCGAACATACCACTTACATTGTAAGCTCTCCGGGCCAGGGATTTCCTTTCCTATTGTCTGACTTTGCTGCGCTTATTGTATTATTATAATTATTTGTACTGTATTGTCTTGTGAAGCGCTGAGTGCACTGTCAGTTCTACTGTAGTGCCGACGAGTAATCTAAAACAAATCTGGGGCAATCACCAACAAGACCCAGGTACATCCTGTGTACATCCTGGGTACATGCTGGGTACATGCTGGGTACATGCTGCAACATTTCAGTGACATTTCTACAGAATGACTAATGGCCCATCGGATTAACAGCAGGGGTCCCTGGCAGTCCCATTAAAACTGAATGGACTGCCAGGGACCCTGCTGTGTTATTCCGATGGGCCATTTGTCTCTGCAGAAATGTCACTGAAATGTTTGCAGCATGTACCCAGCATGTACCTGGATCTTGTTGGTGATAGCCCCAGATTTTCCAAGGCAAGTTTAAGGCAAGTTTTAGAATACTCGTTGGCGCACCTGTATATAAATAAAGATATACCTACATACATACAACTGCAATTTATAATACATAGTTACAGGTGTAGCCTACACCAGGTGTAGCCTACACCAGTTACAGGTGTAGTCTACACCCCCAGGGGGGGCGTGAGACTGCCTGCGGGGGGGTGCGCAGTTTACAGAAGACCCGCGCGCTTCCCGAAGGCACTTAAATTAAGAGCTGGGGGAGCTGCAGGGCCTCTGTAAACCTTTACTTACTTTACCACTTACTTCGCCACACGTGTCGCCATGACAACGCAGCATCAAATGACACGTGAGGTTACGTGACGTCACGTTGCTATGGCCAACATGACATCATGACGCCGTAGCCGACGCCTGAGCCGAGGTAAGTGGGGGTGAGGTGACCGCCGGGAGGGGGGCGCAGGGAAAAAAGTTTGCGCCCCCCTGGCCTACACCACCTTACATTCTTCCTAGCCTGGCACAGTTCAGTGTGATTTATCCCAAAACAATGTGGTAAATCACACGAGAACTGAGTAGGCTAGTTGCATTATAACTTTGCACTTTTTAAGGACTCCTTCTATGCTCCCTTAGCACCCTTCCTGTGTCTGTGTTGATCAAGAAAGAGGGCTTTATCTGGGGGCTATCACTGATTGCCCACTAAAAGGGAAAAATGTATTGTTTGAAAGTCTATATACGATAGCCAAATCATGGACTGTGAGCCTCAAAGAAATCCTTACGTTCTTGAAATTTCGACTATGCATTACAGAGAGAGGTGACAAACACATCACCATTTAGTCCGAGAGCTATCTATACTATAATTATAAGTTGGATTCCGTCTGTTTGTATGTATGTCCGAAGTATTGATATCTCCGAAACGGCACCACGTAGCACACCAAAACTTTCACTGTACATTCTTCTGCTGATTTGTAGGTCAAGGCAACTATTTTGAGCTTCCAATGTGACTCATCTCCCAAATTATGGACATTCTATGTTTCCCTCGGCTGTCCAGGAAATCTTTTAGAGCAGGAGCAGGGGGGCGTGGCTACTAAGGGAGGGGGCGTGTCCTTGCCTGTATCGGGGCTCTATGTGTCTCTGTGTCTCTGTGTGTGATGTGAGATGTGCGGGGGAGATGTACCAGTGGGGGGTAGATGTGCCAGCTAGTGGGGGGAGATGAACCAGTGGGGCACAGGGGGGGGGATTATGCCAGCAGCGGGGGGAGATGTACCAACAAGTTGGGGTGGGGAAATGTGCTGGCAGCGAGGGGACATGCCACATCAGCACATGGAGATGTGCCACCAGCGGGGGGAGAGGGGGGGCCCGAGACATGTTCCGACAGCGGTGGGAGACACACACACAGACAGACACACACACATATAAACACACAGACAGACACACACAGAGAGACAAATCTCACCCTGCAGTATATCCAGCAGCAGGGGGGAGGGGGGGGCCGGGATGTGTGCCGGCAGCGGGGGGAGACGGGACGGGAACATGTATTCAGTATTAAATTCCCCGGGCGGTGCCGGGCTCAAAAGCTTGTATTAAATATAAGATATCATGGGATGACATCTATTCTGAAGAATAACATATACATTATCAAAACAGTGGCAATTGACAGATATCTATTGGTCACACAAATTTGGGAGTAAGCCGGTCAACATTAGTATTCTTACATTTAGCAAATGTGCCTGCACCTATTGATATAATTGACACAATTGTTTAAGTATTATGCAACAAAATTATGAGGCCATATACAGATGCAGCCACCAGTGTTAGATCACTTGCCATGGAAAATCTGGGGCAATCTCACAGTAAATGCCTCAACATGCCTCAACATTTCTGTGAGATTCCTAATGGGCCATCGGATTAACACAGCGGGGGGTCCCTACAGTCCCATTCAAATACAGAATCCTATCACTATATCATTTTAGTACTAGACATAGTGGGGCGTATTTGTATAGCAGCAAAGTAATTATGGGCTGGTCAAAAAACATACATATAAAAACTACATCATTTATACACATGAAATAAAATGTTAAAAAGGTTAAAAATATTACATATACATTTGATATCTAAGAAAATACATCCTATCTATTGCAATCTAAACCAATTTCTTAGTCCTACTGACGAAGAAGTTATTAGTTGTGCAAAAGAGCAGTGGGGATAAATTTCTAGTAGCAGTATAAGTATGACGCCCCACTATGTCTAGTACTAAAATGATATAGTGATAGGATTCTGTATCACAATGTTACAGCAGACTTAGACACCCAGTGTTTGAATACATATATGTCTAACATATTTGGCAATAGCTATCTAACATTGGAATGCTATTATTTGCTGTATAAGATCCTGCATATACATGCCCTCGCAAATAGATTGCAACAGCTAATTAATACATTGCAATGCTAGAGTTAAGTGTCTACCAGCAGATCTGAGTTAACTAATTGCCAGTAAAATGGTATATATACTGCCCATACTCTATGCAACGCCACTCCTGATGACGCCAAGAACGGTGAAACGCGTAGAGTGACGTTGCCTCTACCCACCGAAACCTTCGGATACGGATGACATCATTTCCGGTTGCCGGAACGCATCCGTGACCCGCACAGAAAGGAAGGAGGGAGACCTGCGAGTGAGGACCCATCCGGTGGAAACAAAAGAGCGCGAACTGCTGAGATCATTGCGATCTAAAATGCTGTTTTTAACCTATTAATATGTGAGTAGATTGGATTTTGTCTACCTTTTTATTAAATGCCCTACAGTCTACGCTATGTCCAGTGTCTTCCTACTCTAAGGTTATCTGGGAATCTGTTTGCTGTGGCACCACCCTGCACCAGAGACTGAAGTCAGTCCATAAAGATACTCTATGGTCATCTGGGAATCTGTTTGCTGTGGCACCACCCTGCACCAGAGACTGAAGTCAGTCTATAAAGATACCTTTATGTGTCCATACTCCACCTCACGTTTGTGAGTACCCTGTGTATACTGTACATTCTGTGCTAGCAACTTTCTATAACACTGTTTGCACAATATTGCACAAAAAGCACTTTTTTCTTTCTTATGTTCCCACATGGTATGCGCTTCCTGATGATCCATTCTCCATGTTCCTTGAGGATTGAGAAAGCAATCCCACACCAGGTTACAGCTGCAATCGACCATTGTGTTTGTATAAGTATCATTTTTATCACCATTGTATTGAATATATCACTGTTATTATAAATGTATATGAGCGCCACTTTTGGTTAGTCACTTCACATACACTATTAACCTGTACATTACCAGGAAAAGCACTCTGTATTAATTTGTCACAATCATACTGCAAGCAAGCAAGTTCCCCTGAGAGTGGGAGATGCTATGGAGTGAGCTTTTAACCATTTAAATGTGGGAGGGAGTGAGCTTGCAGGTGTCCTGTATGTTTTACATAACCACAAGTAGCCTGAAACAAGCTGATGGATCAACAATAAAAGACTGCACACTTATCATAAAGAGTTAAGAACATCTACATAAAAGTATATGTGAACACAGATGAAAACGGACATAATCTAGCAGAGGAAAAGAGAACAAACAAATGATGTACCATGTGTCCCACCAGAAGTGGCAAAAGCAATAAAATCCATGAAGGGATGGTTCCCGGAGATGAAATTACCCCGGCCCCCGAACAACCGCGGGTACAACCTGGAGGCACCATGACACCCGTGGGGACCACCTGAGGACCCCCGCCGGCCTCTGGAATCAATCTTGTGCAGACAAAATAGAAAATATTTTCATGTGGGGGCAAAGGGAGTGGGTTGTGTATTGGTGGGTAGTACATATTATATATTGAGTGAAGGGCCAAGTACACCCTTCAGTCACCCCCTCTGCCCTCAATAAACTTGCTATTGTGCCTTAACCCCTTCGTTGTCTTAGTGGCTGGCCGCTAAAGGTAATGAAGCTGCTTACATTTTATTTTTATTTATAGTGTGCGTGAGCAGGGGGTCTCCTGAGCTGAATAAAATTGATTTCAGCCTCTGGACCTCCTACTTCCCGAGTTACATGCAGCCTATCTCTTACTGTGCATCTCTTAAAGAAAGGTAGACCCTGGTAGATTAACATCGTAGGATGTGTTAATCCGGCGGCCATTTAGTCTGCAGAGGACAGTCTCAGACCATCACGCCCTATAGTGCATGATTCACCCAGGTAAATGATCGGATAACGGCCGCTGCAGCTGTTTCTGCAATAAACTTATATTTTCCGTACCAAATAATAAACATTTATATACCAAAATGTATATATTTATATAACTGTACTATTCACTTGCATTGAAAAATCAGTGTTCATTTTCTTCTGTCTTAAGCAATATTCATAATAGGCTTTACCCAATATTGTACATGCAATTGATGCATTTATTTTAAATATATTTATTTTATGCATTTGATTACCTGTTAATTTACACCCAATCACTAACATCGTTTGTGATGTTTTACATGCATTAAGTGACCTTCAGTTTTTAATTGAAAACCTAATGTGCTAATCTAATGCTTAATTCATAAAACAGCAAGGAATGCAAAAATAACGACTGGTTTGTCTTTATTTATCTATATGTTTAAAGGCAAAGAAAACATGCATTTACTTATTCTCAGTTGCCAATATAGTATCCACTCTTATCTGGAGACATTCTGTAGTTTAAACTGTTTGTGTCTACAAAAACATGTTGGGTGGGTGGTCAGCGGTCAACACCCTAACCCAAGTACAAAATACTATCAGGATTTACATTTTTTTTTTTATAATTCCATTGCTCAATTTAAAAAAATAGATTTAAAAGGAATAGATAACAGAAACATGAGTGACATCAACTTATTCAGTAATTAAAGGAAGTTGGCTGGATGTATCTGTGCTGGTTTGTTGATGTCTATAGGAAAACTGAGAAAAACATTCAATGCTTGAACGTAACCTAACATGCCATAAATAGACCAAGGCTGACTCACTTTCCTGATGTTAAAAAGAGACCTAAATACAAGGAAATGCCACACACCATTAATTAGCAAGTTATTGTACCAATGAAGAAAAACAAATTAACAGCGCTTTCAACTATACTACAGTACTTCTAATAGCATCATGATATTATTGCATGTTTCAACTTTTATTTGGTTTTGAAAAGTTGGATGAGATAAAATGAACTTGTAAGACAATGTTAGATTTGAAACAATGATACAATGAAAAGTATTAACGCTAAAAATTAGTTATAATACTTTCAGGAACAAAGGCAGGAAAAGTATATTTCTCCTTTTATCCTCAGTCTGGTTCTTCCAAACATCCGTATGTACTGTAGTGCCGACGAGTATTCTAAAACAAATCTCGGGCAATCACCAACAAGACCCAGGTACATCCTGGGTACATGCTGGGTACATGCGGCAACATTTCCCTGACATTTCTGCAGACAGACTAATGTCCATCGGATTAACAGCGGGGGTCCCTGGCAGTCCCGTCCAAACTGAATGGGACTGCCAGGGACCCCATCTGTGTTAATCCGATGGGCCATTAGTCTCTGCAGAAATGTCACTGAAATGTTTGCAGCATGTACCAGCATGTACCTGGATCTTGTTGGTGATAGCCCCAGATTTTCCAAGGTAAGTTTAAGGCAAGTTTTAGAATACTCATCGGCGCACATGTACGTTAGTCTGCAGAATTTAGCCAAACATTGTTTTCTCTTGTTCCTACTCAAGCAATTGTCAGGTTACACATTGTGTTGCATGGTTTCAAACTTGTCTATTTTCAGAAACATAATTCCACACAATAGTAAAGGATGTATAGATTTTTTATAGTTTTTAAACATCTTATGTTGCAATTTGATTATAAAATGCTTTTGACTTTAAAGATTTGAGATAACACACCCTTTCTTGCTAAACAGGGGAAACTTGTTGAAACATTTGGGAAACTTGTTTAGCAAGGTTTTTACATTTGACACCTCAAGAAAAAAAGAAAAAGAAATTAATCTAAATGCAATTCTCTCTAGCTTGAAAGATACAGATGCAGCCACAAAGATTCGACCATTTCTCGGTAAGAAATCCTACGCTAACCTAGATAGGTGTGAGATTTTCGAAAATGTTCACACGTTTAGCTGCGAGTTAACTGGTGTTTTGAAAGAGTACAGAAATGTTAATTTAGCGTTGTCTGCAATTCCGGGCAGAAACTCAAGTGGGCGATCCCCACCTCAATTTTGCGGTCCCATTTTGTTTGTGGTGAGCACTCGTTAAAAGTACTTCACATTATAATGACATTTTTTTCTGTAGAGCACTGTCCAGTGGTGTCACAGTGTTTCTGCGCATGCGTGTCACTAAGGAACCTGGTTGTAATGCACATGCGTGTCACAGTGTTTCTGTGCATGTGTGTCATTATGTGAACCTTGTCGAAATGCATATGCATGTCATAGCATTTCTGCGCATGTGTGTCACTGTGACACTTGGTTCAAAATACAACTACTGTATGATACAGTACATGCATGAATTACAATACTGTACAGTACATTACCTCACGGTGTCACTAGATGTCCAATGGGTGGCATACTGTAGGTTACCAGAAACTTGATGCCTGTATTGCCTACAGTGTTTTGTAAAGCACATTTTATTTTAATGCATATTTACAGTACAGTGTAATGTTTCAACACAAATGGGCAAAAGTGCTATTAGCCTTCATACTGGCAGGTCTATGTATATCTTTTATTTTCTAGATTTATATACTGTATATTTAGATGAGATATTTATATTGTGATACCATCACTGTCCTCTAGGGGCTGGAACAGTGCAGTAAGTGTGCTTTCCAGTCCACAGAGAGTTAACTCCTCAAAGAGAAGCCAGCAGCAGCAGCTAACTAATGGAGTTAATCAGTCTCCTCAGTGAAACAAGAAGTGGTTTAAAAGAAAGACTGAAAGCTGCTATGGAGAGAGACTGTTTCTCCCCAGAAAAGGGGGTGAGATAGAAATGCTCCCCAGCTGCAGAAGCTGGTACAGAGGAGAATTTCTCTGGACTCATCTGGGGACGAGTTCTCTAAGAAGGAAAGCATGACAAGGCTGTGCTGAAGCAGGGACGTCTGCTCCAAAGGACTTACAAACAGATAAGCAAAAAAACCTTTAATTTGCTGTGTGTAAAAACTGTGTAGATTGTTGCATATGCGAGGGCATGTTTTGAGGATGGGAACCAGCATAGCTGGCCATCCAACTAGTGAGGGTGAATGCTACGGTGTAGTTAGCTTTCCATAAAGGGAATAAGTGTTTATTTTCTATTATTTGGTTTTTCTTAAAGGGATGATGGGCCTGTTGCTATATGATTTAATCACTGTAAATAAACCCCTGCATAGAAAATACAGTGTTTCCGGCCTTAAATTGGGATAAAAGAGACTGCAACATGGCATCACAATACATATTTAAATTGCATTAGTACTTTATGTACAGTACTACTGTAAGTGTATATAATTTAAATCTTAAGAGTAAAAACATGAATACGCCCACATTTTTTTAAAGAATTAAACGTTTTATTTGCACAATGTAGATAATAAAGTAAAAATGAATAATGCAAAAATACAAAGTCATCTCTTCTTCCAAATGTACAATCTCCTTGCCTTTTCTTCTTCTGGCTAACTCTTCTTGGATGTCTTGGACTGTATAGGAAGAGACAATATTCAATATTAAGAATCGCACCTTGCTGTATGCAATCCTCAGTTTTTGGTGTTGTGGGAGAAAAAGCATGGCGTGGGTTACAGCACTTTACATAAGGGCTAGGGGTTTGCATTAGGTTTTTAGGAGTTTGGGAGGAAAAGAAAATGGCATTCATGGATTTTAATACAGTGTATTACCTGGTAGTATTTCTGGATGAGGTTCCTGCACCAATGGGGGTGTTTCCTGTGCGTTATCTTTGCCCAGCTTCAGACATGCATGTGCAAAATAGAAATTGAAAAAATTATTACACCATGACTATAGTACATTATTAAATACTCGTTTTTTGGGGGGTTGGGAGAGAAAAGGCATGGCATGGGGTACTGCACTTTACATTAGGACTAGGGGTTTACATTAGGTTTTTATGGGTTTGGGGGGAAAAGAAAATGGCATGCTTGAATTTAAGCACAGTTTATTACCTGGCAGTTTTGCTGGATGAGTTTCCTGCACTAATGGGGGTGTTTCCTGCGCATTGTCTTTGCCCAGCTCCAGACATGCACATGCAAAACAGAAATTGAAAAACAGGAAATAAGCATTAAACAATTAAATATTTAGAAAAAAAAAACTTTATTTTTATTACATTAAGAACATTTCCTGCGCATATTTATTTAAAAAAAAATTCAAACAGTAAATCGGCCATCAAGTCAATAGAACTCCAGGGAAGAGCCCTTTTATGACTCAAAAGGGCATTGATGGTGTCTCTCACGCTTTTGAAAACAGGCGCGTTCAAATGGAATTTGCATCTGACTTCTTCTATAAAAATTCTCTTTAAATTCACAGGATGCCCCTTTTTGGTTCTATTGCCTTCATAATTTACATTTTGGCCCCACTCTCTGTACATCTCAAAAATGATTTGTTGTTTAAAAATGTACATGACAATTTTTTATGGATATCCAACGCATCTGGTCATGTACAGTATTTCTCCCGTATGCTCTATGGAAGGTCGTTCAGTGAGAAGTCTGGGAGCTGTACATTCCTGGGAACTGGACTGGGTGTGCTTCTGGCAGCGGGCAAGGGTAGATGGTCTGGGAGGATGCTTTCCTCCTTTTGTACCTGTGCTTTTCCAGGGGTTGACATCAGCTCCAACACAATAGTATATCCTGGAGTCTGAGGCGCTGAGTGGGGGGCCTCCCATGATGTGCTTGATGTTGGCACCATTAAGGTCAATTCCAGGGATGGAGAGGGTGCACGGGGGGGTGTATGCCATGCCTCCATGGGAGAAAAGGCACCTCCAGGTTACCCTCCTGCTCCTGCATCCGACATACAGGTGCAGGGACACCAGGGACACAAGCAAGGAATAGAGCCCCGCAATGTTCCTCTCAACATTCTCCATGCGAACACGCATGCCCCTCTCCTTCCTCTCCAAAATAAGATCCATCTTGGCCTCCATTCTGTCCCTGTATTGCTCAGTTGTGTTGCCAGGCATTTCGCGACCACTAAAAACATCCAGCATGTGGTCGACTGAGCTTCATCTGGTGCAAGGTGTGATGGTGTCATCCGGTCAAGCATCGATGGGTAAATGGTCAGAGCAGGTGTCTGGCTGGGAATTAGTGGTGGTGGGTCATGGAAAGGAAAAGTGTGGACGTCCGATGTAGCTTCGGTGGGTGCAGGGGCACTTGAGCGGCCCGGCCAAACATCCTCATCGATGACTTTGGCCATTTTCCTCTTTTGATACAAAGGGCCAGGGTTCTTTGCCTTTGGAGCCTTCAGAGCCTTTTAAATCTTTTCTTTAATCAACTTTGGCTTTGGCTGGAAGGGCTTGGAAATAGCTGTCGCCTTTCGCTTTCTCTTGCCCAAGACAGTAGCAGTAAGCTTCATCTTTCATCCGTAGAATCTGGGACGATCAATGGAAGAAGATGGAAGAAGGTACAATAGAGTATCTGGACAAGAGTTTATTCAGATAGAGATCAGCGTGTGAGAGGCTATGCAATTTGTGTCACCTTTTATACACAGTGATATACACAGTTATACACAGACGTCATTAGTTTGAAGGTGCATAGGTGTCAAAAGTGGGCGTATACTTTACCATGCATGTACATTATAAATACACAGTTATTTCTGTTGACTCATTGCACATTGAATATACTGTACTGCACATCGAATGCACTTAGAATATACAGTACTGTACCGTTCATTCCTCTGTGTTCGATTTCTTTTCTAAAGCTGCAATGCCGATAAAAGATATTTCTAAGGATCTCAGCATTAGAATTCTGGATATGTACAAGAAAGGCCATGGCATTATGCAGATCACACGCTGGTTACTTGGCATCAAGTTAGTACATAGCACTGTCTGCTATCATGCCCATGGACAGGATCAAAGTGTAAACAGGACTCACCGGATCACAACCCAGTAAGAATTGTACTGTATTTCACATCTCTTCTTTTTTTGAGAAGGGGGCATTAAACTTTTGGACAAATGTGAGGAGTTCCTGAACTACAATAATTATAACTTAAATTTCACCTATGTTTCTCATGCTCATCACATTGATTATCTAGACGTAACATTTTTCATTGATATAAACAATTCCATTCACACTGATATCTTCCGTAAGAAAATCCAAGGAATTCGTTCCTTAAGGCCACCAGTGCCCATCCCAAATCTCTAATTTGAGGATACCAAAGGGGCGATTCTTAAGATTGAGGAGAGTCTGTATAAATATGGAATTGTTTGTTGAACAAGCTAAAGAACTTGCTACTAAATTCCTTGAGAGAGGTTATTAGAAGACTGATATTCAAAATGTTTTTGAGAATGCTTTCTTTGCTAAGAGAGCTGATCTACTTAAAGGAAATCCCAACAAAGAAAATAGAGGTGTAAAGATGCCATTATCCTTTATCGTTCAACATAGCAGACATGCTAATGACATAAAATCCATCATTAATAAACAATGGGATATCCTGAAATTAGATAAAGATCTCACTTTAATTGTTTACAAAAAAAAGAGATTTGTCTTTAAGAAAGCCAGAAAGGACGTCACAGGGGATAGTCGGTTAGCGAGGGAGCTCCTGAGACCCTCACACAGCAACTAGATCAAGAAGGCTTTTTCCTTCCATGAATTCCAAAATGTTGGGATCGGCTATCTCCCAAGACATCCAGCAATGGTTGGAAAACTTTAAAAAAACAATTACACAAGATGTATCCCACTATTTTGGAAACTCTCAATGTACCGCGGGTCAGAGCAATGATACCCAAGATGGTGACGGGACAGGCACACCTCCCGACATGGAAAGGAGTTAGCACACAAGAACAAGGAAGGAGGGGAGCTAACTAAGCAATACATGGAGGATCTTTTAATAAAATTGCGACAGGGCTTCCAGGATGACCTGAAGAATGCTATCTGAGAATTAAAAATTGAGATATCTTCCCTAAACCAAAGAACAGAGGGTCTGGAAGGAATTGATGCTGGAAAAAGCACTCCAGCGGCAATACACTGCAGATAATGAAATAATGCGGCTAGGCCACTAAATAAATTCTTTAAATGATGGCCTGGATGATCAGGAGAAAAGGGATAGGAGGCAAAATTTAAGAATTCAAAATATCCCTGAAGCTGTCCTGACTGAGAGCCTCTGTGAATATCTGAATAAGCTATTAACTTCAATTGTACCAGCTCTAAAATAACAAGAGCTAGAAATTGACCATGCCCATCATGCCCTGGGACCCAGATTTGAAGATCCCAAATGAAGGAGGCATGTTATAGTTAAATTCCATCATTACTCAACTAAAGAGAGGAGTACATCTGCCATCAGAGAAAAGGAGGATATTCTCTTGATAACAACTCCCTACAAATTTGTGATGAATTATCAAGAGTCACAATATCCAGGAGACATGTACGAAAGCCCCTAACCTTACTCCTGAAGGATAAAGGCATCCGATACAGGTGGGGTTCCCATTCAAATTGGTCATAACAAAAAATGGAAAACAAGTGTCCATCAGATATCAGGAGGAAACCGGACTGTTTCTCAGATCCCTAGGCGTATCAGCTCCAAACCTGCAAGAAGGATCCTCAAAAGACTAGAGGATGGGTCACAACATGGGCCCTACTCGATCCTCAGAAAGGCTTGCTAGTCTAAAACCTTCAAAGTCTGGGGAGTGAAGAATGGATGTTCGGACCTATCTAATAGCATTTTTTTCCCTGTTTTCCAAGTCATCTGGTGTCCTAAATAAGGAGGGGTTCTGGACAAAAAGGGGATATAGTACCTGTCCGGCTTTTATAAAAATGTTGATTGGTTGTCCAAAATATTATTAGCAACTCGACAGAGCTGACAATTCCCGTTGATCCAACTGTTTATTTGTTAACAAAACCCATGGAAGATGTCAGCCATGAAAAAGCTAATTTCGTTTATTCTAACGGCAGCTAGATGCTCGATAGCGGCTTACAACCCTCCCCCATCCCACCCCTACAGACAGACAAAAATGGATAAACAAAGTGATGATAATGGGAAAGTTTTTTGAAGCAATCCACTGAGAACTTCTATAGAATTTGGGACCCATGGCTTGAGAGCTGAGATAAGATGAGGGCTTCCGAGCTGGAATGATCTATTTTTACCCAATGCCCCCTGAACAGGCCCCCTCCGAGGGAGATGTTATTAGGTAAATTAAGATAATATGGTCTCAGAGCAGCAGAAGGAGTTATGGGTGACACTTCTTCAAGAGCAACAGAGGTTAGAGATTATAGGGGCATTTCCCCTTCCCTTCCCTCCCTCCCTCTATAGATCCCCCTCTTCCCCTCCCTTCCTTGTGACTCCCATGTATCTTTTTGTTTGTTTATTTGTTTATTTCAAATACAAGCTTTACACCGATGTAGTGAGGTTATGCCTATGGTCTGTTCAAACTATCCAGACATGTTTATTTATGTATATTGTATTGTCTGTCTATTTATATAGCGCCAAAAGTGTACTCAGTGCTTACAAAGAATACAGTACAAGGAATTATAATAATAAAATAAGTGCAGCAAAATCAGACATTAGGAAAGGAAATCCCTGCCCCGAAGAGTTTACAATCTAAGAGGTTTGAGGGGAAATTTACAGAGACAGCAGGTGAGGGAATAAGTGCTGTAGATGGAAGTGCATTGCCACAATGGGTGGTAGGAGCGACTGTGAGTGTGGGAAAGTAGCCATGAGTGCAGGCTATTGGGATGCTTGATTTGTGGGCGAGTTTTAAGGTTAGTCAGTATTAAATGAGAAGGTTAACATCATTTACAGGGGAAGAGATGGCAGGGAGGCATGTGTGAGATTAGGTGTGTATGTCTGGCTTCAGGCTTAGGGGAGATCCCAGCAGCAGGAAGGAGTAGATAGATGGTGTGAATAGAGGATTTGTGTGGGTGTTTTTCATTGAGAGTAAAAAAGTTGTTAGAAGAGAGGTGTATAAACAATGGTGCAGTGGGGATTGGGGAAGTTTGAGAGAACAGAGTCATTCACAAAGGAGAGAGGAAACAATAAACAGAAAACGCAATAGATAGGGCATAGTGAGATGCAGGTGGAAAGACTTCCCAGATACTGGAGGATATGAAGAGTACACATAATCACAGCTTTTAGAAAGTACATTTCTCACAGTTGTGTCACTTTTGATGTTACACAGCCATATGGCTCACAGCCAAGATAGTCTATGTTAAATACTCTGATCCCATGCAATTGAATAACAATTAAGGGAGGGGTCTGCCTATCAACTCACAGAATCATACCCAAATAGTTAATTAAATTTGACGTTCTCTTGCAATTGATAGGAGAATTCAGCTCAAGGAAACATACCCAGCTACCTGAACAAGCTCCTCACCCCTACCACAAACAGCACCTATCACCTGAGATCAGACTCCAAAAGACTATGGTCCCAAGGCTCAACAAATTATCCGGACGTTCCTCCTTCTCCTTCCGTGCACCCCAAAACTGGAACAACCTACCAGAGACTCTCATATCCACCACCAGCTTAAGTTCTTTCAGATCTAAGGCTGTCTCACACTTTAATCTGGTCTGTAACTGTTTCATACGCTCATAATATATATTTTCTTTAACTGTGCACGCAATGTCTCTGTATATAATGTATACCTTGTTCATTTATGTAACTGTACTTGTAACCATGTATTATTTGTTTTACTCTGTGCCCAGGACATACTTGAAAACGAGAGGTAACTCTCAATGTATTACTTCCTGGTAAAATATTTTATAAATAAATAAAATAATAAATATTCAGGTTGTCCGCAATAGGCGCTGTATGGTTAACTTAAATTGCCTATCTTACTATTGTTATTCTGATACCCATATGTATGATTATTGCTGTATACTGTTATTTATCTCTTTTAATTTTTTTTTAATTAAATAAAAAATATTTGAAACAAAAAATGATGCAAGAACCCTTCCAACACACATATCTCCAAGTCTCTATGAATCACAAAGGTCTCAGACTAAGGGTTTTACACCACAATTATTTCCATAAATATGGTCATTGTAGTATTTGTATTTATGCTAAATCTATAAAACATGTAACATCAGCTGTGACCAAAAATAGACACAAGATAAAATCATTTATTATGTGCAATACGAAGTTGTGATTTATATCTTAAGATGTGGATGTGGCAAGAAATATATTGGACGAACAATTCGACCGTTAAAACTTCAGATAATGGAGCATATAATGTCCATAAAAAAAAAGATTTACGATTTCCAGTTTCTAGACATTGTTCTGAATGTCCACAGAGTGATTTAAAAACATTTACTTTCAGTGAGATTGAGCATGTACCATTGCCCATTAGAAACGGTGATTGCAAGAACATCCTCAACCAGAGAGAGATGTTCTGGATTTTCACACTGTCTATTTTGGTTCCCACTGGATTAAATATTGATTGGGACTTGAAACATTTTCTGTAAGGATTAAGTACAATATAATTTTTCACCAATTTTTCATTACAAAACAAATGAGAATATACTCGGCGCCTAGTGATAAAGTCCAAATGTAGTGTGATAATAATCACACTGGTGTATTATACAACCATCAGTTGTTGTAGATAAATGTCCTGGTTGATACAATCAGAATTCAGTGATGATGGATTCCCAGTGCATGAAATGAGACAAAAAAAACATATATAGCATAATACTGTAAGGTAGTTGGAGAGCACAACATGATGTGCTAAATGACAGCTTCAGATGAATTAAATGAAAGTAACAGGTAAGTGGAAAAAAGGGCGGTACATTTATTTAAAAATATATAAAAATAAATACTATAACAGTACAATGTAACCACAATATTGATAGTCATATTGACAGCTTCCAATGGCAATCCGCTGCAGTAAATAGATCCCTACTTACTAGATATAAGTTGGATAAGCGCGGTGGATAATCAGAGAGTATTCTCTCTCATAGAAGTCAGGATAGCCCGATAGTCTGTGTAGTTGTCAGCGACTTACAAATTAAATGGAGATATATTGGGGGAATCCTTGATGGAGAAGGATTTAGGAGTGCTTGTAGACAGCAGGCTTAGCAATAGTGCCCAATGTCATGCAGTAGCTGTAAAGGCAAACAAGATCTTATCTTACATCAAACGGGCAATGGATGGAAGGGAAGTAAACATAATTATGCCCCTTTACAAAGCATTAGTAAGACCACACCTTGAATATGGAGTACAATTTTGGGCACCAATCCTAAGAAAAGACATTATGGAACTAGAGAGAGTGCAGAGAAGAGCCACCAAATTAATAAAGAGGATGGACATTCTAACTTATGAGGAGAGGCAAGCTAAATTAGATTTATTTACATTAGAAAAGAGGCGTCTAAGAGGGGATATGATAACTATATACAAATATATTCAGGGTCAATACAAGGAGCTTTCAAAAGAACTATTCATCCCACGGGCAGTACAAAGGACTCAGGGCCATCCCTTAAGGTTGGAGGAAAGAAAATTTCACCAGCAACAAAGGAAAGGGTTCTTTACAGTAAGGGCAGTTAAAATGTGGAATTCATTACCCGTGGAGACTGTGATGGCAGATACAATAGATTTGTTCATAAAAAGGTTGGACATCTTTTTAGATGGGAAAGGTATACAGGGATATTCCAAATAAGTATACATGGGAAGGATGTTGATCCAGGGATTAATCCGATTGCCAATTCTTGGAGTCAGGAAGGAATTAATTTTTCCCCTTAATGGGGTTTTTTGTTTGCCTTCCTCTGGATCAATAAGTAAGTATAGATATAGAATAAAGTATCTGTTGTCTAAATTTAGCATAGGTTGAACTTGATGGACGTACATCTTTTTTCAACCTCATCTACTATGTAACTATGTAACTATGTACCAGACCTGCAATTTTTCATTATTACTTCACGTCCAGTATCAGCTAAACTGAGTCCACCTCGATTTTGTTTGAGGTGTTCTATTTCATAACCTTATTTTACAGAGGAAATATGTAGAAATATTTAGACATGTCATTTCTCATTATTTCCAATATTGATCAAATTGTATTATCAATTTAATTTTAGCTATGGTTATGATTATTTGATAATAATATTCTATAATGAATCAATTTTATATTAGACAAATATATCCTAATATTTCAAGTTAGGCTATGGATAAATTAGCTAATTGAAATGGACACTAACAACAAATACAGATGCAGCCACCAATATCCGACCACTTGCCTTGGAAAATCTGGGGCTATCTTTCTGTAACGCTGCAACCTTTCTGTGAAATATCTGCAACCAGATTAATGGCCCGTCAGATTAAAACAGCGGGGGTCCCTGCAGGCCCATTCACACTGAATCGGACTGCACACACCCCTACTGTGTTAATCTGATGGCCCAGCCCATTAGTCTGGCTGCAGAATTTCACAGAAATGTTGCAGTGTTTACTGTGAGATAGCCACAGTATTTTCCCAGGCAAGTGGTCGGATACTTGTTGTTGCATCTGTAGATCAAATTTGTTATTGCCTCTAAAAATAAAAATATCAAAGCTACCAACAACAAGGGGATGATTTCCAAGTCTTATTTCCAAATGTATACATTATTTAATAAAGTGTTTTTTTTATTCATTATTATAGCACTGACTTTGACTGTAAATATATATGTGAGAATTCAAGTATATTGCACATGGATGCACTGTTATGTTTATTCATTGTTATGTGAGACAACTGCCATGCTAGAAAGATTTGCCACCTTTGCCTTCAGCAAAAAAAAATCTAGCCCTGAAACCACGGCCCAAGCACCCACTTCAGATCCATATGTGGGGTACAATCTCTACATGTGGACCAGGATCCATAATACTATTTGAAGGTACAGTAAGGCACAAGGTCACATGCTGTAGTGTAAAGCACTGTACTAGTGTTCTTTATGACATAATGTACAATATTTTCATAATTTTTTCTTCTGGGTACAGGAATCATAGATAAATTGTTTTTCCAAGAGCACATTATCGCACGTATTTCTGAACGTATTAGGCATGATTTCCCATCTGGTCACCGGGTATTCCAGGACAGTGACCCAAAACATAGTGCCTCTATTACCTATATTCAGGCAAGCGGTATCAACTGGGTTAGAACCCCGTCTGAGTAGGTGCTGTATTGTAACTGTTTCTCTTTGTTTTCAACTGAATTGATCATTGCTATTAATTCGCCATTTCCCCCCCCTAACATTGCAGATCCCCCAATTGAACCCATAGAACTGGCATGAAGAATATCTAAGAAAGTTTGTCAAACCAACAAACAAGCAGGAACTTGTACAAGGCATAAAGAGTTTCTGCAGATACACACTTACTGTACAAAGATGCAACAACAACAACATTAATAATATTAGCAGTGTTTTGCCAGTTCTCTTAGAGCCTAATAGGAATGCAACCAGCTTGTAATAAGGTACAGGTAAGTATGGTACAGACAGGAAGCAGAAGGTAGGTTCGCTATAAACTGTACAAGTAAAGGGTTTCTCTCTTTTTGTGGAGTTTTGATATACAGTACGCCTTACTGTACAGTAAATTTAATGTTACGCAATCATTCTATGTCTGCAGTAGTTCTCCCCTTTTCCTTCATTTTATTTAAAAGAATAATAACAAGTATCTAACAATGAGTCTCTTTTTGTGGATGTTAATACTGTACATAAATCCATGCCTACACTAATCCTGCAGTAATTGCCTTTGTCCCTTATTTTCTTTCACAGAAATCCAACATGCACCTGGGAGAGTGGAAGGGGGGCATGCCCAAGCCTATTGTTCTGTTTGCATAATAACACTCAATATATTGGCCTAATCCCCCCTCTCTCAATGACAAGTTGAGATCAGATTGCTCTGTTTGGCAGCCCTGGGGTGTTGTTAACACTTGCTAGGATGAATGTGAAGGAGGGGAAAAAACTGTTCTAACTCTTTGAAAAATTATTAAATGTTATCACTGCCTGAGGCAGTGTGTGTGTGTGTGATCTTTCTGTATTTCTGTATACAGTACCAAAGGTTAATAAAGTTAATATAGTAAACTAAAAATTAAAATAATTAAAAAACAATTTTTTGGGTTATTATGAAATTGTCCTGCATGAATTGCACATGCTAAAACACAGTAGACTATAATATGCACTTTTGACAAATGTGTAAAATGTAACATTTGGTTAAATATGACCAATATCCACCACATTAAGTTTTTCTAAGCCCCACAATTATTCTCTCCTTATTTCGGGGGAAAAAAAGTAAAATGTCCCATTGGTAGGTAGTGAAGGCATTACACAGTACACTAATCTTCGAAGCAGGAATTTTGTCCTATGTGCATGCATGAGAACTGGAATCAGGAAGCAAAATAAAAAATCTTGCAGCCAAAGCATGAAACCTTTCTGTATCTTTCTGTGTGAAATTCCTATGGCCTGGGAGCGGCGAAAAAGTGCTTTCGGCAGGGGTTTGAACTCGCCATGTTTTTTGCGTGTTACCCTCGCAGTATGCAGGAATGCCTGAATCCCCAGCGAATCCCTGCGAGAACAACATTTCCAAACATGGCGAGTTGCCGGTAGCAAGACGCTCTGCCTGCCGAGAAGGGCTCCCCTGCCGATATCAGCCTGCAGCAGAGAGAGATTCGCAAATATTAGCAAAAAAAAATCTTTTTAATAACATTTTTATTCATTGTGTAGATGTGATGGGGGTCTCCGGAGCTGAATCGCTTGCTTCCCGAGATACAGGCCCCGTTATGGGGTCCCGGTATCCCTCTGCATTTAAATGTCCCGATCACGTGACCGTGAGATGTCAACAAAGCAGAGGGATACCGGCACCCCATAACGGGGCCTGTATCTCAGGAAGCAGGGGGTTCCCGGACCTAAAACAAACACAGTTCTACTGCAGAGACCCCCTGCACATCTACACTAGAGTCAAAAAACACAAATCAATAAACAATAATTAATTACCGTAGCGGATAGCTGCTATGGTAATGAAGCTTCATTAATGTCATTTTTATTAATACTATGTGTGTGTGTTGTGTATTGCAATGTTTATTGGGGCAATTGTCCCCAAAAAACATGCTATTGTGCCTTAACCCTTCATTGCCTTAGCAAAAAGCCTGGGGCATAGGGTGCCAGTGTCGTCGCCATTTTTATTGCGTCCACGCATGACGTGTGACATATAAACAATGGGATACCGGCACCCGATGCCCCAAACTGAGGCCTTTAACTCACGAAGCAGAGGGTCCCTGAGCCAGAAATATATGTGGTTCAGCTCAGGAGACCCCTGCTCTCGCACACTATTTAAAAAAAATACATTAGAGCAGTTTCATTACCATAGCGGCTATTCGCTATTAAGGCACAATAGCAGGTTTATTGGGGACAAATGCCCCCAATAAACATTGCAATACCCTACACATCCACCCCCTGTGCCCCCAACAACTCCTATACTCCCTAACATACATAACATATCTTAATTGTTTGGGAGGCACAGGAATTATACTACAGGCTGGCGGTGCCCCTGGGGTTGTCCCCGCAGGTGTCCAGGGGTCCTCGCTTGCCTGCAGTACCAAGTCTGTCCCCACAAAAAATAATTAAAAAATACCTAAATACTTTAAAATAAATACACCGTGCTTCCCCCCCCACCGCACCCTAACACGTACAGTAATGGGCAAAGTTACTATTATTCATAATGCATTTGCCTATTTCAAAGAAGCAGCAGAAATAAAATAAATATATCTTACACTCACCCCTGCCAGGCACCCACAATGCAGGCATCCTCATCCTCACCCCGTCCCCACTCTCCAATGCTGCAAAAATTACCAAGTATAAAAAGCGACAATATAATGGCCCTTAACCCCTAAATCACCTTAGCGGTTAGAAACCGCTATAGTAATTAAGGGGTTAACCCACCCTCACCCACTACCCACCCGGGAGGTCTAATCACTCTCCCCCACTACCCACCCATGAGGCATAACCACCCTCACCCACTACCCACCAGGGAGGCCTACGCACCAACCCTTGGGGACAATACCCCCTTCACCCACCCCAACTACCCACAATAAAAAAACTCTACAGAACAGCCGCACTACCCACTTCCTAGGCCTCACAATAAACATTACCATATTTAATAAACATTAATACATAACCCACCCCCGTAGCTCCCCATAAAAACATGATTTGTTATTTTACATTCAGGGTTAATACCCCGGCCTATGGTAGTCCCCGGTGGTCCAGACGGGTGTTCACAGGCCCCAAAGTTCACCAGATGGGGTGCCCACATGGTCTGGGGTCTCCGGGTGGTCCCTTCTAGGTGTCGTGGGCCTCCAGGTGGTCCCCGCAGGTTACCATGGGCCACAATGGGGTCCATGGGTGGGTCCACGAGTGTCTGGGGTCCCCGGGTCATCCCCACAAGTGTCTGAGGCCCTTGGGTGATTACCACGGGGGTCTGGGTACCCTCAGGTGGTCCCTGCATGTCCATGGGGCCCCACAGCTGTGGGGCCCCTGATTCTGCCCCACAGGTGTCCCCCGTGGGTCCGAAGGTGGTACCTTTGGGCATTCGGGGGTCCTCAGGTGGTGTCCATAGGTTCCCGCAGATGTACTAACTAAGGTACCAACCCTGTATGGAAAAAAATAAAACATGTCCTACATTTAAATAAATCAACCCCCCCCCCCACCACCACCAAACCCATAAAGTACAGTAATGTGCAAAATAACTATTATCCAGATATGGATAATAGATTATTTGCCCATTATTAAACACATAAACCAGCATAAATAAAGTAAATAAATACAGTTCTACTTACCACAGCAATATGATGGATGTCCACGTCAGGATCCAGCAGGTGTATGTGTATCTGTCTGTGTGTGTATATATGTGTGTGTGTCTGTCTGTGTGTGTGTCTCACCCCGCTGCCGGCATATCTCCCCGTCCACCTCCCCCCCGTTGGTACATCTCCCCTCGCTGGCAGCACATTTTCCCACCCTCCGCCGTTGGTTCATCTCCCCCGCACATCACACATTTCACATCACACACACACAGAGACACAGAGACACACACACAGGCCCGATCCAGGCAAGGAAACGCCCCCTCCCTTTGTAGCCATGCCCCTCCATGCCCCGCTGCTGCTCTAACAGATTTGCTGGACAGCCGAGGGAAACTTAGAATATCCATAATTTGGGAGGTGAGTACATTGGAAGCTCAAAATTGTTGCGTTGACCTACAAATCCGCAGCAGAATGTCGAGTGAAAGTTTTGTTGTGTTACGTGGTGCCGTTTCTGAGATTTCGATGCTTTGGACATACTGTACAGTACAAACAAACAGACGGAATCATACTTTAGAATTATAGTATAGATAGATATAATATAGGCATGATTAACCAATATACAAAAAAATGGTTAAGGATTAACAAAACATACCAAAATCAAAACATCACATTGCAAAATCAAACCCAGCACATCTCAAAATCAAAACACAACATATCAAAATCAAAACAGCACATAGCAAATAAAAAATAAAATATCACATTGCAAAATCAAAACAGCACATCTCTAAATCAAAACATCACATTGCCAATTAAATGTGTAACAAATGCCAATCAAACAATTTAATTGTACAGTGTGTACATTATGCAAATTATCTGTGCATCATGTAACACTATGCTAATCAATGTTCAAACTAAAAGAAACCATAACAAACAATTTACAATGCCATCCAAACAATAATAAAATAAAAACAAAGCAACAAGTAAGTCGAAATAAATTACCAACAATTAATCCAATCTAAAATCAATTACACAATTCACTATTAAAATCCCAAAACCAAACAATTTTGAAATAAATGCGAGTTCAAAGTCACACCATCAACCAAAATCTAACTACCAAAAACAAGCCACTATTAAAAAGCACTCTAAATAAACTATTTAAAATACCACTCAAAATTACTTCTAACTAAATAAAAATACAAACAACATTGCAGAAACAGTTCTAAACTATTTAAAATACCACTCAAAATTACTTCTAACTAAATAAAAATACAAACAACATTGCAGAAACAGTTCTGAACAAACCAGCAAACTACGTATAAAAAACATTAAAGCAAGCATTTGCAACACAAGCATTTATTGTCCCTGTATGTATAATCCATGTGGAGATACATAAATAAAGGGGTAATAAATTGGCATAAAAACAATTACATGACATGCAAAATAAAAATACTTAACAACCATATATTGTTCCTGTATGTATGTATGGCCATAGGGATAAATACAGGGACAATAAGTTTACCTTAAAAAAAAAAAAAAAAATAACACATTTAAAAAAAAAAATTACAACCCTGTAAAAATACAATAACATACATTTATTTTGTTTACTTACCTTAAGATGACCTCACCCACCGAATCCTGGGGACACCGCATACTCATGAACCAATCCCCGCACAGGAACAAGGTAAAAAAATAAAAAATAAAAACCCAAGTCTTTTTATTCTTTCTTTCCATTTGTAATCCATACCGTCAGTCTTTGGGGGTCTTCTGGAGTCTTTGGGGTCTTCATCTGTCTTTTCTCTTCATCTGTATCTTCATCTGGCACGCCCTGGTCATCTTCTTGCTGGAGGAGGTCCATCCTCCTTGGCTTCTTGCTCTAAAATGAGGCGACATAGGCTTTTATCGGCCTATGATATCACATTTCCATCAAATGGTTCCCACAGACCTGATTGGGCAGTGAAAACCATGTGATTTTTGTGTTTTTTTTTTTGTTGGTGATGTCATGTAAAGCAAATGAAGCCAGCCAATCAGAATAGTGGTGCTTCCTTTCTATTTAAGATGACGTCATCAAAAGCAAGATGGCCACCGTCACATTGTACTTGAGCCAATCAGAGCGTGAGAACTAAATCCCAACTCTGATTGGCTGTAGTAGACCATGTGACAGAGGCTTGGGGGAGAAAGGATGTCACGTCATCCAAAGGGAGTCAGATGGTACTTGAGCCAATCAGATTGGGGATTTAGTTCCCACGCTCTGATTGGCTCAAGTACCATGTGACGGCCTAAGGTAATGAAGGGGTTAACAGCACCCGCAGTACCCTCGCAAGGCCTAAACACCCACCAAGGGTCAAATACCCCTTCACCCTCCCCATAATACCCCTTACCCATAATAAGACTGGCTAACCGCTAAGGCAAAAAGGGGTTAACCCCCCCCCCCATGGGTGGTTAACCCCTTCATTGCCTTAGCGGTTAGCTGCTAAGTTAATTATGTGGGCTGTAAATACATTTTTCCTCATTGGATGCATGCCGGGGGGCTCCGGTGCTGATATTAATGGTTATCAGCTCTGGAGACCCCCGTCATCAATCCGAATGCAGGAAAAGGGCCTGATCTTTTCTAAGTCCCGTCTCGCCGATCCTCTCCGCTCATCCTTACCTTCTTGCCAACTTTTTGTGGCGAGACGATTTGGAGAGGAATGATCAATTCTAGAATGGCGAGAAGCTGATCTGGGCTACTAGAATTCAGCGAGTTTAAAAAAGTGGCGAAAAATGGCTTTTCATCACGCAACGGCCGGAAAAAAAAATTCAGCAAAAAAAAGACGACTTTCTGTGTTCTTGCCAGCTTCTCGTGCTTACAGAATCTAACAGGCATTTTTGGTGAGAAAGTGGTGAAAAGTGCCTTTTCACCGCTTACTGCATGAACACCTAAGTGTTGATAGTGGCGGTGGGGGAGGAGCAACTCAATTTGTCTGTTTTGTGTACTGCAAGGATGAATGGGACGGATTAAAAAAACAGTGCAAACTGTTTTCAAAGTTAATTAAAAGTTATCACTGCCTCAGACCGTGTGCGTGTGTTGAATAATTCTGTTTATGTACAGCGTAGTGCAGCAAGCATACTGAAGGCTAATAATAAATATATATTTTTTTGTTTGTTTAATTATCTAGCATAAAATATGCTAAAATAAAGTATACTGCAATATGCAATTTCAATGACAAATAAAAATGTGGTGATTGTAAAATTTAAAATTTGGTTAAATACAGTATAACTAATATCCATCCCTTTTTGTTTTTCTAAGCTCCACAATTATTCTTTCCTTATTTCGAAAACAAAATTATAATATTTTTTTTGGACAAGTTCAGTGTCCCATTATTTGTGAAGGCATTATAAACCCCATTAACCAGGAAGTGGAATTACCTAGTTACATAGTTACATGGTAGATGAGGTTGAAAAAAGACGTACGTCCATCAAGTTCAACCTATGTTAAATTTAGACAACAGATACTTTATCCTATATCTATACTTACTTATTGATACAGAGGAAGGCAAACAAAAAACCCCATTAAGGGGAAAAATGAATTCCTTCCTGACTCCAAGAATTGGCAGTCGGATTAATCCCTGGATCAACATCCTTCCCATGTATACTTATTTGGTATATCCCTGTATACCTTTCCCATCTAAAAAGATGTCCAACCTTTTTTTGAACAAATCTTTTGTATCTGCCATCACAGTCTCCATGGGTAATGAATTCCACATTTTAACTGCCCTTATTGTAAAGAACCCTTTCCTTTGTTTCTGGTGAAATTTCCTTTCCTCCAACCTTAAGGGATGGCCCCGAGTCCTTTGTACTGCCCGTGGGATGAACAGTTCTTTTGAAAGCTCCTTGTATTGTCCCTGAATATATTTGTATATAGTTATCATATCCCCTCTTAGACGCCTCTTTTCTAATGTAAATAAATCTAATTTAACTAGCCTCTCCTCATAAGTTAGAATGTCCATCCCCTTTATTAATTTGGTGGCTCTTCTCTGCACTCTCTCTAGTTCCAATTAAAGCATGAAACATTTCGGGGGGACATTTTATTAAAGATGTTGACATTACTCTATTGATCACATACAGTACAGTACTGTACATTTTGTGGTGTGCAAAAAAAAATTAAATCATGAAGCTGTTAATTCTGTATAAAAGTAAAAAAAAGGGAAAGTTTAAAAAATAGGGATTTTCGTCTTCCACCAACATCATCTTTATCATTTTCGGATTGTTGATTTGACAGTTTAATTATTTCTGGGCCAGGTAGCCAGGTAGCCAGGATTGAGGTTCACCAGATTTTCAGTGACGGTCAGAAAGTTATTGCAATAGTATTTGTAAGACGGTGGTGGCACATGTAGGCTCGGGAAGTACTATTCTTCAATGTATTAAACCCAACCTTTCTCCTTTTGCGGTTGCCATGTTCAAACATACCCGCAAAAGCTGGGAGCACTGACAAATAAACTCTGATTCTTCCTGGAGGCGGGGGTGTTCGAATAAAGCAATCATTCATTGATAAATTATGCCGTCTCAAATTTTTCCATCCACAAGTGTTGAAACAGGAGAAAAAACGGCAGTGCACTGCCAAGAAAACAAGAAGGAGGCTCACGGCAGCAGACGAAAAGATTTATTTATGCCATAAAAAGATTGAACAAAGGTCCCCCTAGCCCCAACATGTAACCACCTGTCTGAGTCTGACATTACTCAAAAACAGCAAGCTTGACCCTACCTGTCTTTCTAACTATCAACCTGTCTCCCTCCTGCCTTTTGCCTCTAAACTCCTTGAACGTCTTGTATTCTCTCGCTTGCTCCATTTTCTCAACACCTATTCTCTCCTAGACCCTCTACAATCTGGCTTCCGCACTGCTCACTCCACGGAAACAGCCCTCACTAAAATAACTGACGAACTCCATGCTGCCAAAGACAGAGGTCATTACACTCTGCTCATATTACTCGAACTCTCTGCAGCATTTGACACCGTGGACCACCCTCTTCTCCTTCACATTCTCCATACTCTTGGTATTCAGAGCAAAGCTCTATCCTGGATCTCATCCTACCTCTCCCATCGTACTTTCAGTGTCTCTTCTGCTAGCACCTCCTCCTCCTCTATTAATCTCTCTGTGGGGGTACCCCAGGGCTCTGTCCTGGGACCTCTTCTCTTTTCTCTTTACACACTCTCTCTAGGTGACTGTGACAGAGTAAATAAAAGCCACCAGCTACAGTAGAGGCAACGTTTATTCTAACATTTTCCGTAAACTAGCCGGGTTACATTCTGGGTATGTGCTGGGTAGGTGCTGGGTATGTTCTGGGCTAGTTTGAGGCACGTTTAAGGCATTTCTGCATTGACTAACGACCCAAAGGATTAACACAGCAGGGACCCCTGGCATTCCAATTCAGTTTGAATGGGACTGCCAGGGACCCCCGCTGTTAATCTGATAGGCCATTAATCAATGCAGAAATGCTGGGGCTAGTTTAAGGAAAGTTTAAGGCATGTATTCAGAATGTACCTGGATGTTTCCTGGGTTTTTTGGGGAATTGCCACTGGTTTTTGTTCGAATAAGATTTGCCTCTACTGTATATGCCTGGAAAACCTATGTCTAGTCTGCAGTGCAGCACTGACTAAGTTAACTTCAGCTGGGAACCTCAGGACAATTAGTTGGAACCCAGCTGCCTAATCAAGGTGTGTTTAAACCCCAGGCTGTAGACACATGGAAGCTGGCTGTTGAGAAGAGAGGAGTAAGCTGCTGAAGAAATTACTGATACAAGGTCTGTTTAGCAAAGTAGTTGAATTGTGAACTGTCTGTCCCCTGCATAGAAAAAGGGTAGCTACCTTATTTATAGACTGTCTGCTAAAGAGAAACTGTTTTGTTTGGTTTGCTGAAGAAAAATAAATTTTCTTTTGTTTGCTGATGAAAAGCCATTTTTTCTTTTGTTTGCTGATGAAAAGCTATTTTTGTTTTTGTGTGCTGTATATGTTTTAAGGCTAAATAAATAAGCCTTGTCAAGAAACCCACGTGTGTAGTTGCATGTACCCTGCAACATATGGTGTCAAGAAGTGGGAAGGATTTTTTCAAAAGGCTCCTGCAGTTAAAGGGCCACACACACACACAAGAATGGAAGAACTTTTGAAATACTTTCTGTGCAAGCAGACCAGACAGCAGGGACAGTTAATGCAGGAGCAGACCAAACAGCAGGGACTGTTAATGCAGGAGCAGGCCCGGCTGCAAGCGTAGAGAGATGAAAGACTACAAGCAGCATAGGATGAGCAGATTGCCAAGGTGCTGACCCAATTCCAAGGGTCTGCCAGTGCAGAACTGGCAAGCAGACCCCCGATTCTCCTGAGGAAAATTGCTCCGAACGAGGATCCAGAGGCTTTTTTACTGACATTTGAAAGAGTCGCCGAAGCTCAGGGCTGGGCTACAGATCGCTGGGCAACTACTTTGGCCCCGCTCCTCATAGGAGAAGCCCAGGCCTCATATCAGGGTCTCCCAGCAGATCAGGCAATGGACTACCGCCAAGTAAAAGCCGCCATACTGGATTGCTTAGGTCTGACCCCAGAGACCTACCGGCAGCAGTTCCGGAACATGAAGTACACCAATAAGATGAGACCCCGGGTCCTCGCTCAGCGATTATTGGACTTGTGTACATGCTGGATACAACCCGAGGAGGGCACTAAGGAGGCAATTCTGGAGCAGGTGGTTTTGGAACAATTTCTACAAATAATACCCCTTTCCGCACGCTCGTGGGTAAAACGCCACTCTGCTGAAACCCTGGCTTTGGCGGTCCAACTCGTGGAGAACTTCCTTGGGGCTGAGCAGCAGGCGAGTGTCCTGGACCCAACTCCACGGGCACTTGCGGACACCCAAAGAGGGATGTCGAATCAATGGGGAACCTACGGCCCGTCCATACGCAACCGCCAAGTCCAACGGAAGGAGCAGTCGTTCCAGCAAGGACGGAGTCCAAATGCTGGTCCCCGCCGAGACCCTCATCTTCTTCCGGATGTCGGCTCATCGCAAAATGAGAGGAACTTCCGAGGACATCGCCCACAGGACCCACCAGATGCCTGGTCTCCAGTAACCGGTCCAGCGGAGCGCTATCCACAGCCCCCTCCTGCGAGGGAACCCTCTCCATGTTCCACCTGCAAAGAACAAGGTCACTGGTATGTGGACTGTCCACAGATGGATTGCTCATTCAGCAGAACCGTCGCCTCGGCTTTTACTGGGGAAAATTACAAGCCCTGGCTACTTCCAGCCCTGTTTGGGGGAAAAACCATCCAGGTCCTTGTAGATTCGGGTTCTGGGAAAACTCTGGTCCTCCAGGAACTGTTACCGCCTAACGTGTGTTCTTTTGACTCCCCATGGAGCATAGAATGTATACACGGCGATGTAAAACGCTATCCAATGGCCAAAATCCGGCTACAGGTAAAAGGTCAGGAGGCTTACCTCGAAGTAGGAGTCGCTCCTTGGCTCCCTGCCCCCGTTGTACTCGTTCGGGACTGGCCTTTCTTTTCGGACATAACGGCCCCAGTCTTTCACGAGGAGCCTCCTTCTTGGGCTCAGGACAACCCTGGCAAACTGTTCCCCTTCTCGGCAGACCTTTTTCCCAGTAGACACCGGGTTCAAAAGACTCGGAAGCGAAGACGCTTGGACATACAGGACTGGTTGCAGAAATCTGGGTCTCAAGGTGACCATTCTAGTAGTCAGAGGTCAAAAGTGATGGCTGGGGATGGCCCAAGGGAGGGTGATATGGGCCCTGGAGATTTACCAGACCTGTACCTCCCTGACTTTCGCCAGAAGCAAAGGGAAGACCCAGTCCTTGCAAGACAGTATGACAAGGTGGTGAAAATTGATGAACAGATTTTAGATGCACAGGGGGTGATAGTATTCCCCCATTTTGAGCTATCAAAGGATATCCTATATAGGGTGAATAGGCAGACACAAACAGGGGAGGTCACCAGACAGATATTGGTTCCCAAGGTGTTTGTTAAATCTGTGTTCACTCTAGCCCATACTGTCCCTTGGGGTGGTCACCTGGGCAGGGATAAAACATTGGACCGTATTTCATCCCGATTCTATTGGCCAGGGATGCATAGTGATATTGCTAAGCTATGTGCAGCATGTCCGGAGTGCCAGCTAACTAGTCCAAAAGGACAAAAAACAGCCCCTTTGGTTCCTCTACACTTGGGGTCAGTTCCCTTTGAGAGGATTGGGGTAGATTTGCTAGGACCTCTAGAACCTTCTGCGAAAGGACACAGGTTTATCCTTGTAATAGTTGACTATGCAACAAGGTATCCTGAGGCGTTCCCCCTGAGAACAACAACGGCGAAGCAAGTAGCCAACAAGTTGTTGGAACTGTTCTCACGGGTTGGACTTCCCCAGGTTATGTTGACAGACCTAGGTACAAATTTCATGGCTAAACTGATGCAGGATGTCTTAAAGTTACTAGAGGTCTAGTCTGTTCGGACATCGGTCTACCATCCACAGACTGACGGATTGTGGAAAGATTTAACCGAACTCTAAAAGGGATGCTGAGGAAATTTGTAGATTCAGAGAAGAGAGCCTGGGATGAACTTCTCCCTTTTCTGCTGTTTGCAGTGCGGGAAGTTCCCCAGGCCTCCACGGGATTCTCTCCATTTGAATTGCTCTATGGCCGCCAACCCCGGGGTATCCTAGACCTCCTAAAGGAGTCCTGGGAGGAACAGCAATCCCCTTCTAAGAATACCCTGCAATATGTACTAGACCTTAGGAAGCGCCTAGATGTGGTCGGCCATTTTGCCAGGGAGAATCTTAGATCAGCCCAGGACAGTCAGGTGAGACATTACAATCAGAATGCTCGCATGAGAGTGTTTCACCCAGGAGACCAGGTGATGTTATTGTTACCCAGTTGTGAGAGTAAACTCCTGGCCAAATGGCAGGGCCCATTCGAAGTGCTCCACCGTACGGGTGATGTGGATTACGAGATCGCTCAACCAGGGTCCAGGAAGGGTAAACAAATTTACCATGTGAACTTGCTGAAACCCTGGAAGATGCAGCGGTCTCTATTCATCCACCCGGTGGAGGAGGAAACGGACTTGTGTCCTCAGCCTCCACGGGAGAACATCGTGAGTGACAATAAAATCACAATGGGTAAACAGTTGTCCTCTGAACAAAAAAGGAACTTGTTAGCAATAATTACACAATTCCATGATGTTTTTTCTGACATACCAGGACAAACTAACTTAATTTCCAGTGCAATTGAGACAGCACCTGGGATAAAAGTACGTTCCCGTCCTTATAGGTTGCCTGAAAGTCGTAGGGCTCTGGTAGAGAAGGAGGTACACGAAATGTTACACTTAGGAGTGATTGAGGAATCATGCAGTGAGTGGTGTAGTCCACTAATTATGGTCCCTAAACCCGATGGGAAGGTAAGATTTTGTGTGGACCTCCGAAAGGTCAATGCGGTATCCAAGTTTGACGCATATCCGATGCCAAGGGTGGACGAATTAATTGACGCCCTTGGTAACGCGGAATATATATCCACGCTGGACTTGACAAAAGGATACTGGCAAATACCCTTAGAGGAAAAGTCCAAATGCAAAACAGCCTTTGCCACTCCCATGTGTTTATACCAGTTTGTGGCAATGCCATTTGGACTGCATGGAGCCCCAGCCACATTTCAGAGACTCATGGATAAGGTACTGAGGCCCCATAGGAATTAAGCCGCAGCATACCTAGATGACATTGTCATTTATAGTAAACACTGGCGGGCCCATGTAAATAGGCTGAAAGCGGTCCTCAAATCTCTAAGAGAGGCAGGGCTCACAGCCAACCCTAAGAAATGTGCCCTGGGTAAGGCGGAAACTAAATACTTAGGGTATGCAGTGGGAGGTGGAAAAGTAAGGCCACTAGCCAACAATGTAGTTGCCTTGAAAGAAGTTCCGACCCCCCAAACAAAAACGCAGGTACGCTCTCTGCTGGGTTTATCAGGGTACTACCGGCGGTTCATCCCCAACTATTCGGAAGTGGCAGCCCCTTTAACGGACCTCACAAAAAAGTGTGCCCCTACACAAGTGGTGTGGTCAAGGGATTGTTAGAGAGCTTTTGAGGACATAAAAAGGTGTCTATCAGAGGGTCCCATCCTTAGAAGCCCAGACTTCAACAGCCCTTTTATAGTGCAAACAGATGCATCGGAGATAGGGCTAGGGGCAGTGTTGTCACAACAGTTTGAGGGAGTTGAACATCCTATCCTTTTCCTGAGTAGTAAATTGTTCCCAAGGGAAAAAAACTACTCAGTGATTGAGAAAGAGTGCCTCGCAGTAAAGTGGGCAATCGAGGCTTTGAGGCATTACCTGGCAGGCGTCCATTTTACTTTGGTGACGGATCATGCTCCACTGAAGTGGTTAAATAGTATGAAGGATTCCAATGCTAGATTGACTAGGTGGTATATGGCCCTCCAACCCTTCTCATTTGAGATTTAGCATAGGCCGGGAAAAGAGAACGCAAATGCTGACTTCTTTTCTAGAGAAGGGGTGGATGGTCAGGCTTCAGCTGTGCATAGCCCCAGCCACACACTAACAGGGGAGGAATGTGACAGGGCAAATAAAAGCCACCAGCTATATGCCTGGAAAACCTATGTCTAGTCTGCAGTGCAGCACTGACTAGGTTAACTTCAGCTGGGAACCTCAGGACAATTAGTTGGAACCCAGCTGCCTAATCAAGGTGTGTTTAAACCCCAGGCTGTAGACACATGGAAGCTGGCTGTTGAGAAAAGAGGAGTAAGCTGCTGAAGAGATTACTGATGCAAGGTCTGATTAGCAAAGTAGTTGAATTGTGAACTGTCTGTCCCCTGCATAGAAAAAGGGTAGCTACCTTATTTATAGACTGTCTGCTAAAGAGAAACTGTTTTGTTTGGTTTGTTGAAGAAAAAGCCATTTTCTTTTGTTTGCTGATAAAAAGCCATTTTTTTCTTTTGTTTGCTGATGAAAAGCTTTTTTTGTTTTTGTGTGCTGTATGTCTTTTAAGGCTAAATAAATAAGCCTTGTCTAGAAACCCACGTGTTTAGTTGCATGTACCCAGCAACAGTGACCTAATAACATCTTTTGGGCTTAATTATCACCTCTATGCTGACGACACACAAATATACTTTTCAACACCCAAACTTACACCTGCTGTACAAATCAAAGTTTCTGAATGTCTCTCTGCTTTATCATCCTGGATGGCCCTCCGCCGCCTTAAACTCAAAATGGCTAAAACATAGCTCCTCATACTTCCCCCCAAACCTGGCCCTACTACCTCCTTCCACATTACTGTTGGAACTACGATCATTCAACCAGTAGCCGAAGCACGCTGCCTAGGTGTCACACTCGACTCCTCTCTCACATTCGCCCCTGACATTCAAAACATTTCTAAAATCTGTCGCTTTTTCCTCCGCAATATAACAAAGATACGCCCTTTCCTCTGTTGCTCGACTGCTAAAACTCTGACTCAGGTCCTCATTCTCTCCCGTCTTGATTACTGTAACCTCCTGCTGTCCGGCCTTCCTGCCTCTCATCTGTCTCCCCTACAATCTATCCTAAACGCTGCTGCCAGAGTCACGCTACTCTTTCCTAGATCTGTCTCAGCATCTCCCCTTATGAAATCCCTCTCCTGGCTTCCGATAAAATCCCACATCTCACACTCCATTCTTCTCCTCACTTTTAAAGCTTTACACTCTTCTGCCCCTCCTTACATCTCAGCCCTAATATCTCGTTATGCACCATCCAGACTCTTGCGTTCTTCTCAAGGATGTCTTCTTTCTATCCCCTTTGTATCTAAAGCCTTCTCCCGCCTTAAACCTTTTTCACTGACTGCCCCACACTTCTGTAATGCCCTTCCCCTCAGTACCCGACTAGCAGCCTCTCTATTCACCTTTAAGACCCAACTTAAGACACACTTGCTTAAAGAAGCATATGAATAGCACTGTGGATATTCAAAACACATGATACATAAATCTTGGCTCCCTGCAGACGCACTTATCAGAACTCCCTCCTACTGTCTCTGTACATTCTCCCTACCTACTAATTAGACTGTAAGCTCCTCGGGGCAGGGACTCCTCTTCCTTAATGTTACTTTTATGTCTAAAGCACTTATTCCCATGATCTGTTATTTATATTATCTGTTATTTATTTGATTACCATGTGTATTACTACTGTGAAGCACTATATACATTTATGGTGCTATATAAATAAAGACATACAATACAATACAAGACACCTGAACACCGACTACCCACTGTATATGCAAAGACATTCACTTTTGCCATCTGGCGGATACGCGCTGAACTTCAACCACACAAATCTGAATCCAGGTAATCTGGGTAATCATCTATAGGTAAACAAAGGTGCAATTGACAGACTTCACGAGAAGATGATTGAATGAATAATGCAAGGAACATGGCAGACGGCACTGAGATTGGTCTGAGAAATGGTCGAATCTTGGTGGCTGCATTTGTAGCAACATTACCATCTGCTCCTGTCGATCCAATGTCCTACAATAGTATACTATTGTTGTGAATGGGGGTTATGTACAGTATATATTCTGAAAAAGAAGAGAGGTTTGCAGGGAAGGTAGAATTAGGTAATGTTAATTGTAATAACATTATAGAAATGCCTTACTTCTCTCATATGCATTTGCCAGATTTCTGTGTCATCTATAACATTGTTTCCAGTTCTATTAAATACTATGGTTTCTAAATCTTTACATTTCCAGTAAGGCAAAGATAATATTGCTATTTGTTGGAGCAATAAAGGTCTAATATTAAACAAAATTAGCTAAAGCTTTTGGTGTATACATTGCTACCTCTTGGAAGGGATCCACCTTGAAGACTAGATACACACAGTAGTCTATTTGTTTGCATGAAAAACATGCATTTATGCCAACAAAAACCCAACTGTAATTGACAGACAATACGTTGATCAAAAATACAGTTTGCGTCATAGCTTTGTTTTCATAAATTCTCCCCACAGTGTGTTTAGTTTAAAATATGATAAAAGTATATCCATGAGTGTGAGTACACTTTGTGATCTTCACAGTTCCTGTTTAATACAGTATGAACATATTTTATTGTTGTTTTAATTCAATACTGCCACTTAAAGAATGAGTAAACCCCACTAATTATCCAAATCAACAAATAGCATTTGCTCAAATATTTTGCTGATTTTCAAATTTCCTTAAATATATTTTTGGGAACTTTTGCATGTGAATTGGAAGAGCTGTACATACTGCACCGACACACTTTATTTGAGCAAATACCCAGTATGTACCTGGCAGATACCTGGAATGCGCCGCTCCTCACCTCTGACAAGCCCCGTTGCGTTTGCCTTCCCAGCCTGGGTTCATGCCTGGCTGACGGGCGGCTGATCTGTTAAATGATAAGGATTAGGATTTAATAGGCTGCAATGCTTCGCATATCTACCAGATGGCATAAATTCATGAATTGTAATGCAGTATATATATATATACTGTGCAGTATTGCAGCCAGCGGGAATAAAATGCTTCAATCCCTGCCTGGAAAATAACCCAATGCACTCGGGCAGAAAACAGTCACAAACCTCAATACACCCGGGTATACCCGAATTCGTGGGACTAGCCGAGCTCGAATAAAGTGTGTCGCCAGTGTATCACTATTACAAACATAAAAACTAATTTGAGGGCAAACAGAAGAATTATGAAAATTTCTGTTCATACTATGTACAGATGTACAGTGGCGGCCGATCTGAGTTTAAGTCGGCTAGATCCGCGGCTCTCAGATTATCCCTGTTAGGTACGTTTTTTGTCGTTTTCGCCCGGAGTGAACTGCGTTATTTTCGCGCTCGTGATATTAGCATTTTATTCTCGCTGTCTGCAATACTGCAATGCCGTGTAAAAACTCAGGGGGGCGTTTGCGAGCTGTTGTCTTGGAAGTTTAATACCTTCGCGGTTCAAACTATGTCAGTACACTGTCTGTGTGTGTGCGTGCGTGCAGTAATTGTACATTTGCATATTTAAAGTATACATGCATTTGCAGTGCTGTTCTGCAGTACAGTATGTCTCATTTGAAAATTGATGAAACGCATAGGCGTGTACTGTACTGTAACAGTGTCACATTTCGGCATATACAGCGCTCTCCACTCGCTCAGGATAATTAACTGGACTGCAGGGTATTTCAACTTCTTATCTTCTCTACAATGCAGTACATCTCTCCCACACCATTCCTTTGAACATGTGTCTGGTTTCAATCACATTCCTGCCTGACAGCAGGAATTTACTGCGCATGCGCCTGTAACTTCGCCCACCACTGCTTGCTTGCCTGAGTGAGTGACCAAAAAACAAAAAAAAATTAAAAACATTTTTTTTATTGTAATTTTTTTTCTCCACAAGCCTGCAAAAACCATCTTACTGTATTACAATATTCAATCTGTGCTGTAGCTTTTGACTGCGACCCTGTGCGTTTGACTGCACATGGTTAATTTGTGTGCTTCTTACGTACTGTATTTGGGGGTGTATTATTATGATGAACTGCCTTTTGAAATTAAAGTATGTCTTTAGCTTTGAACTTCATGCAGCTGTACCCTGTAGCCCCCTCCCCCACGAATGCTAGCTCAAGGATTTCAAATTCCACGGAGTCGTTCATTTTCTGAATCTTGCCATAGGGTTCTTAATCCGTCCATAGCTGAGCTACAAAGCCTCACTGCGCCTACGTGTAATCCTTTTTGAGATGGGAGCTGCTTACTGCGCATGAGTCACCCAACCCCCCCTCTCCACAGAGTCGTTAATTTACTGAATCTTGCCATTGTGTTCTGAATCCGTCCATAGCCGAGCTACAAAGCCTCACTGCGCCTGCATGTAATCCTTTTTGAGATGGGAGCTGCTTACTGCGCATGAGTCACTCAACCCCCCCTCTCCACAGAGTCGTTAATTTACTGAATCTTGCCATTGTGTTCTGAATCCGTCCATAGCCGAGCTACAAAGCCTCACTGCGCCTGCGTGTAATTCTCTTTGAGATGGGAATTTTGAGGCTTTGTTTATGGCAACAATTTGGAAAATCCCTTCTCGAATTTGATTTGCACAGAGCATCACCTCTCTATGCGCCTGTGAGTAATCCTCTTTCGGATGGGAGCTAGTTTATTCCTGCTCATGCGCCTGTAACTTCACCCAAAACTGCTTGCTTGAGTGCCCCCCCCCAAAAAAAATTTAATTATGATTTTTTAACTGTTATTTTATCCACAAGCCTGCAAAAACAATCTTGATATTAAGATATTAAATCTGTGCGTTTGCCTGCACATGGTTGATTTGTGTACTTTTTATGTACTGTATTTGGGGGGTGTACGGATCAAATTACAGTATTATGATGAACTGTCTTTTGAAATTACTGTACTCTACAGTATGTTATTTCTTTGAACTGCTGCACAACTAATCCTTCATCCTTCCCCCACGCACACACAAACTCTTATTGACAGACACCTTCACAGAGTCATTCATTTTCTGAAGTTAGTTAGTCATTGTGTTTTTAATCCGTCCCTAGCCGAGCGTGAATCGCCTCACTGCGCCTGCGTGTACTCTAATCCTTTTACAGATGGGAGCTTGCTGCTTACTGCACATGAGTAACCCAACCCCCTCTCTCCACAGAGTCGTTAATTTTCTGAATATTGCCAATGTGTTCTTAATCCGTCCATAGCCGAGCTACAAAGCCTCAGTGCGCCTGCGTGTAATCCTCTTTGAGATGGGAGCTAGCTGATTACTGCACATGACTCATCCCCCCCCCCAACCCTTTAAGGCTTTGTTTATGGTAACGCTTTGGAAAATCCCTTCTCGATTTTGAAATGTAAATCTGATTTGCAGAGCATTGTGAGAATTAAGAGTTAAAAAAAATATTAACTGATTCATGTTGTTTTGTCATTCATTCTTATTAATTGGTATACTGTAGGGGTGGGGGGGGTTGTGGTTGTTGTCAATGATTATGATTTGCAGGAATGTGAATAAATATTCATTTTATTTTATCAGGAACCAAAAAATACAAATATAAAAATAATCATGAATAATACATAATGCAGTCTTTATTAAGTTCTTTTGGCAGATTGAAATTGGATAAATATTTAGAAAACATTTGTAAAACATGGGGAAACATGAATAATGCACATCTATAATAATATTATTTAATAATATATACTGTAATGCAGTGTTTCCAAAAGTGTGCGCCACGGCGCCCTGGTGCACCGCGGCTTGGCTAGAGGGGCGCCGCGATCAGGGCCGCCAGCAGCGGGAAACAAGTGCTGCTAGTTAATTTTTAAAACAAAAAATCTCTGAAGCCGACGCCGAGTCTCCCTGGCAGCGCCTGACCCTCCACATGCTTGCTGATGCGTGCGTAGGAGGAGAGACTTCCCCGAGAGCGGCAGGTTTTAAATTTGCCGTTCGGGGAAGCGGAGGAGCGGTCACATGACTGCTCCCATCCAATGGGGCTGCAGCCTGCCCAGCATTGCAACTACAGAGCCACCAGACTGAGGCAGCACCAAGGTGTGTGTGTGTGTGTGTGTATGTGTGTGTGTGAGTGTGTGTGTGTTTGAAAAACGTGTTGCAGAGGGTGTGTGTGTGAAAAACGGGCTGCAGGGTGTGTGTGTTGTGTGTGTGTGTGTGTGTGTGTGTGTGTGCGTGCATGCGTGTGTGTGTGTGTGAAAAACGTGCTGCAGGGGGTGGGTGGGTGTCTGTGAGAGAGAGTGTCCGTCTGTCTGTGAGAAAGAGAGAGAGAGAGAGAGAGAGAGGTCTGAGAGAGAGAGAGAGAGAGGTCTGAGAGAGAGAGAGAGGTCTGAGAGAGAGAGGTCTGAGAGAAAGAGAGGTCTGAGAGAGAGAGGTCTGAGAGAGAGAGAGCTATGAGAGAGAGAGGTCTGAGAGAGAGAGGGGGATCTGAGAGAGAGAGAGAGGTCTGAGAGAGAGGTCTGAGAGAGCGAGAGAGAGGTCTGAGAAAGAGAGAGAGGTCTGAGAGAGAGGGTCTGAGAGAGAGAGAGAGGTTTGAGAGAGATAGAGAGGTCTGAGAGAGAGAGAGGTTTGAGAGAGAGAGAGGTCTGAGAGAGAGAGAGAGAGGTCTGAGAGAGAGAGAGAGGTCTGAGAGAGAGAGAGAGAGAGAGAGGTCTGAGGGAGAGAGAGAGAGAGAGAGAGAGAGAGAGAGAGAGAAAGAGAGAGTGAGGTCTGAGAGAGAGAGAGAGAGAGTGAGGTCTGAGAGAGAGTGAGGTCTGAGAGAGAGAGTGAGGTCTGAGAGAGAGAGAGAGAGAGAGATCTGAGAGAGAGAGAGGTCTGAGAGAGAGAGAGAGGTCTGAGAGAGAGAGAGAGAGAGAGAGGTCTGAGAGAGAGAGAGAGAGAGAGGTCTGAGAGAGAGAGTGAGGTCTGAGAGAGAGAGTGAGGTCTGAGAGAGAGAGTGAGGTCTGAGAGAGAGAGAGAGATAGTGAGGTCAGAGAGAGAGAGGTCTGAAAGAGAGAGTGAGGTCTGAGAGAGAGAGGTCTGAGAGAGAGAGTGAGGTCTGAGAGAGAGAGTGAGGTCTGAGAGAGAGTGAGGTCTGAGAGAGAGAGAGAAAGATCTGAGAGAGAGAGAGAGGTCTGAGAGAGAGAGAGAGGTCTGAGAGAGAGAGAGAGAGAGAGGTCTGAGAGAGAGAGAGAGTGAGGTCTGAGAGAGAGAGTGAGGTCTGAGAGAGAGAGTGAGGTCTGAGAGAGAGAGTGAGGTCTGAGAGAGAGAGAGAGATAGTGAGGTCAGAGAGAGAGAGGTCTGAAAGAGAGAGTGAGGTCTGAGAGAGAGAGGTCTGAGAGAGAGAGTGAGGTCTGAGAGAGAGAGTGAGGTCTGAGAGAGAGTGAGGTCTGAGAGAGAGTGAGGTCTGAGAGAGAGAGTGAGGTCTGAGAGAGAGAGAGAGAGAGAGTGAGGTCTGAGAGAGAGAGAGAGAGAGAGAGAGTGAGGTCTGAGAGAGAGAGAGAATGAGGTCTGAGAGAGAGTGAGAGTGAGGTCTGGGAGAGAGAGAGAGTGAGGTCTGAGAGAGAGAGAGAGAGAGAGAGAGAGAGAGAGAGATATTTGAGAGAGAGAGTGAGGTCTGAGAGAGAGTGAGGTCTGAGAGAGAGTGAGGTTTGAGAGAGAGTGAGGTCTGAGAGAGAGTGAGGTCTGAGAGAGAGAGTGAGGTCTGAGAGAGAGTGAGGTCTGAGAGAGAGGGTGAGGTCTGAGAGAGAGAGAGAGAGAGAGAGAGAGAGGTCTGTGAGAGAGAGAGAGAGAGAGAGAGAGAGAAAGGTCTGAGAAAGAGAGTGAGGTCTGAGTGAGAGAGTGAGGTCTGAGTGAGAGAGTGAGGTCTGAGAGAGAGAGTGAGGTCTGAGAGAGAGAGTGAGGTCTGAGAGAGAGAGTGAGGTCTGAGAGAGAGAGTGAGGTCTGAGAGAGAGAGTGAAGTCTGAGAGAGAGTGAGGTCTGAGAGAGAGAGAGAGAGAGAGTGAGGTCTGAGAGAGAGAGAGAGAGAGAGTGAGGTCTGAGAGAGAGAGAGAGAGAGAGGTCTGAGAGAGAGAGAGGTCTGAGAGAGAGAGAGGTCTGAGAGAGAGAGAGAGAGGTCTGAGAGAGAGAGAGGTCTGAGAGAGAGAGAGAGTGAGGTCTGAGAGAGAGAGTGAGGTCTGACAGAGAGAGTGAGGTCTGAGAGAGAGAGAGAGTGAGGTCTGAGAGAGAGAGGTCTGAGAGAGAGAGTGAGGTCTGAGAGAGAGAGTGAGGTCTGAGAGAGAGAGAGAGAGAGAGAGAGAGAGAGAGAGAGAGTGAGTGAGAGAGAGAGAGTGAGGTCTGAGAGAGAGAGAGAGAGAGAGAGAGAGAGAGAGAGAGAGAGAGAGAGATATTTGAGAGAGAGAGTGAGGTCTGAGAGAGAGTGAGGTCTGAGAGAGAGTGAGGTTTGAGAGAGAGTGAGGTCTGAGAGAGAGTGAGGTCTGAGAGAGAGAGTGAGGTCTGAGAGAGAGTGAGGTCTGAGAGAGAGGGTGAGGTCTGAGAGAGAGAGAGAGAGAGAGAGAGAGAGAGGTCTGTGAGAGAGAGAGAGAGAGAGAGAAAGGTCTGAGAAAGAGAGTGAGGTCTGAGTGAGAGAGTGAGGTCTGAGTGAGAGAGTGAGGTCTGAGAGAGAGAGTGAGGTCTGAGAGAGAGAGTGAGGTCTGAGAGAGAGTGAGGTCTGAGAGAGAGAGTGAGGTCTGAGAGAGAGAGTGAAGTCTGAGAGAGAGTGAGGTCTGAGAGAGAGAGAGAGAGAGAGTGAGGTCTGAGAGAGAGAGAGAGAGAGAGTGAGGTCTGAGAGAGAGAGAGAGAGAGAGGTCTGAGAGAGAGAGAGGTCTGAGAGAGAGAGAGGTCTGAGAGAGAGAGAGAGAGGTCTGAGAGAGAGAGAGGTCTGAGAGAGAGAGAGAGTGAGGTCTGAGAGAGAGAGTGAGGTCTGACAGAGAGAGTGAGGTCTGAGAGAGAGAGAGAGTGAGGTCTGAGAGAGAGAGGTCTGAGAGAGAGAGTGAGGTCTGAGAGAGAGAGTGAGGTCTGAGAGAGAGAGAGAGAGAGAGAGAGAGAGAGAGAGAGAGAGAGTGAGAGAGAGAGAGTGAGGTCTGAGATAGAGAGAGAGAGAGGTCTGAGAGAAAGAGAGAGTGAGGTCTGAGAGAGAGAGAGAGAGGTATGAGAGAGAGAGAGAGAGAGAGAGTGAGGTCTGAGAGAGAGAGAGAGAGAGAGAGAGTGAGGTCTAAGAGAGAGAGAGAGAGAGAGAGTGAGGTCTGAGAGAGAGAGAATGAGATCTGAGAGAGAGAGAGAGAGTGAGGTCAGAGAGAGAGAGAGAGATTGAGAGTGTGTTAGTGTCTGAGAGATACACCAACTGTGCACTGCAACTGTTAGGTATGTATATACACCTTTGTTTTTACTTTGGGCGTCGCGGAAAAATCCTGATCGCCTTGGGGAGCTTTTAAAAAATTCTGATTGCTTTGGGGAGCCTTGAACCGAAAAAGTTTGGGAACCACTACTGTAATGTATAATATATATATATATATAGTAATATTATTTTTTCCGTCTTTATCTTGTTCCTCATTCTGTGTACAGTACAGTAGTTCATTGAGAGAGGAGAGGTTTTGTGTACATCATTACTGCTGTTTATATACTGTAAATTTGACTGTACAGACAGATTAGACTGGACACAACACCCCATCTCCCCCCAGGCCACCCTTTTTTCCTGAAACGACAAGAAAACAAAAAATTAGTGCAGTTATGTGCGTACTTTATTATGGCATTGTGTGATGTGTTGTACTACTGTACAGTAGATGGCTGGTGCTTCTTTCTCTGGAAAGAAAAATATTGAGCAATTAGTAGGCAGTGACTGTACTACTATCAAACTAGTCTATACTGGAACTACTGTATACTCTGACTACTGTTAAATACTATGTAACCAGATGGCTGGTGCTGCTCTCTCTGTAAAGATAAAACTGTAACTATTGTATACTCTGACTATTAGGAACGAAAAAATCTGTGCCATACTTACCTGTATCATACTGTACTTACAATACTACAGTACAGTACTACTTTCCTGATGCTTGCCCATTGCGCGCGATCACAATTGGCAACACAGTTGCAATATTGTCTATATATTTATTGCATCGTTCCACGGTGAGTACATCGTTCCAAAAACTCATTATGCCTTTCAACAACTCGTCCTTTTTGGAGGGTTTCACCACTTTTCGGATATGGTCCTTCAGCTGATGCCAGACCATTTCGATCGGATTGAAGTCTGCCGATCTGTCATTGGAAAAAAAGGACAATTAGTTTAAGAGATACAGTACACAGTAAAAACAGTGGGGAAAAAATGAGATACGGTTACCGCACTTACTCCGATGGCGTCTTCACCCAGTTGATACCGCGCTCAAGGATATGCGCTGTTGACGCGGTGTGCTTCGGATCGTTGTCCTGGTAGAAACGGTGACCATCCGGGAACTCGCGTGTGATGTATTGCACTATCTCATGGACAATGTTGTCTTGGAAGAAAGCTTTATTCATGATTCCTATAGCAAGAAAAGAAAAGTGCTCAAAAAACTGCACAATAGTACAGTACAGTGCATACAGTGAGGCTACACTAGTTAAGTACAGTGCATAAGGCTACATTATATTTGATATATTTTACCTTTAAAGGTGACAATGCACCCTGGTCCACGCCTAGAGATGGCACCCCCCACATGCAGCTTCACGGGGTGTTATGGCCGCGGCTTCAAAGATATGCGGCCTTTTTTGTGGAATGCAAAGCTTGCAAATCTCTCCAGCGACACAGTAGACTCATCAGTGAAGATGCAATCCTGGAAAGTTTCCCCACTGTCGATCCATGTGTGGGCCTGGACCACTCTTTTGATTTTGTTTGAGTCCTGTATCATGGGGTACGCTCTGTAATGACAAGGAATAAATAATTTTAGCGGAACAGTACAGTTTCCTAAACTACACTTTTACCTCCTGTACTGTCCAGTACTAACCTCACACGTCCATATTTCCATCCAATGCTGCGTCTCATCTTCTTTATGCTGGTCTCGGATACAGCGAGATTGTGATTTTCCTGCAGAGTGTATTTGACCCTTAATGCACTCCTCTCATCATTCTCCTCACTTATTTTGTCCACCAGAAGAGTTGTCTCCCTACAATGTAAAGAAAATATATTGTTTTGTTAATATGCAGCAATCTAAAAATTATATATACTGTTGTACTGTAATATAAATATAAAAAATATATATACTGTTACATAAATATAAAAAATATATATACTTTTATAATATAAATATAAATATACAAAATATATATACTGTTGTAGCTTAAATATAAATATACAAAATATATATACTGTTGTAATATCAATATAAATATACAAAATATATGTACGGTTGTAATATAAATCAACAGAAATAACAAAAATATTCGATTTAAATTGAAATTACAATTTTTTTTAAGTTGTATAAATATACTTACGCATTAGTTACCCTTGGTGCCCTTTTGCGGTCTCTGTTTTTTCCGTGTGCATAATAGCTCACGGTGGTTGCTGGCACAACAAGGCCAGAAGTAGCTAACCAGCGTTGGATAGCAGCAATTCGGTGTCCGCTCATGTACATCTCCTTAATTCGCATGCTGAGATCCTTGGAAATCTTTTTAACAACCATTGCTGCAAGTAGAAAGAAATACAAACACAAGAATGTATATTCGATATTTAGTCGATGTGTATTCAATGTGCAGTGAATCCACAAAATGGATGGTGTATTTATACGGTAATGACTCACATTAGAGTACGCCCACTTTCAACACCTGTACCTCGCAGCCATGCATAAAAGGTTACACACTTTGCATAGCCCACCACTCAATAATCTTTATCTGAACTTGCCCTTGTCCAGATACTGCATTACTGTACACCATCTACTTACATGGAGCAACCCAGATTCTACAACACATGAACCCACTCGCCTCTGCTGTGCCTGTCAAGCAGAAAAAGCGAAAGGCGGTTGCCGTTTCCACGCTAAGGCAAAAGCGACAGGATAAGTCAAATAAAGAAAACCTTCTGCTGACCCCAAAGGCTAAGGGTTTTCATAGACGTCAGCCTTATTATGTCAAGAAGATATACGGTGATGTACTCTCGACGCAAAACAAATGGCAGCCAACCCATCGAATCCACAGACCACTTCCTCACATACGCTTCGACGACTCTGCCGCCGCCCTCCCGGAAACCCACAGGCTATCCTCTCCAGTTCTATCCAACGACGCTGCCTCTGAAATCCATGGGTCACTTTCTCCTTTGCTCTTAGACGACTCTGCTTCTCGCCCGGAAATCCAAAGATCACTTTCTCCATCCCTCTTCGACGACGCTGCCGCTTCTCCTCTACCGGATATCCACAGGTCACCTCCTCCACCCTTCTTCGACGACGCTGCCGCTTCTCTCCATGGAACCCCCATCTCATCCTCCGTTGCACCCATCCACCCAGATGTCCACACACCATGCACAAGAAGCAGCTCGTTAGACCGGATGCTGAATGGTATAAGTGTGGATCTCCCCGGGAACTCTATTGTGCTAGCAAAGATAGATTTGCTTCTGGAGACCATGCTAAATGTGGAGCAACGGATGCTACATATGGATCAACGCATGATACATATGGATCAACGGATGCTAGATATGGATCAACGGATGCAACATATGGATCAACGGATGGATCGACGGATGGAGAAGACAGAGGCTGACACAGCGGGTATACATCATTTGCTCGGTGTTAATGCCCATGTTTCCCCGACGCCGGAGCAGGGGCGTGACATGGATGTGATGAATGGGAGCATCGACCCCCTTTCATCACCAAGCGCACCCCCTCCACCAGAAGATGTAGTGTACATGTATGCCGTTGAGGATGACATGACAACCCCGTCAAGACCACGCCAGGAGACAGCACGGCGACCAAGACAGGAGGAAAGCTTCCTCCCTGACAATCTACCATCGCCCGTCGCCTCAAGCACACCCGCTCGCAGAAGACCTACATTCGCTCGCATCGATACGGTGCCCGACATCACCCTGTGCGATCTGCCACCGGCGCTTTGGGAAAAGTATAGGGTGATGAGTGCTGGTGCACCCCACAAGTATGCCTTGTTACTTTTTAAGCACCATGTTCCCTACTCGTTGTACTGCGACTGGGCCTTCAGAGTGAACTACGAAGGAAATCGCGTAAAAGAGGCGCTTCCTGCCAATTTCAGAAAGAACATTCTGGATGAAATGCGGCGTTTTTATCCAATTACAGATCCTGTAATGAAAGGCTTTCGAGACTGCATTAATGGCGTTTTGCGCCATGCAAGGAATCGGCCATGGTCGGACAATGTGGTGGACTTTCTGGTTTAATCACGGGAACTGTAAGACCATACTGTTGTGCTGAACTGTGCTGTACATGTTTTGACCTGCTGAACTTAAATAAAGGAGATGTTTTGACCTGCTGTACTGTATTTAACTTACTATTTTAACTTGCTGTACACACACACAGGACCTGCACAATTCCAGTCCCTGAGGGCTGCAAACAGGCACGGTTTTCAAGGTTGTCCTGAAAACAGGGCCCTCGAGGACTGTAGTGGTGCAGGCCTGACTGACTGTTTTTCACACCATCCCACTGTACTGTATACTGTATGTTTCTTTAATAAAGGAGATGTTGCGTTTTGTATACTGTATTTTATGAATAAAGATTTTTTTTTAATCACAGGTAAGACCATACTGTTGTGCTGAACTGTATTGTACATGTTTTGACCTGCTGTACTTAAATAAAGGAGATGTTGGAGGCGCATGCGCGAAGGACACCGGAATGGTAGCATAAGTGTCTAGCTCCATGCCACGCTCACCGAAATCATTGTTAAAAACACCCGAGAAGTGCGAAGTCTATAATAAAAAGAGAGGAGACACTGAATAAATATACAAGGATGGCCCCGAAAAAGCCAGCAAGCCAGAAGAAGCAAAAATTGGCTGATGTCAGGGCTTACTTCGGAGGAGCTGGCTCGAGTGGCGGCTCAGAGGAAATGGCACCGGCTTCAAACCCCGACACGGACACTGAGTTAGAAGGAGAGGAGGAAGGGCTCAATAGTCAATCACTTTTACCAGTACGGCGTTGTGATTTTGAAAGGCTGTATACCGACCTAAAGTCTCTCCTGCAGGCTGAGATTAGAGCGGTAAAGAGAGAAGTCGTGAAGCTAGGAACAAGAATGGACGATTTGGAAAAGAAAGTGGATCAAACGATTAAAGTAGTTAAAAAAACAGAAAAAAAGACAGGAGACACAGCGGCAAATAGACGAGCTGAAAGAACGGCAGAAGGATGCAGAGAACCGTGACAGACGGAACAATATCCGAATCCGGGGGGTCTCCGAAGAGATTGGTGACTGCGAGGAGTTCATCACGCGCTGGCTGGAGTCCCTGCTGCCTGACTGTGGAAAGGAAGCTCTGGCCATGGATCGCTGCCATAGAGCCCTCCGCTCACGACCAGTGCAAAATGAGCGGCCCCGGGACATTATCATCAGGCTGCACTTCTATACTACCAGGGAGGCAGTTCTGCGCCAAACGAGTCCCCTACCAACGGTAGAATTCGAGGGCAGCAGAATGCTAATTTTCCAAGATCTATCCCCTGTCACACTGCTCAGACGCCGCAGCTTGTTCCCAGTCACGAAGATCTTACGGGACCAGAACGTGCGGTATAGATGGACCTTCCCATTTGGGTTGCTGGTAGCAAGGAACGGGAAGGCCATCACAATGAAAAATCCCACGGAAGGGCCGGAACTCCTAGCCAAGCTGGGCCTGAAAGGGGCCCCCACAAGGGAGACTGAGGAAGCTGAATCATTAGAGCCCGAGTGGAGTGGAGGGGTTGGCTCGCCCAAGGCTAAAGGGAGCAGGCGCTGATAGACTAAAATAGCCACCGCCGCGACTCACAGTTGTTATTAAAAGTTGTCCAGTTCCCTTTGGGGGGAAAAAATGCCTGCCTGTTGAATCGTGGGATCTACCAAGATGAGTTGCCAGGTCACCTACAATGCCCCTGTCAGTAGGATACAGAGGAATAGCAGCCCACAGTTAAGCCGCAAAGATCCTCCACCTACCTAGAGGCTCAGCGATAGCTCCTGTTAAAAGACGAGATAAATACTTACTTTCGCCCCCCGGCCTGGATGTGGACAGAAGATGGCGGTCGAGATGGCGCTCATCTGGATCCAGCTTGAGGTGCAGAACCCGGAAGAGATGACAAGGCGGGAGGAGAGCGCGCGCTCCATCCTCCTCGAGGCAGAGGAAAATCCAAAATGGCGGCCACCGGAAACCGGAAGTCGTTATCAAGAAGAGCCGAAAAGAGAGACGCCATCTTGGATGGGGCAGAGGAGGTCGCCGGGATGCGAGGACGCATCAGGGAGCACCGCACGGGCCTGGAAAGCCCCCTACAGACGCTTTTTAAGCTGCCGGACATGGAGCGGGCTGCAGAAGGGGAGGGAATTAGGGAGTGATGGGGTTAATACTGGACATGAAGGGGGGGAAAGGGGGCAGAGGAGTAGGTAGGAGTGAGGACCGAGGAGTAAGAAAGAGAGGGGGCCGAGGAGCAGGTAGGAGAGGGTAGAATAGAATGCAGGGGGACAGGAGATAGATCGAGGAGAGGATCGGGGAAAAGGAATGAAGGGAGGTTGGCAAAAGGAAAAGGAGGTAGGAGACAGTGAGAGATTAGGACGGAACCTAGGGAGGGGGACGAGGGGGGTGAGAACAACCACCTTAATGATAGCAAGGGTAGATTGCCAGGAAATAAACGTCAAACACGCTATAGGGACCTATAGTAGGTCTATATAGGGACCTAGTAGGAGGCAATAATGTTAACTCAGGCAAGTTGGGGCAATGAAAGTTTAAAATTAAAGTTTTAGATTAGAAAGAGAAGAAGGGTGTAGAGAGAGCGTGGACACGGGGTGGAGGAGGAGTTACATACCCTGGGGTCGGCATGAGTCTCAGTTGGGTCCGGGGGAGGGGGGTCCCCCCAGAACCTGATAAAGTCCTTTGGGGGATAATTGCGGGTCATGGACAGGGATCCATGAGAGCCGGCACCCCAAAGGCGATGGACTTGGCTACAGGGCGGGGAGGCCCTGGAGCCGACGACAAATTGTTTTTCATGTGCATGTATTCATGTTGTGTTTTCATTTTTGTCTCCCCTTCTGTTTTTTCCTTCTGTGTCACTCCCTACCGCCCCTCACCCCTCCCCCCCATATGTGCGAGAGAGGAAGGCAACGGGAAAGCCGGAGAAGACAGAGGCGGGAACAGCACGCCGCCAGACGGAGACAGGTCACAATTTAAGCAAAATGAATAATGAGGTCAGGTGTATTTCCCATAATGTTAAAGGCTTTAATAGCCCAGCAAAACGTAAATTGGCCCTTAAGGATTACAAACGTCATAAGGTTGACATTCTCTTTCTCCAAGAGACTCACTTCTCCAGGGATAGCTTCCCAAAATTTATAGATAAGGACTTTAAAACGATACACTTAGCATCCGCACAGGAAAAGAAGAGAGGTGTAGCCTTAGCAATCCATAATAGGATATCGTTTACGCTAGAGAAGAAGGTGGCGGATAGGGAAGGTAGATTCCTTATCCTGGTGGGATCTATACAGGGTCAGCCCCTTACGCTGGCATCAATATATGCACCATGCGAACCGGCTTTTTTCCGGAAACTGCACAAGGAAGCCAAGGGAAACACGATTGTAGCAGGGGACTTAAACAGGACATTGAACCCCAAGCTTTACCGATGCACAGCATCTAGCCTCACCCCCAAACTGGACGTTCTAAAGATTACACAAGGACTACGGGACTGCCAGCTAGTGGATATCTGGAGGGAGCAACACCCTCAGAGTAGGGACTACACTTTCTTCTCCCACCCCCATAACCGCTATAGTCGGTTAGACTACTTCCTTGTATCTAATAGACTGGTTCCAGTGGTCTCCCACTCGGGGATACACAATATTTCGTGGTCAGACCATGCACCTATAGAGCTGCGGTGCACACTAAATTTACTAGACAGGCCGGGAGCAAACTGGAGACTAAATGAGCTTTTACTAAAAATTCCTACAATTGAGAGAGAAATAGGAGAGAAGATCACGGAATATTTTTCCGAAAACGAGGGTAGTGTGACATCACATGCCACTTTGTGGGAGGCCCATAAGGCTACCCTCAGGGGATCTCTTATGTGGCCAGCTACTAGACGCAAAAGAGAGCAGGAGCGTCAGACTAAAGTGCTGCAGGAGAAACTAGCATCCCTCACAGCAACTCATAAAAGTTCCAAAAATGACGTTACCCTGAAAGAAATTTTAGACATCAAACATCAGTTAAACATTCGACTGGCCTCCCAAACTGAGAAGGAATTGAGCTGGACTAAGCGCAGGTTATTCGAGAAGGCGAACAAGCCGGACACCCTCCTAGCTAACAGACTTAGAAACAAAATACCAAACTACCACATACAATCTATTCGCACGCAGGGGGGTGAACTTACCTCGAATCCTAAGCGGATTGTGGCGGAATTAAAAAGCTACTACGAGGCGCTCTATGATGGAGGCAAGGTCATACACAATCAGAAAACGAGGGATAATCTCCGGGAATTTTTAAAAGGGGCAAAACTGCTGATATTGAGCAGGGCGAAGGGGGAAGCATTACAGAATGACTTCTCTCTAGAAGAGTTAACGCAAGTTGTAAAGTCTCTTAAGCCTGCCAAGGCGCCCGGCCCAGATGGCTTCTCAAACCTATATTACAAAAAATACCTGAAAATTCTAGCCCCACATTTGCTAAAACTATTTAATTCGGTCATGCAGGGGGCTTCGTTCCCAGCACAGATGGTTCAGGCGTCTATCTCCCTGATCCATAAATCTGGAAAGGACCCGGCAGACTGTAAGAGCTACCGGCCCATCTCGTTAATCAATGCGGATATAAAAAAATTCTCGAAGCTTATAGCTAATAGAGTGGGTACCATTCTTCCCAGATTGATTCATCCAGATCAGGTAGGGTTCATCGGAGGAAGGCAAGCGGCAGACAATACCAGACGAATAATCGATTTGATTGATTTGGCACAAAAGCAAAATATTCCGTCAATGGTATTGAGTCTGGACGCAGAAAAAGCCTTCAATAGGATCAATTGGCCCTATCTGAGGGGGATGCTGGAGGCGTTTGGCTTCGAGGGATGTCTCCTGGGAGCCATTATGGCATTATACGAGGGGCCAGCGGCGAGGGTAAGACATCAGGGGTTCCCATCGGAACAATTTCAAATACCTAGCGGTACAAGGCAAGGATGCCCGCTGTCTCCCTTGCTGTTCACCCTTTGCGTAGAACCCCTGGCGGCACATTTAAGAAACAACCCGGATATTATGGGAATATCACTAAAAGAGCAGTCACACAAGGTGGCGTTATACGCGGATGATGTGATCCTGACATTATCCAATCCCCTTACCTCCCTGCCGATTGTTTTTTCAATTCTGGGGAACTTTAAGCAAATTTCAGGGTTCAAAATTAATCAGGCCAAATCAGAAGCCCTTAACATAAATTTACCTAAACCAGTAGAAAAGCTAATTGGACTAAACTTCAACTTTAAGTGGCAACCCTCCATGATCAAATACATAGGGATGTATATCACAAAGGATTACAAAGCTTTATATAAGGCAAATTATCCCAGGTTATTTAAGACTCTGCGAGAAGATCTCAGGAGATGGGCGGAGTGTGGCATCTCGTGGATTGGTCGAATTCATAGTGTGAGAATGAATCTCCTTCCACGGGTGCTATACCTTTTCCAGGCCCTCCCGATCCCCCTGTTAAAAGACGATATCCTCTCGTTACAGTCTATAATAACCAAGTTTATCTGGAATAAAAAAGGCCCAAGAATAAAAAAAGACATCTTGAGGAGGCCGACCTCGAGTGGAGGGTTGAGGGTGCCTTGCTTGTTCGCCTATTACGAAGCAGCTCAATTGAGCCAGATTCTACAGTGGCACGCAGATCCGAACCTTCGGAGATGGGTGGCACTGGAAAAAGAATGTTGCACACCCATAGAATTGCAGAACCTAATTTGGTTACCCAAAAAAAGCCGGTCCACAATTCGGACACCGCTGCAAGCCATTTTCAGTTCCTTGAAGATTTGGGAGGCTGCCAAATTCAGATGTTCTCTCACAACACCGAACTCATTGATGACCCCCATTTGGGGGAACTCAGACTTTGCTCCAGGAATGGATAGCTCTACTTTTTCAAATTGGACTCGAGCAGGGTTTCTCCGACTAAAAGATCTGGAAGGTAGAAAATATGTTAAAACCTTTGACCATATCAAAGAAGAAAAGAACATTCCTAACGCAGAATTCTTTAGATACCTCCAGATCAGTGCATTCTATAATGAAGCCCCTATTTGGCCCCGGAGAACAAATTTTGTGCAGCTCTGTTCAAGAGGAATAGACACGAGGGGACTAACCTCTAGGATGTACAGGGAAGTCGTCTGCCCAGAGACGGAGGACGAACCCAGGCTTAGTTATATGAGACAGTGGGAAGCAGATTTAGGAGAGACATTAGAAGACGAGGACTGGGACAGGATCCTGCAGGCAGAAGCCAAAAGCTCTACCTGTACCACGTTAAAGGAGAACGCATATAAAGTCCTGATGTGTTGGTACTATACCCCTACCAAACTATCCAAATTTGTCAAAGGCTACTCACCGCTCTGCCCCAAGCAGTGCGGGGACTGAGCGGACTTATGCCACATGCTGTGGTCTTGCACGAAGGTGGCTCCGATTTGAGCGGAAATTAGGGATGGCTGCGACGACTGCTCGATGTGGAGATCCCCCTGGACTCGTGGCTGTTCTTATTGGGCAGGCGGATCTGGGGGCTTTCGAACGCAACACATAAATTAATTACACATTTTGCAACTGCCACCAGGTGCGAGATCGCAGCATTATGGAAGCAACCAGATATTCCAATTATACCCAAAATCAGGAACAGAATTTGGTTTGTTTGCCGGATGGAACAGTTGACAAGTCTGGTTAACGACACCGGCTCCAATTTTCTAAAAGTCTGGTCCCCTTGGCTAGCTCAGACAGACATCCCGGGGTTAGATAGTACCACAATATGGCAATGATAGTCAAAAATGCATCCTCCGGTGACTAAATGGATCTATGACCACAAAGCGACAGCAGGCCTGAGTCGGCCTCCATCTTACGCAAACATCGGGGGCGCGCGACGCATGCATGTAGCGTGCTTTCAGTGCACACAGTTCTCTCCTCCTCAGACCTCGCCTGGAATCCTCACCTAACCTGATTCCAGGAATCCTCACCAACCACAATCCTCACTGTTGACGCACCTCCAGGGGTTTCTCATTGGTTGCTCTCTCCTACTTATGCTCAGCTGCCCCACTGGCAAATTTGCTGAGCATAATCCTATGTTCCGTTGTGTTCATTGCTTCCTAGCCTTGCCGTCTTGTCCTCTTGTTCGCAGCTCTCTGTTATTGACCCTGCTTGTTTTGGACTCCGCTCTTCTGTACTCCTGACCCCGGCTATCTACGACAATCTGCACCTCTCCAACCCTGACCTCGGCACCGTACAACGACTATTCTCTTTTCATCCTGGACCTTAGCTAATAGTACCTGCAATGATCCATACCTCTCCAACCCAGACTCTGGCAAGTATATTGATTATCCGTACCTCTCCAACCTAGACCCGGCTACCTTGACTAACCTACACTCGAGACCCACCCACAAAGCTGTGGGTGGTGTTTATATCCATCCCCACCTCAGCACCGTGGTCACGCCTTGTTTGTGGTGAGCACATCGTGGCACTGCTGCTGTTACCTTACACTGTGGGAGGTCCATCCTTCCGGATCAGACCCAGCGTTAATCTGTCAGGGCTCAGTTGTTGTGGTCACGGGCCCATGTCCTGCCTTGGCAAGACAAACAGTAAGTCTTATTATATATACAGCATATATTTAAATACAATATAAAAAAGAAATGTTCTTAGTTATATGCTTATTGTGATTTACAAATTAACAGTGGTTGGTTAATATGATGGGCCTGAAAAACAATTATTTACCACGTTGTTTGTGATTAAAAAAAAGTGTTTGCGACCTCATGCCCTCTACAGCAGGGGTTAACGAAATTTTAGTTTGCGCTCCCCTGCCTGCTCTCCCCCACTGCTCGTGCCCCCCCTACCTTTCCTCTGTCGGTGGCATAATTTGATGTCACAACCTCATGTGACAACTCGTTGCTATTTAACCTCAGGGCATCCTTTGACTCTGCATTGTCAAGGCGACGTGACACCAGAAGCCACCGGAGAGAAGGTAAGAGACATATAGAGGACTCACGCACTCCCCCGGCATTTTATTTAAATGTTGTGTGGAAGAGTGTGCGGCCTCTATAAGTGCCACGGCCCCCCCAGAAGTTGTTGCACACCCCCAGTTTGCGCAGCCCTGCTCTAAAGTATTGGAAGTGAAGATAGATCTTTATTGAGGACTGACAGTACTGAGACCATGATCTCTGCAATTTATGGCAGCAACTCTGAACCAAAGGCGCTTCAAAGGCGGAAGCTTTATTGTGTTCCCCAAGAGTCTCTCCTCTCTGCACAAAACCAGCGCGCCAAGGGTTAATATCTGCATTTGTTAACAGGAGGACAAAGGACTTTGAAACCATAGCTACATTCATTCTGGACCCCTTCAGTCTACATCTGCATCGTCCCAATGGTGGACAGCCTTTGGCGCAGCCGGCGTGCAGCTAAAGGGCATGTGACATTTTCTGCCATTCGCTGATGTTTGGTGATGTTAAAGCTGCTCTAGTTAATATGAAATTCACAAGCCCTTTTATCCCCTGTACCCAATTTTCCAACTCTAACTGTCCATGAAATGTCTGTGAATTGATTGTATAACCTCTGTTCATTTAATGGAACCATGTATTGTAATCATAACTCTGTGCCCAGAAAATGAGAGGTAACTCTCAATGTATTACTTCCTGGTAAAACATTTTAAAATAAATAAATAAACTCTTGCAATGAGCTGAACCAGCTGACGGATAGCTCCACTGCCGCAGCATACTTCTGAGCTTTATGCTCACTGCTCCTGCCTGTTGTCAATCATATTCATGGACACTACCCCTTGCTTTCTTTATCAGATGACCACTTCCTGGTTGCCAGATCAATGTGCTTATGCCCTTCAGCTTGCGAGAGTATATTCTCTCTGCCTGACTTGCTCCTTGTATGTATATCTTTAATGACTGACATTCTGTCTGCCTGACTATGCTCATGACCTCTGAATGTTCTGCCCAGCCTGCCCGACTATTTTTTTCTGTCTGCCCTCATACAGTCTTTTTATGCTGTTATCCTGCATGCCACCTGCCCAGACCTTAAACTGCAGAATCTTTGCTTCTGCCTCATCCATTGTACTGTGTTTGTTTGTTTGTTTGTTTGGCTATCCCCATCTGTTAGATCATGCGCCGGGCTCCGTACATTCCTGCCTGCTCCAGCCATTGGAATACGCTCCATACCATGGTACCCAAATTCATCATGCTTTACAGATTGATCTGGCCTCACCAGGTATTCAGTTGAAGCAAGTAACACTATAGCCAAACTGGTAGGTGTTATTCAGATATTAAAATTGCAAGTCAATATACTTCAAACTCTATTTCTGTCCCAAATAGCAGAGCAATCGGCTTCGTTTTGAAGCTAGGAAAGTCTGACCTCCAGAGACTAAGTCAGACGCGGGGAACAAGTTCTCATCTGAGAAAGTAGCTGTCGTGATCAGGAGACCCTGCCAAAAACAGTTCCAGGAGTATTGGAACTAGCTCCCGGCCTTGAGTTTCTGTGGAATCTCGGTCCAGGACGTCCGGAACAAGGTTCCGATCAGGGTAAGCCCTTGCAAGTGGGCGCCCTGCAGATAGGAAAGGCTAGCTCTCATACCCCAGACCCCAGTAAGTGTGTATATTTCTGTTTTTTGTGTTTTGTTTTATGTCCGAGGTTTTATCCAAACAAACCCCATTTGATTCCACTGCCTTGTTTTGCTTATTGGCTGATCCCAGAAATATAAATGTGTTAAAAGACCTGGTCTACCGTGACAGCCTCTCTTAATAAAATGTTTTTCTGACAAGTGGAGCAGCAATAAATAATAACAGCAATATGCAAATCTCCTCCCCTTTATTGTATTAGTCTCTGTTACTAGTTGTGAAGCCATGAGCGAGGATATATGGTAACTACAACGTACACGTAGAGGCACTTAAAAATATATGTTAAACATATATAAAGTCTGACGAGTGGTTGGTTCAAGTATTGATCTATAATCAAAAGTATATGATGCGGAGGACATAGTATAATAAACTATACATTCAATTTAAATTTGGGAAATGTGTATTCACAAAACTCGTGTCTCTATTTCTGACCTTGATATGGCCACAGTAAATGTATATAAATTAAAAATGTAACGGTCTTATACACCTTGCATCTAGAGAAAAACAGAGTAGAATTTTGTGTTTAATAAAAAAATATTCTGTTGATAAATATCAATGGCAACTATGACAAAGTTTGTGTCTACATTGTTGCTAGATTGCAGTTTTTAACTAAGGCCGGGCGCATAGTGCCCGCGACCGGCGACGGGACGGGTAACGTTACCCGTCGCCGCTAGCGAAAGTTATATTTCGCTTTGTGGCAGCGTCGCCGGTGTACTGGCATTTGATTTGTTCAGGGACTAACACATGAGGCGACAGCCCTTGAAAAATCAAATATTGCAAGCTTCCAAAGTTCGCGATGCGACGTCGCTCCGTCGCATTGTCGCCGTTGCGCTTACTATAAGCGCGCGCGGCGGCGGCGGCACTGTATTTGTTTTTGGGCGACGTCACGTCGCCCGTTGCGTGCACTATACGCACGGCCTAATACTGCAGTCATTACATATTGGGTTGTTTAGAATTGGGTTGTTTCAGTGTTTGCAATTGTTTGCAATTGTTTGCTGTTAAGTTTTAAGTTCTCTATTAAGTTAATTTTAGATTAATGCTGTATGAGATTTTTTACCAATTCACATGTAAAAGTGGTGGTTATTTAGTTATGTATATTTACAGTATAGGTTTTGTTTGTGTTTATGTGTAGATAATGTATTTAAGGTTTCTATTTTAGCTTTAGCACACACAATTAACTTTCCATCTGTTTTTTCCCTTCTGTCCCCTTTTTTCCCCATCGCAGTTTTTATCTTTTTGCACAATATCTAAATAGTTAAATTAACATACTGATGCAATGATGGTTGATTCAAGTCACAATGATGCTTGATTTGGGGATTACATAAAGATGTGCACCTCACAGATGCTTTATCACTTATTATGTATATAAGGTAATGGGCTCACTTCACATTTATAATCTTGATGAAGATGCAAGTTATGGATTGACATGTCACTTTTGTCTAAATAAATATTTTTCTGCTTTTGAAATAAGAACTTTGGAGTGCGGCTTTTTTCTCCTCTAGATGGAAAGTTTTTGGACATACTGGTAGCACCTTGGCGTAGGGCGTGCATTCAAGGTAATTTAAATTTCCAAAGTCAAGGAAGTGCAGCTTTTTGTTTACTTTATATAGACATACATATATACAATGTATAAATATTAAGTTTAGAAATGCATTTTTTTGGAAATCTAACATTTTTTCTATTACAGTACATATAATGCCCTCCTAAGAATAAACAATCTCACACATATTTCCCACTCATGACATTCCTTATACCATAAAACTGTGAATGATAAACAGTGGCTATATAAGATCTCAAATGTGCTGTGTATTTAGTTACATAATTTTGAGTTGGTAGAGGCTGCTGTGCATTACTTGTCTCTATAACACCATCTGAAAATATATTATAATTGACTATTGCAAATCTGTTTATTTTTATTTTATTTTAAAAGGCTTTCAGATTTGAGAAGATACCACTATGTCAAGCTCCTCCTATGTTTCTGTTCCTGCTGTTCAATTACCATATCAAATGCCCAGTGTTTTTGAAGCCAGACTCACAAATCACTGAGTACTGTAAATGTTTGTCAGACATCCTAAATCAAATAAGCCTGCATATATAATCTAAATGCATCTACACATTAATTTACTGCTCCAAGATAAACACTTTAAAATTGTATTGTATGTATGTCTTTATTTATACACAAAAGTGTACTCAGCACCTAACAAAGAATACAGTACAGGAAATTATAATAATACATTAAGCGCAGCAAAATTAGACAATAGGAAAGTAAATCCCTGCCCTGAAGAGCTTACAATCTAAGAGGTATGATGGGAACTTACAGAGATAGCAGGTTAAGGAATAAGTGCTGTGCATGGCAGTGCTTGGTCATAATGGGTGGTAGGAGTGACTATGGGTGTGGGACAATAGCCATGAGTGCAAGCTATTGGGATGCTTCATTTGTGGGACAAATTTTAAGGTTGGTCAGGATTAAATCTGAAGGTTAACACCATTTACATGGGAGGAGATGGCAAGGAAGCATGGGTGAGAGCAGGTGTATTTATGTCTGCATTCAGGATTAGGAGAGATATCCCCAGCAGCAGGAAGGAGCAGAAAGAGGTTGTGAATAGAGGATTTGTTGGGGTGCTTTTTATTGAGGGGTAAGAAAGTTGTTGGGAAAGAGGTGTATAAATAATGGTGCAGTGTATGGGCACAGATATAGGTGGAGGGGAGGAGAGATGAAGAAATGTGGATATGTGGTTAGTGGGGAAGTTGGAGAGAACAGAAACATTTACAAAGGAGTGAGGAGACATTAAACAGAAAAAGCAATAGGGAGGACATAGTGAGATGCAGGAGGAGAGACTAAACTGGGTATTGGAGGATAGGAAGAGTACAAATTATCCCAGCAATTAGAAACTCAAGTTCTCACAGTTACAAGGTTGTAGTTATTTTTGAAGTTCAGAGTCCAGATCTTCCTGTAGTATTCAACTCCAATTCTAACTCCAGTGTTAACTCCACAGACTCTTTATGTGACACTTTGGGGTGACACAGACATATGGCTCACAGCCAAGATAGACTCACTTAAATACTCTAACACACAGTCACTTGACTAACAATTACGGGAGGGATCTTCCTATTCAGCTCATATGAGGTAGTTGTTAATTAAATATCAATAGCAGATGGGCTACATTTGATAGATGCTCCTAAAGAATTTATATTGTTTAACCTTTTTAGTGCTCTTATGATGTACCTGATAAGTCCTGAGTCCTGCAATGCCAGGAATCCTTATGCCATATCAGGTACTGTAAAAATGGGAAATTATAGTTTGCGAGGGGTTGATCAGTTTGGATGCCCTATTGGAGCCTGATCTACTTTAAATGGAAGAGCTGCTCCTTCCACTTCTGTTTCCTGTATCTGGAATCAGCTGCATCACATAATTGCTTCAAAAGCAATAACAAGATGCAGATGTGGTACTGTGGTGTTGCTGGACTCCTGGCACTAAAATGGTTAATTGTATAAACTGTCTTTCTGGTTTTGGATGTACAACAGAACAGGACACCAAGCATGCTATTTAACAGTGAAGAACAAACATACAATCTAGCAATTGTTCTGCTATTTATAAGTTGTTGTACAAAAGGTTTTGTGATAAGAGAACCATTGTACCAAGTAAATGACTAGTTATGTCAGAATACATTTAAAAATATAATTGCACAGTACTGTATGTACAGTAAAGGGGTTTGTTTATCACTTCACAAGTACTTTAGATCAGTCTATATCATATAAACATGCTAATGTTTAATTTGTGATCTCCAAGACTCATAAATTAAAGATGCAATTTTCAGGCACTAAAAAACAGCTATTCACTATTCTAAACATAAACCAAAAATGAATATGCGGCAATGGAGGAGGAAACTTCATAGAATGGTTAATTTAGATTATGGTACTTATTTATTAAACACTATAATTAATTCCAAGCTTAAAGGAGTGCCCATGTGGCCTCCAATATGTAGGAAGAACAACTAGACCTATCAGGACTCATATTTTAGAGCATTAACGTAATATTAAGAGGAGGATCCTCACATAGGGGCCTATGCTATAAGCGTACATAAACCCCTTGTTGAGCACTTATCGTCCAAAACGCCTACTGCAATTCACAACTCAATAAGTGGGCGATAAAGACATGAATCGCCAAAAATGTCAGCCGTCATAAAAGATTACTGGGTAAGCGGCGATAAGCCACTTATCGGCAGGTTCTGAAACTCATGCAATTCAAGTAGTCGCGATTAGGTTATCGAGGCCTATCTTGGCTCTAGAATGGCGAGTTTCCCCCAAAATCCTCATGCCAGGAAAAGTTGGCATGAGGCTGGTTAAAAGTTGCTGAAAGGCGGCGATACAGGACAAAGAAACGGATTGATGCCAGGAGTCTCTGGAGCTGATATCCATTAATATCAGCACCGGAGGACCCCTGCATGAATCCCATGCAATAAAAATGCATTTACAGGCAACTTCATTACCGTAGCGGCTAACCGGTAAGGCAATGAAGGGAATACTCCCTCCCGCTACACACAAAGGTCCAAATACCTCCTTTACCCACTCCCGCTACCCACAATAAACACTAATACCCACCTCCTCTACCCCCACATGATTGATACCAGAGGCCGCGGGTGTCCTCAGGTGGTCCCCGTGGGTGTCTGAGGGCCCTCTGATTGTCCCCGTGGGTGTCCTAGGGTCCTCATGTTGTCCACGTGAATGTCTGGGGCCCCCTGGTGGTCCATGTGGATGTCCTATGGTCCTCATGTTGTCCATTTGGGTGTCTGGGGGCCTTCAGTGGTCTCAACAGCTTTCTGGGGCCCTCGGGTGGTGCGGGTTTCTGGAGGCCCTTTGCTGGTCCCTGGGGGTCCTCAGGTTGTCACTGTGGGTGTCCTGGGATCCTTAGGTGGTCCACACCGGTGTCCGGGGGCTGTCAGGTTTTCCCCACTGACCTGTGGTACCAATCCCGTGGCCAAATAAAAAAATGTGCAAAACATTGAAATAAATACATCCCTTCCCGCCCTAAAAACACATACAGTACAGTAAGGGGCAAAATAACTATTATCCAGATATGGATAATAGCTCATTTGTCCATTGTAAAATAAAACATTAGCGAACCAGCATAAATAAAGTAAATGCATTTTTCTACTTACCCCTGCCATCATGAAGGGCATCCTCATCAGCATAATCCAGGTCCGTGTCCTTCGTTGCCAGAAATGCAATCTAATGTCCCCAACCCCCTTAATCACCTTAGCGGTTACTAACTGCTATAGTAATGAAGGGTTAAACCACCCTCCCCTGCTACCGACCCTGGAGGCCTAACCACCAACCCCGGGACCACTATACGCACACTGTACCCATTGATTGGCAAATATACTATAATAATAGATATACACAAGCACCTAAACACCCCAATGAAATAAATAAAAGCACTAGCCAACCAATGAAATAAATAAAAGCACTAGCCAACCAATGAAATAAATAAAAGCACTAGCCAACCAATTAAATAAATAAATAAAAGCACTAGCCAACAAATTAAATAAATAAAAGCACTAGCTAACCAATTAAATAAAGAAATAAAAGCACTAGCCAACCAATCAATTTAATAAATAAAAGCACTAACCAACAACCAAAAAATTCATTTTAAACACTAGCCAACAAAACAATTAATGAATTGCCAGTTACCAGTAGCCAAAAAAACAAATAATTTAAATATCAAATAATAATTTAAAACACTAACCAATCCTAAAATGTACTAAAAACAAGCCATCCAAATTCCAAACTATTGAATCTAAACAATAAAAACAATAAAAATAAATACAATCAATTCAAAACAAGCAGTTGCCAAAAAATGCAAAGCCTTTCACTGTATTTATCTGTACCCTTGGCACAGATGAATACATTATCAGTCAATGGGCAATCACAAACATTAAAATAAATAAATACAATGAAAAAAACAGAAAAAAGACATTTACATACATTAAAATTTTTACTTACCTTTAGAATTCTTCGCCCTCCTAATCCCATTGTATCTGCAAGCTCTTGTACCACAACATCATCACCCGCAATCCAACGCCATCCACCTTGAAGACCAGCATCAGGTAAAAATAAATCTTCTTTCTTTTATCTTCTATCACTGTCTTCTTTCTTCATCTGCCATTATTTTCTTTAATCTTCTTTCATCATCTGTCAATCCAATCCCCATTGTAAATCCAGAACCAGATGTTCTCTGATCAGCTTCTTGAGGTAAAATGAGACGTACAGGCCTTATATATGGCCTGTGACGTCACATTTTATGGTCACATGGTACCGCTCCAATCCGATTGGACGCTGTATCATGTGCCCGTCTCTTTTTTTTTTTTTTTTTAAGGATGTGACGTCATCTCCAAGGATGGTACGTCACATACTTAAAACCACATAGCTATATCACATGGTATACTGTATACAGTATTCTAAAATAATTGCAAATGAAACAAGTAAACAAAAAATGCATTTTGATATTCAACACCCTTATACAAGTAATACAGTAATTACAGCATGAAAATAAAAATAATTACTCTGTTATGACTTGGGGACTCCGCTTTACACTTTTTGCCTGACCATGGGCAAAACTTACAGTGCTATGTGCTAAATCGAGGCACAAATTCAGTAACCAGTATTTGATCTGTAAAATTCTGTGTCCTTTCTTGTACAATAACTGTATTCTCATGCTGAGATCCTTTGAAATAACTTTCTTCGGCATCGCTGCTTTAGAAAATAAAGCACAGAGGAATGTTTATTTGATGTGTATTCAATGTGCATTGAATCAACAGAAGTGATGTGTATTTATAATGGGCCATAAAAGGTAAAGTACTGTACAGTATACACCCACTTTAAACACCTCCAGCTCGTGTCCATGGCTGCCAAAATATTCCAGTAGAAACACAGTGCATAAAAGGTGACACAAAATGCTTAGCCTCCCACACGCTGATCTCTATCTGAAGGAGCTCTTGAACAGATTCTGTATTGTGCATTCTTCCATCTGCTTCAATGGATCACCCCAATTCTACAGACGCTGGAACCTGCTTTCTTCTGCTGTGCCGACCACAAGAAAGCAAAAGTCGGAATCTGTTTTCAAGCCAAAGCCAAAGGTGCCTAGAAAAATGTTCCGAAGGCTCCCAAAGCAACAAACCCTGGCCCTTATTATGTGAAGAAGAAAATGGCCAAAATCCACAAGGATAAACTTGTTTGGACGGGCACCAGAAGTGCCCCTGCACCCATTGAAGCAGAATCAGACATCCCAGACTTTTCTCTGCCATCACCCACCGCCACCGATTCCAAATTATCCGCCCACTCTGACCCTTTGTCCACCAATGTTCATCCAGAAACACCCAGCTCACCTGCTCCAGCACCCATCCACGCCGATGCTCTTCTGTAAAACCCCAGCTCACCTGCTCCAGCACCCATCCACACTGATGCTAGTACGGAAACCCCCAGCTCACCTGCTCCTGCATCCAGCAACGCCGATGTAAGTCCCGAAGACCCCAGCTCACCTCCTCCAGTAACCAGCCATGCAGATGTTTGTCCGGGTGACACCAGTACTCCTTGCACCAGATCCAGCCCGGTCAGCCGCATGCTGGTTGTTTTCAGTGGTATCGAAATCACTGACAACTCAAAAGAGCAATACAGTGACTGAATGGAGGCCAAGATTGATCACTTTTGGAGACCATGGTGAATATGGATAGGTGCAATGGTGTTTGTCTGCATAAGATTGGGAGGAACATCGCAGGTCTGTGTGCTTTACTTGGAGTCCTTGCCCCTGTTTGTCTGATGCAGAACAGAACGGTGGCCTGGAGGCACCTTATTCTCCCATGGAGGAACCACATAACCCCTCTCCTTCTGTGCACCCTCTCAATCCCTGGATTTGACCTTCACGGTGCCAACACCAAGCACACCATGGACCCCCCACACTCACCCCCTCTGTCTCCAGAATACATGTATTCGCTTCTGTTGGAGGAGATCACATCCCTGGTAAGCGCTAGGCTACAATAGGAGGACAGCATCCTTCCCGACCATCTACCCCCGCTCGCTGCCAGAAGCATATTCACTCCAGCACCCAGGATTGTACAGCTCCCGACATCACCCTGAAAGACCTGCCCCAGAGTGTCTGGGAGAAATACAAGATCAAATCGGGTGGTCTCCTTCAGAAATATGCCCAGTTCATCTTTAAACACCACATCAGTTTTGAGCTGCACAGCGAGTGGACCCAAAATGTAAATTATGAAGGCAATAAATACAATTATGGAGGACGTGAATGAAGTGCAATTTTAAAGCTACCAGTCTTCTTATAAAAACCGTGAGAGACAGCATCAATAGCCTTTTTAGACATACAAGTGCTCTTCCCTGGAGGTCCATCGACTTGTTTGATGACAACTAGTTATAAATTTATTTACAAATAATGATGCGCCGCCAATGTTTTTCATCTTAAAAAAACAGTTGATTTTTTTTTTTATTATTTCATTGTTTAATGCTTATTTTCTATTTTGCATGTCTGGAGCTGGGCAAAGACAACGTGCAAGAACTCCCCCCCCCCCCTTGGTGCAGGAAACTCTCAGCAATACTCCCAGTGCTCAAATCCATGCATGCCATGACTCTTCCCCCCAAACCCCCCAAAACCTGATGTACTTTAAAACCTCTAGTCCCACTGTAAAGTGTTGAAGCCCATGCTATTCATGCTTTGTTTCTTCCAACCCCCCTCAAAAACTAGAAGATACTGTTTAACAATGGACTGTACTGGTACCATGGTTTAATATTGTAGTTTTTTCATGTGTACAGCAGTCACAATGTAGAGTAGTCATAATTTACGGTTCCCCATGCCATGCCCTTTCTCCCCAAACTCCCCAAAAATCTGGATTGCATAATGTACGGTGCGATTGTAAATATATAATAGTGTCTCTTTCTTTACAGACCAAGTTGTCCAAGAACCACCAGCCATTGCGAAGAAGAAAAAGACAAGATTGTACATTTTGAAGAAGAGGTGACTTTGTATACTTGTATTATTATTTTTTCCTTTATTATCCTGTTCAAATAACATTTTTCATTCTTTCAATATACTTTTTGGTGTGTTTATGTTTTTACTGTTTAGACACAGTAGTACTATAAATAATGTACTAAAGGCATTTAAATATACTGCATACTGTATAAATATCTGGTTGACATACTGTACAGTACTGTATACAGTATAAACATCTTGCAAATGTAGCCCTCTTTCCCCGTAAATGAAGAGACTACCGGTACTGCTGTTACCTGTTGGCTCACAGAAGAGGAAAAAGAACCCAGTCTTCCAGCACTCAATCACAAACAAATGTAGAGTTGTAAATTTAAAAATACTTTATTAATGCCAAGAATAAAAAAATGGGTGTTAAAACGTAATTAAACGGTGTATTGTAACAGCACGTGACTGTGTCCAAATGTTACCCACCTTGAGCTGGGTGGGTGGATGTAGTAATAAAACCCCTTATGGATGTTCGGGATTTAGACTGCTATATGTTATAGCTTCCTAAAAGGTATAGGAAAGGAGCCTATAAAAACTCACCCAGAGGTTATGTCAATGTAAGTGTATCCGGGTATGTAGTGCACACTCACAAGATACACTTATGGTGCAATAGTATTAGTATACTATGCAAGGTCAGACCGTATCCACCCCTATTGTGGGAATAAACTGCTCCCTGCGTGATATCTTAGTTGGCGGTAGATCTTTTGCGGATTCATATTATGCCCACATAATAAGGTAAAACACAGGCTTATAAGCAAGTATGAGGTCAGGTATATATTAGCGTTTATCAGGTATATATATTGCAGAGTGTTGATTCACCATAGGTGGTAGTAGTAATGCCGTGGTGTTTCTATTTGTACTATAAACCCTGAGGGCTCACCTATGGTAGTGTCAGTGAGGTATAGGTAATCTCAACTCAGTATAAAGGTCTGTGTGTATTTATAATAGCCTGTTGAAGCAACCTCCACTATATTGTGGTTGCTGCAGCTGAGGTCAGTACTGGTTATAGGGCTAATAAATACACATAACAACTGACAGAATATATGAATCTCCTGAGTAGATGAACACACTGACAAAATGCAGCTAATACCAGCTAATAGGGTATGTGTGGGGTTAATGATGGGATGGAATCAGTGTTCACTCACCCCACCCCCCTTTCCCTGTATAGCAGCTATATACCAATTGTGAGTTTACGTGCCCTGAAGAAGCGTTCACTACGTGAAACGCGCGCGTCGGCATCTTTCTCCTGCACACGCGGGAAGCCAGTTCATTTAAATTTAACAGCAGAGGGATATTGATCCGCGTTAAAAGATTTGTGGCTTCCCCCAAAGTGCATGTTCAGTGGGGATCGCGCTTCGTTACCATACAGCGCGATCCTCTTACCCAGGCAATCCTCTCCTGCACACGCGGGAAGCCTGCTCATTTGAAATTCAACAGCAGATGGATATTGATCCGCGTTGAGTGACTTACGGCTCCCCCCGGCGTGCATGTGAAGCCGTGATCGCGCTCTGTAACCATACAGAGTGATCCTCTTACCTCTAGGGGTCTATTCAACCCACCTGCAGACAGGCATGTCCTCGAACATATCAGCGCTGATATAACCAAGATCAGCGCTGATATAGGGGACTATGCGACTTATAGCTAGACCGGCCCCTATTTAAACTCACAATTGGTATATAGCTGCTATACAGGGAAAGGGGGGTGGGGTGAGTGAACACTGATTCCATCCCATCATTAACCCCACACATACCCTATTAGCTGGTATTAGCTGCATTTTATCAGTGTGTTCATCTACTCAGGAGATTCATATATTCTGTCAGTTGTTATGTGTATTTATTAGCCCTATAACCAGTACTGACCTCAGCTGCAGCAACCACAATATAGTGGAGGTTGCTTCAACAGGCTATTATAAATACACACAGACCTTTATACTGAGTTGAGATTACCGATACCTCACTGACACTACCATAGGTGAGCCCTCAGGGTTTATAGTACAAATAGAAACACCACGGCATTACTACTACCACCTATGGTGAATCAACACTCTGCAATATATATACCTGATAAACGCTAATATATACCTGACCTCATACTTGCTTATAAGCCTGTGTTTTACCTTATTATGTGGGCATAATATGAATCCGCAAAAGATCTACCGCCAACTAAGATATCACGCAGGGAGCAGTTTATTCCCACAATAGGGGTGGATACGGTCTGACCTTGCATAGTATACTAATACTATTGCACCATAAGTGTATCTTGTGAGTGTGCACTACATACCCGGATACACTTACATTGACATAACCTCTGGGTGAGTTTTTATAGGCTCCTTTCCTATACCTTTCAGGAAGCTATAACATATAGCAGTCTAAATCCCGAACATCCATAAGGGGTTTTATTACTACATCCACCCACCCAGCTCAAGGTGGGTAACATTTGGACACAGTCACGTGCTGTTACAATACACCGTTTAATTACGTTTTAACACCCATTTTTTTATTCTTGGCATTAATAAAGTATTTTTAAATTTACAACTCTACATTTGTTTGTGATTGAGTCCTGGAAGACTGGGTTCTTTTTTCTCCCATATGATACAATCAGTCTCCATCCAGTCAGCACCTCACTGTGGTTATCATCTGCTGTGCGGGTTTTTCTTTGTGTATGGCTCACAGAAGACCAAGCCTCCACCATGGGGAGCCTGGTGTGGTATAATTATCATCTGGTGCAGCGCTTCCACCTGCGAGGGATCCTGGCATAGTGGGAGAAGCACCTCACAGGAACCAATAGTATTAGTAAACACACACAGTATATAATAACAATCTTTACTGACAGCACGTAAAACATAACCCCACCTCCCAGTATAATAAACACCCCGCCCAGTACCACCAGTGAGTGTCCCAAAGTACGTCGGGTGCTAGGCACCAATACTCTGATGTCCCTTTCCCAGTTTCCATCCCACCCAAAGTGTAGGGAGTAGCGCTATCCCATGAACTGTTGGTGCACTTGTTGAGGTACCTGCCAAGTACTCCAGTACTCGGTGCGGCCGACATAGAAATGAGGATCCGTCTGATTCAACGATGTGGCCCTCCGCGATGGCGTCCACCTCTGTGTTGGGTGGACACCGGTAGGAGGGTCTCACCTTTAAGAGTCTTTGATAGCACCACGGTGGAGATGTCCCAGACCACAGACCACAATCACCGCGCAGCGTCTTCACTGTGTCCCTGACACTACAGTAAAATGGGGAAGCATCCCTATCTAAGGGGCTTTTCCTACAGCAGCCACAAGCTACACGTGAGTGGGGCTTTCTGGGACCTATGGGGATTCTCTGGCCTAGTCTGAGTGCCACTGACACTCAGACCCTCCCTTCCCCTTGTCTGCCCTGGCTCCAACTCCTTAAGTTACTCCCTCACTAACTGACTACTTGACTAACTGCCTTAACTGTCTCACAGCCCTAACTGTCAGCGTGAGCTCCCCTTACCACAAATGCAGCAGCCCTATTGGCTGCTTGTGTTCCACCTGACTGCAGCCCCTGAGGCTGCTGGGGGTTGTAGTCCCCAACGGATCTATTTCCCAAATAGCCGCCGCTCCTAAGGTGCTCCTGCGCATGTGCAAGCTCTGTAATGGCTGCCACAACTATTTGCACCTCTATGCGCATGCGCTGTGTCTCACGCACGCGCGGCTATTCTCAAGATGGCGGTGCCCTGTCCCTCCGTCTGCCGCAGGACTTCGGCGTCCCGGTCGCCTTGTCTATCAGCCCACAGCTCCTGCACATCTCATGGGGTGCGCACACCCCATTTCCAGCACCCATGCACCACTGCAACCACCCCACCCAAATCCACATGAGGTAAGGGGAACCGGAGGAAAACAAAAGGAGCTAAGGGGGAGCCTATAAGGAGACCTGGCCACACAAAAAAGGTGCAATTACTGTTTAGATACACTTACAGTAGCATATACTGTACATACTTTAATATAAAGTTGTAAAGGCATTTAAATATATGTAAATATCTGACATACCGTAAATATAAATCTTGAAATTAAGTTGCTTTTAGTGTTTAAATAAACTTACAGTAGTACTATAAATAAAGTCCTGATGTCATTTAAATATACTGTATCTAAATATATCTTTTGACACACTTTTACTGTTTACATACACTTACAGTACAGTGAAGAAACACACTGTATCTTACACGCATATGCGTTTCATCATGTTTCCAATTTAACAAACGTATTGGCGGATTATATATTTTACATTCAGAAGGAGAGCAAAGTTTTTTTTTGTATTATTTGTTTTAACTTTATTATCCTAAACAAATAAAACATTTAATTCGTTAAAAATACTTTTTGCTGTGTGTGTTCATATTTTAAATCTACAGTTCAAGAATTTTTGTATGGCGAAAAGCTAAGGATCCTCAGAAAGAACTTCTTTCCCATGTACAGTATGAACTCACATTTTTAATCTAATTTTTAATCAAATTACAATTACACACAAACTTGAAGTACTGTATGGTAATAAAAGACAGGTTGAATTACAATTTGATTTTTTAAGACAACTCGTGATCGCCCACTTGAGTTTCTCGACGGTATTGCAGACAATGCTAAAATGCAATTTTTCTGCACTGGATCAAACCACTAGTAAACTCGTGTCTTCACGCGTGAAAATTTCAAGAAATCTCAAACCAACAAAGGAATACAACCTGTGAAAGTATCAAATAACGGCCGCTGTATCTGTATATCAATTATGTGATATGTGAAAGTGCACAAACATCTAAAAAATATATCAAATGTAATTTTTATTCAATCATAAATAAAAAGCAGATCTACAACAGACTCCTGATAGCTATAGTCCTGGCATTTTATCATATTCCTTTAATAGTCCTCATTAGATGTAGTTACTTCAGTTTGTATCAGCCTCTCTGCCAGGTGCATATGCAGCTCTCAAATGAAGAGATTCCAAGCCTGACTAGATAGAAGCAATGCGAACGAAACAAAAGTTCTTAGAGTAATACAGTTTAATAGTAACAAATCATTAAAAACACAAGTGTTACACTCAACCATTTGTGATGGATAAAAAGCATTCACACTTTTAAAGGAAGTGTGGTGCCCTTTAGCTTGATTCTTTGAGCTCCTCACTGCTCTCCCAGACCCGGTCTACTCCCAACTGCTGTTACTTCAGTACTTCCTGTAGGAGATACAGTGGATTTCCAATTGGTATGTAGTATTACTGGACATGTTGAGTCCCCGGTTTACTGGATACGCAACTTGCAAAATTCAATTATAGGCATTTTATGACAGTGCCACTTCATCAGGGAGAATGTTATGATCACCAGGATCTGAGTATTTTATAGTCCCAACAATTGGCCTTTTTCAATTAACCTGAGCACGTTACCAATAATTGAACAGCTGTTACATACAAATAATTCTTACACGAGACCTTAGATCACAACTTTACCCCCAAAAAACATGGACGGGTTATCTCCTATCTATGACATATATATAAGAAAGTGTTGTAGGAAGGAGAAGAAGGAAGAGGGTCGAGCAAGAGGTAATGGATTAGAAAGAATAGATACAGTAGGAGTGGGTAAATAGCTATGGGTCATGGAGGTTGAGTGAGGGGAAGCCCCTGCTTTCCCCTCTAGAGTGAGGAGCAAGCAGGTAGGCACCTGTATTAAATACAGATTATACTACTTAACTTCTAAAGACTACATACAATTGGAGTAGAAAGGCAGGAACAGATAATATAACAATAGCACAGTCTGGCAAAAACCTTAAGTGCATGCTCACTAATGCTCGAAGCCTGACATAAAATGGCAGCTTATATTAATATCTTGAAGGAGCAGTATGCTATCATAGGTATTACTGAAACATGTAGGATGAAACTCATGACTGGGCAATTAATGTAAAGGGTTATTCCCTTTTTCTGGAGGGATAGAGCAAATAGAACAGGTGGTGGAGTATGTTTATACCGGATTTAAATCAATTATAAGAGAAGATGTTAATGAAGGAATTGATGAAAATGTAGAGAATGTGTGGATAGAAATTAGCAGTGGAGGTATAAGTATAACGAAAATGTTTGTGGGAATATGCTATAAACCACTAAATATTTATCATATTGAGGAAGTCAAAATACTTTTGCAAATAGACATGGCAGCAAAACTAGGTAACATTTTCCTAATGGGCGATTGTAATTATCCGTACATAGACTGGAGCAATGAGATTCACATTCATACTACAGGAAGCAGGTTTTTGGGGATGCTAAAAGACAATTACAATTGGGAAATAGTAATCATAACACGGTCTCATTAAATAAATGATCAAAATCCATATTATATGGATTAAACACTTTACAGTTGTAACCCATATCCCCCCCCCCCCCAGACACAGAGGCCATATCTAAGGTGTAGTGAGGGGTGGCTATATATGCTTTGGTGGTGCGTACCTGCAGGTAACAGGAGGGCCTGAGCTTCCAGAAGTGATGTTGGGGACACAGGACCAGGCTTCTGGGGTAGTTGCCTCCATTCTCTTAGTGATGCAGTGCCTCCATCTTCTATAAATTCCCAGGGATGTGGGGTAGGACCCTTATAGAAGAAGAACCCTGGTCCCAGGGTGAATGCTCCAGAATCACACAGTCTTATGTAAAATCAGCAAGGTCTTTATTGTACTCACAGCAGATCAGTAGCAGCACACAGCAACACTTTAGACTCAGTGTACAGGCTTTTCCTCCTTCTCCTTTCCCTCCAGAAGTGTACTCCTGCAGGATGATCTGTGGGGGGCCTCAATACCCCCAATGCCCACCTCAGAGGATATCCTCTGGGTGGGAATAAATTCCCCCCCTCATCCCCTCAGTAGGGTGAGGGGCATTGGTCCACTCTAGCTCTGCTTACTCTCCAAACTCATGGGATCGTAGTCTATATCTCTGGTCCCAGGACAAAACTTCTCTCCTCCAACTCCCACATAACAAAGCCCACGTCCTCACAGGAACTGGCTACTAAATAGAGTCAGCCCCACCCCTCATGATGTCAGCCTGACCTCCCCTCGGTCTCATGCCTGCAGCAGAGTAAGGGGCCTGCATCTATCACTCAGGGCAGGGAATGAAGGGGGAAAACCCATGATTACTACTGGGACAACATTTTTGCAGGAAAAAATGTGGAAGATTAATTGGCAGTCTTTAAAACATTATTAGATAACTGTACTTATCAGTGTATACCTGGATAAGAAATCTTGAAGAAACAAGTCTAAACTAATGTGGCTTAATAAACAGGTAGGGGGGAAATGGAAAAGAAGAGGCGGCATTTAGGTTCTTAAAGTCAGAAGAGACGGAGGTGTCATATCAGAATTATTACAAATGCAATAAACATTGAAAAAGGGCAATCAGATTAGCAAAGTTTGAAAATGAAAAAAAATATTGTAATAAAGTATCTGTCATCTGAATGTATGTGTCTTTTTTTAACCTCATCTACTATGTAGCTATGTAACAAAGGATTTTCCTTTGCCCCAATGACCTATGTTCTGATGCAATTACTTTAGATATAAAACAAGTGGCCTAACACATACTGTATATTTACTTTTCACCTGATAGACTCTAAGAGCAATCATATTACAATTTTTTTCAAAGATAATATGACCAAAGACGAACTGCCTTATAGAATCTAGAACAAAATAATAGTTAGGTTGATCACATTGGTAGTTACATTTTTAGTAATTAATTACATTTCTTATTATATAAAGCAAAGGCAGATCACATTCTCTCGGATTCCGAATATTATTATCTATTTAATAAAGATCCAAAAATGGCACCCATATTATCTCCCAAAAATCCATACAAATCAGTTGAATCCTCATAGAAGACCTCTAATTCCCTTAGCATCAACCTATTTTCATATATAATATATACATTTGCTCGCCCCGGGCGAGTGGATTTAACCCCCGGGCGAGTAAATATTGGCCCAAGCAGCACACGTTTGGTACTAGGTGGCGAGTAGATTTTTTTGTGTGGCGAGTAGATTTTTGGGTGATTTGTCAACCACTGCACATTTCTAATACTTCATTTATATAATATCTAACTTCCCTTCATTGTACACATTTTGGAATTGTGCTATTTTCTGTGGGCGTGTACAAATGGTTTTGTAAATGAAAACATTTGATGCTATTTGTATGATCATTCTTTTTGAGTTTTTCATTATTGTACACATACAATCTTTAAAATACTTTTGAAAATTTCAGAAAAATTACTACATGGCAGGTATTTTTAGTGCAACAATAGATGTTGCTAACTGGGACAGCACCTTTAACACGTCTCCAAACATTTAGACTTTTGTTTAATATACTGTAAAGCTACTTCCCAGTACTGGAGAAGGAAACATCAATTCCAATGTATAGGACTAAATTATTTTCCAGCATCGAGAAGATAGCTTAACAGTGTATTGAATAAGAGTCTGAATGCATTTAAGCACTACAAGTGACTGGAATTATTGTTTAAAGGGGGCATCTAGTGGTATACTTGGTACACTTCATCTAAAGATTATTTAATAATACTATTATTATACTTCAACTTATATTTTGATCTTTTGTTATAATGATTAATAATGTTGTTCTTGTTGCCAATATTCATGTTTTTTCTGTCACGTGCACGTTTTGACGTCATGATACACAACGTACAATGCACTATGGTGCGCGGTGACGTAATTATTGTTAGCACACATATTGAAGGCTATTTAAAGTTTTTGTACACTCCATAATTGAGCCCTGAGGAAGCCAGGCACCGGTGAAATGCATAGGGCGAGTTGCGGTTTCTACTTGGAGCCATTGGAGAGCATACCCCGCCTGAATCCTGCATCCCTGAGATCCAATTCCACCTACTCATCTTACGTGGAGGATGCTAAGCAGAGGGACTGTCTGGGCATTTATTGCTGAAGTCTCTGAGCTCACAATACTTTTACTTAATGTACAATATGTGAGTGCATTGGTTTTATTTTCTTTCATTTATTAAATACTTTTAACTGTATTACACTATGTTTGCATTTAATCTCTTGTCATACCTAACTCATCCTGGAGCCATTGCCGGATAAATGCATATCATCACCTGCATACCTTTAAATCTGTTTCTAAAGCTGAAAAGAATTTGCAATGTGTGAGTGCATTTGATGTTGTCTTACAGGTCTCTTTTTATATTTTTGGATGCTATTGTGTTGCAGTATTTCGTCTGCGCTCCTGTTCTGTATTGTGTTCTCTGACCCTGGAAAGGTCTATCTGTAACAGCACCTAATAACCAATAATGGGTTTTATACATTGTATATCTCTTCTTCACTCCCGATTCACAAGAGTATTTGTTTATTCACTTTATTATATATCTATACCTTTAAATAAGTTGCGCTAAAACACTTTCTTTTCCAAAATATTTGCACTGTCTGACTACTAAAAATGTTACCTTTTTTAAAAGGTATACAGAAAGTATTGACCAATGGCTTTACTGCCTTTAACTGATCAAGAGACAATATTGTACAGGCTTGCGAAACCGCACTATGCAGGAACAATACTAGCACACAATGAAATAAAGGGAAAAGGTTATATTAAGTGAAGCACACACATCAATATTTCAGTCTCCAAATGGGCTTAAAAGGGCCATTAGGTTTTAGCACCATTTAGTAAGGCCATACCACTGGACATCATTCCCTTGGATAATATGTGGGTACATACATACATAGGTCGACAGATTGGCAAATGCCATCTGGTAAACACATTTGGGTATAATTGGTGACAGAATAATCTCAGCGCTCCACTTTCTGCACAGCACTGTCCTTATGGTGTTGGAGAGAGTGGTCCATGAAGACCTTGAGAGGATAATCTATACTAGTTGTAATGTTACTAGTTGGTACTCTTCATTAGCCTTGTTGTTTGATACAAGCAATGATTGTTCAAGTATATCATCACATGCTCAGGACCAGATTCACTAAATGGTTGACTAAGGTCCACAATAAAGGAGAGCAATGTTGAATGTCTTATTAGACAACCACTTTTCAGTCTCCACAGGAGTGCCAGTTGATTCCTTTTACTGTTATGGTAGTTATTCATGAAATTGTGATCATACACAGGCTGCTGTTTACCCGTAACAAACTAGATGAGTTTTATGAACTGCAAAAAAATGTAAAATAATTTATTTACATTTTCTTAGAGTTTCCCATATTAAAAAAAACAACAATAGTCTTCCATCAAACCCAAAACACAATTTTTTTTAGAATCATTGGACATTAAAGGAATTAAAATTGTTTGATTTTCACTAACTTTCTTGTAATATATGTTCCACAATTGGAGTTCAGAGTGATAGTCAACCCACTGATTGTATTTTAAAAGACAATTCTTTGCATATTCCATTCCTTTCTGTCGCCTTCAAAAAGAACTATAAAAAATGAAAACTACAAAAGAAATTCAACTATCTGTTTTTTTTCTTTCTATTGAGAGATGTCATCCTCCTGTAGAGAAGTGGAGAGAACATTTCCAGGTAGTGTAGGACCTGCTAATAAGGGTCTACCTTGATGTTGTAGACTTGAAATGCTTTGGCCAAAGGATTTAACCAAATAATCAATACTTATGTGAAGAATAAACAGATATTTTAACTATATCATTTGTAATAGTCAATGTAGCATTGAGGCTTTTTTGTCTCTCATGTACCATTTTCTGAAGCCATCATTAAGCCAAGTAATGTTTATACTATGCCCAAGTAGAGGGTAAAACGTGAAGATGTGTGTCTACTGTGGATCTACTGATTCTGCATCTTGCTTGACTCAGGCTTACCTGTTTAGGGGGATCCTTGTCTTAAAGTGGATAGGAAGATAAGTGTGACATGCACGGAGTGCTTGTGACAGGCAGTGTCACAATCGGCTTAAAAGGAACTGAGGGAACAGAACACCACTGCGTTGCCGCTCACATAATAAGGTCACAGCCTTAGATACCCAGAAGCTGAGTTAATTGTGTTGCAGCTTTTTTAAGCCTAATGCTGAAAGACTGCTACATCGGAGCAGACACTGTCAAACTTCCAGCTGCATTTTGGGGAGAGTTTTGGACACTTCTGTGATATAATATTGAGTACCTATTGCATGGTCTTCCCTAGTCTAGATAAGGGTCCTGCATGCTCTAACTGAGCACCCATATATAAATGGCTGTCAGACCTTGGCACACTACTCTACACCAAGGGCTAATCCCTCTATGAAGTGGTTATGCATAAGTGTCTCCTCTTTAAGGATTACAGTGTCTGGTCTGTTTTGTAAATATCTTGGCTATTACGCTCGTAAGAAATAAACTCCACCTTTTCTTTGCACCAGTTTGAGTATTCTGCTTTTCCCTCACCTGCTTACTTTTGGTATCTGATGTGGGATAGACGTGTCCTGTGACACTGTAAAATTTCAGGGCACCATAGCGAAGTTCCTGCAAAATGGGTAGCCATACTGGAACAGCAGTAGCCATTCAAGCTGCAGCAACAATAGTGGCCTGATGACTACCAGGCACAGCACCTGCAATTCTACACCCATTCCAGAGGTTCCAAGTATCCCATCTTTGCTGCTAGTCAAAATCAAGCCTGCTGATGACCAATACGCCTTCTTCCCCATATTTAAGAGGATCCAGACAACACATAAATGGCAAGTGCATGGTGACTCTCACCCCTCTGCTTATCAGGGAGGCACAAGTAGCTTATGCAGCTCTAAGACCAAGACTACGCCCAAGATGCTGTCCGGGATCATCAGGGCATGAGGCCAGAAACCTACTGACAGTATTTCCAAGGAAGACCAAGATGGTGACAGACCCTGTGCATTGGCTCAACGTCTGATGGACCTATGCCAGAAATAGCTGTTCCCTTACTAGATATATGATATATTGCAGAGATTCGCTTTACCACTGTATCGCTTGAACTTTTAAAAATGTTCTGAAGACTTTGCAGAAACTTGTCTATGTGCTAACAAAATTGGCTTGAACTTTTCTAACTTGTAGTAAAATGGTTATCCTTTACTTTGGGACAGCTTTGCACAGCAGAGTATTTATTTTGGATTGGGCAGACTACACAGCAGTACATGAGAAAGTACTATGATACTGGACAAATTGGGGCACAATACAACCCCTGTTTTATACATTGACCATCAATTTTTTTTATTATTCATTTTTATTTATATCAATTTTATTGATATAAGAGGTAACTTATTTGAGTGCAATCCTATGGGGTCTTTCCTCTATATCTTTTAGAGATCTCCTAGCCATATGAGGCAACTTGCAATACTGAGGGACATTGGCAATCTTGAAAGGGGTTTATAGCTCACTGAGCAGGACCTTGCTTCGACTAGTGGTGCAGATTGTGGGGCTGTTAGTGAGGAGCAGGTAGGTATCTTGGTTGCTGTTAGTGAGGAGCAGGTAGGTAGCTCAGTAACAGTTAGAAGGGGAAGCAGGGGCAATAGGGAGAGGCAGATCATTTCTGAGCTGACCCATCCCAATAGATTTGCCATATTGAGTGAAGATATTGGGAGTGTCAGGGCAGAAATGGCAAGGCTGGGGAGACTGATTCCTCTAGCAGCCAGGGGAATAGTTCCTCCAGATAACACCAATGTGATTTAAACAGGCGCTGTTCCTCCAGCACAGAGGGGACTCAGGATGCTCAGGTTCGGCATATTGCGGTTTGGGTAGACAGATTGTTGGGGGGGGGGGCTGGGATTGACCCGGCGGTCTTGGTACATGTTGGCACCAATGACAATGTTAGAGAAAGATGGAGGGTCCTAAAAAAATATTTCAGGGATCTAGGCCAAACGCTTAAGGCAAGGACCTCCAAGGTAGTATTTTCTGAAATACTACCAGTGCCATGTGCTATTGCAGGGAGACAGTCAGAGATTAGGGAGGTTAATGAATGGCTAAGAAACTGGTGTAGGGAGAATGGTTTTGGGTTTTTAGAGCACTGGGACTCCTTTTCTGAGAGGTGCCATCTATATTCTAGGGACAGATTGCACCTCAATGAAGAGGGATCATCTGTGCTAGGGGGGAGAATGTTAAAAAGGTTGGAGTAGAGTTTAAACTAGGATGGAGGGGGAGAGTAATGAAACAGATAATGAACTAAATACAATAGAAGGGGAAACAACGGATTTTGGAGGTAGAATATGGGCAAGTTCGAATTTGACAAGCAGTGACACACCAATAGTACATAGAGAAAATAATAGAAAACTTCTAAAGACTAAACAAAGTTGGCGCAGAAAGGAGAGGCTGAAAAAAAACTGAAAGGCATGCCTGCTAGAAGCCTGACAGATAAAATGGGGGAGCTTGAATAATTAGTTGCAAGGGAGCATGATGATATCATAGGCATTACTGAAACATGGTGGGATAAAACTCATGACTGGGCAGTTAATTTAGAGGGTTATTCCCTTTTTCCGAAGGATTGAGCAAACAGAAGGGGAGGTGGAGTATGTTGATATGTTAATATGTTAAACCGGATCTAAAGCCTATAATAAGGGAAGATGTTTACGAAGGGAATGATGAAAATGTGGAAACCTTGTGGATAGAAATTAGCAGTGGAGGTAAAAGTATAAATAAAATGTTTGTAGTGATATGCTATAAACCACCATATATCGGTGAGATTGAGGAAGCTAAAATACTTTTGCAAATGGAGAAGGCATCAAAACATGGTCATATTTGCTTTAGGGGTGATTTTAATTATCAAGATATAGACTGGGGCAATGAGATTAACATTACAACAAAAGGAAACAGTTTCTTGGGGGTGCTTAAAGACAATTATATGACCCAAATTATTCAGGAACAAACCAGGAGAGGGGCAATACTGGATTTGGTAATATCAAAGAATGTAGAAGTAATAACAAATATTCAAGTCCTGGAACATTTGGTCTCATTTGAAATAAATGATCAAGAAACAGATTACTTGGGTTCAACAAAGACCTTAAACTTTAGAAAAGCAGATTTTAATAAATTGAGGGCTAATCTACAAGTAATACATCGGGATTATGTTTTTGCAGGGAAAATGTAGAAGATAAATGGGCAGTCTTTAAAACATTGTTAGAAAAACACACTTATAACCTTGGGAAATAAGCATAAAATAAATAAGTCAAAACTAATGTGGATAAACAAACAGGTAGGGGAGGAAATGGACAAGAAGAGGAAGGCATTTAGATTCTTCAAGTCAGAAGGGGCGGAGGCATCGTATCGGAATTATAATCAATGTAACAAAAATTGCAAAAGGGCAATCAAATGAGCAAAAATGGATAATTATGAAAGGATTGCAATAGAAAGTAAGATCATCCCTAAAAAGTTCTTTAAGTACCTTAATAACAAAAAAATGAGAAAAGAAAATATAGGACCCTTTCAGTGTGACATGGGCAGGCAGATAATTTGAGATAAGGAAAAAGCAGAGGTATTAAACACATTCTTTGCCTCTTTGTTTACCAGGGAAGAATCCATTTCAATAGTAGTGCCGCAGGAGGAAGCCACAACCTCCATATTAATGAACAATTGTTTAACTGAGAAAGAAGTTCATAAGCGGCTTGAAAAAATGAAAGTAAAAAAGGCACCTGGCCCCGATGGTATACATCCAAGAGTTCTCAAGGAGTTAAGTTCAGTAGTAGCCAAAATATTATATGTAATATTCAACGACTCCATTTCCACAGGCTCAGAACCACAAGATTGGCATAAAGCAGATGTGGTGTCTATATTTAAAAAGGGAGCTAGATCACAACTGGGGAATTACAAACCTGTATGCCTGACTTCAATAGTGGGGAAACTACTTGAAGGTTTAATATGGGATAATTTTCAGGAATACCTAATGGAAAACAAAATGATTAGTAATAGTCAGCATGGATTATAAACAACAAAACAGGTAGCGCTAACCACAATGGATGTACTGTAGTATCTAGTACCTTATACAAATTATTAAACCATATATAAGGGGCTGCCTGGGACACAAAATCTGACCCCCTGGTCAGGATAACAGTATGGACAAGGGATAGTTCCGTGGGCGCCTATATTATCAACTACTATCAAAGGATATATGAAAGCCAAGCCTGTTGGCTGTGAAGAAATGTGGATCCTCACGGTGTGCTTGAAAGAAAAGAAAAAGCACAACACATAGCGTAATACTGTTAAAATGTTTGACAAACAACACTTAGGACAACATGCAACAGCTGAAAACTGAATGGGTGATTTAGGACAATAAAAACATTTAATAACAATTAATAATTAATATAATGCACAATACACATGGACATATATTATATGAAAAAATAAAATGAATGAATTAATAAATTGATGATTCCAACACTCCGTAGCACCAAAAATGATGATAGCAATGCCTACTCACCAGATGGAATAGGTTTGCAGGCAGTGGATAATTTAGAGAGTATCCCCTCTCGTTTGTATGCTGCTCACTGCTAGCTGGCGTCTCCGTCTGCTCGTGGATGTAGCTCATCAAGCATTAACCTCTGCAGCACGCTGGGAAAGGCGCCCGAGTAGATGGTAAACAGCAACAGCTGATTCGGCACGCTGTCGGCTACGGGCCGCCGTCGGCTCGTTTGTATGCTGCTCTCTGCTAGCTGGCGTCTCGGTCTGCTCGTGGATGTGGCTCATCAGCAGGAACTCCTGCAGCACGCCGGAAAGGGCGCTCGAGTGGATGGTAAACAGCAACAGCTGATTTGGCACGCCGTCGGCTACGGGAACTAGTCAGTTGGCAGCACACACAGATTCACCAATGTGTAGGGGATACTGACACCAATGTGCTGGGTGTTGAAACCGCCACCCTACGCGTTTCGAGAGCGCTCTGCTCTCTTCATCAGGGGTATATAAAATGAAGGTCCAGTAATGTCCTTTAAAAACCAGGTCCACAATTTGGGTAAATATTTTCACCTGCAGCTGATTGCGCAGTGAATGAAATGAAGTAGTTCTTGAAAATGCTTATACAATCAAACACATGCGCAATGGAAAAGTCATGAATGATATAGCAAAAAGCTACTACTGTTTGTATACAGCTGTTGCACGATTACAGACAACATTAAACATGACAAATCTATTCTATTATTAACAAATAACATATATAACTAACAACATATATCTGTGTATTTAAATAATTATTTTAAAGAAAAACAAAATATATAATCTTAATATAGTAATAATAAAAAATTAAACTCAAAAATTGTGATCTAATATAATATATTAGACTAGTGATAGTGTGCTTATTCTATGTAAGAGGAACCTACTGTTATAAGTGAATTAGACACTATTATCTATGATATGTCTGTTTAGATGAATTATTGTGATTTTAACCCACCAGAAAGGATTTCAAATCAAATTCTACATTTAAGCCCATTGGGGACAGAGTACGTAACTCATAGATCCAATAGGATTCTCTTCTCCCCAATAGGCTCAATGTGTTTCCTCCTCTCCAGTGTGGTGTAATACACTCTATACCTACACATCTCAAACCTTTTGGATCTCTATTGTGCACCTGAAGAAAATGATTAGACACATTGTGTGTAACTAAACCGGTTTTAATATTGTATATATGTTCATACAAACGTCTTTTTATAGCTCTCGTTGTCATACCCACATACTGCAGACCACATGGACATTCAAGTAAATATATAACAAAAGAACTACTACATGTAATATGTTGCTTGATTTTATACTGTTGTTGTGTTTTATTTGATATAAAGTTTGTTTTTTTGGTACTATATTTGCATGCCGTACATTTATTGCAGAGGAAGTATCCCCCACAGAGTATGCATTGCGATGAACCGGTTGCAGCGATGGACAGCTGGGTGCCAGTCTCTTTCCTATATTAGGAGCTTTTGTGAATATAATATGTGGATATTTGGGTAAAATGCCCTCGAGTTCTTTATCCTTTTTTAATATTGGCCAATATTTTTTGAAAGTTTTGCGTATGTTTGGTGCCATTTGGTTAAATTGAGTGACAAATGCCAAATTGCCTGATGAATTAATATTTTTATTTTTATTTTTGTATTGTAAGAGACTGGTTCTGTCCATCGCTGCAACTTCAGCAATAGTTCTATCTAGATCTTGTGGGGAATACTTCCTCTCCACAAATTTTTGCTTTAAATCTTGGGCTTGAATTTTGAATGTATCTGGATGCGAGCTGTTTCTTTTTAGTCTAATGAACTGTCCCTTAGGAATGTTTTTGACCCATGTGGGATTATGGTGACTCTGTGCGTGTAAATAATTGTTCGATTGAACAGGTTTAAAATATGTGCTGGTGTGAATGTGATTATTAACAATGGTGATTTCTAAATCTAAAAATTCTATTTTATTAGAACTAGTGACAAACGTGAATTTTAAATTATTAGTATTATTATTCATGTATAACTGAAACTGCGTTAACTGTGCTAATGTGCCTGACCAAATAAAAATAATATCGTCTATGTAGCGCCGCCACAGCACCAAGTTTGCACCATAGGGACAACTGGACCATATGTGTTGTTTCTCCCAGTTTCCCATAAATAAATTAGCGTAACTAGTTGCAAACTTCAGAAATATGTCATACAAATACCTTCATATCTCCGGGATACTACCCACATACTGCAGACCCTCCAGGACATTCAGTGGCAACCCCATTACATTTTTGTTACTGCAGATGTCAATTCACTATACACAATAATAAATCATGACCAAAGAATGCGAATCAGTCTTGAACACCCTAAATAATGACCCATCTGTTTCAAAAGAATATAAAGATTTTTTGATTTTAGGAATTAAATTTATTCTTTGTCACAATTTTTTTCACTTTAATAAAGCTTATTATTTGCAGGTATGTGGCACCGCCATGGGCACCAAGTTTGCACCTAGTTACGCTAATTTATTTATGGAAACTGGGAGAAACAACACATATGGTCCAGTTGTCCCTATGGTGCAAACTTGGTGCTGTGGCGGCGCTACATAGACGATATTATTTTTATTTGGTCAGGCACATTAGCACAGTTAACGCAGTTTCAGTTATACATGAATAATAATACTAATAATTTAAAATTCACGTTTGTCACTAGTTCTAATTAAATAGAATTTTTAGATTTAGAAATCACCATTGTTAATAATCACATTCACACCAGCACATATTTTAAACCTGTTCAATCGAACAATTATTTACACGCACAGAGTCACCATAATCCCACATGGGTCAAAAACATTCCTAAGGGACAGTTCATTAGACTAAAAAGAAACAGCTCGCATCCAGATACATTCAAAATTCAAGCCGAAGATTTAAAGCAAAAATTTGTGGAGAGGAAGTATTCCCCACAAGATCTAGATAGAACTATTGCTGAAGTTGTAGCTATGGACAGAACCAGTCTCTTACAATACAAAAATAAAAATAAAAATATTAATTCATCAGGCAATTTGGCATTTGTCACTCAATTTAACCAAATGGCACCAAACATACGCAAAACTTTCAAAAAATATTGGCCAATATTAAAAAAGGATAAAGAACTCGAGGGCATTTTACCCGAATATCCACATATTATATTCACAAAAGCTCCTAATAGAGGACAGAGACTGGCACCCAGCTGTCCATCGCTGCAATCGGTTCATCGCAATGCAACACTCTGTGGGGGATACTTCCTCTGCAATAAATGTACGGCATGCAAATATAGTACCAAAAAAACAAACTTTATATCAAATAAAACACAACAACAGTATAAACTCAAGCAACATATTACATGTAGTAGTTCTTTTGTTATATATTTACTTGAATGTCCATGTGGTCTGCAGTATGTGGGTATGACAACGAGAGCTATAAAAAGACGTTTGTATGAACATATATACAATATTAAAACCGGTTTAGTTACACACAATGTGTCTAATCATTTTCTTCAGGTGCACAATAGAGATCCAAAAGGTTTGAGATGTGTAGGTATAGAGTGTATTACACCACACTGGAGAGGAGGAAATACATTGAGCCTATTGGGGAGAAGAGAATCCTATTGGATCTATGAGTTACGTACTCTGTCCCCAATGGGCTTAAATGTAGAATTTGATTTGAAATCCTTTCTGGTGGGTTAAAATCACAATTATTCATCTAAACAGACATATCATAGATAATAGTGTCTAATTCACTTATAACAGTAGGTTCCTCTTACATAGAATAAGCACACTATCACTAGTCTAATATATTATTTTAGATCACAATTTTTGAGTTTAATTTTTTATTATTACTATATTAAGATTATATATTTTGTTTTTCTTTAAAATAATTATTTAAATACACAGATATATGTTGTTAGTTATATATGTTATTTGTTAATAATAGAATAGATTTGTCATGTTTAATGTTGTCTGTAATCGTGCAACAGCTGTATACAAACAGTAGTAGCTTTTTGCTATATCATTCATGACTTTTCCATTGCGCATGTGTTTGATTGTATAAGCATTTTCAAGAACTACTTCATTTCATTCACTGCGCATGTGCAATCAGCTGCAGGTGAAAATATTTACCCAAATTGTGGACCTGGTTTTTAAAGGACATTACTGGACCTTCATTTTATATACCCCTGAGGAAGAGAGCAGAGCGCTCTCGAAACACATAGGGTGGCGCTTTCAACACCCAGCACATTGGTGTCAGTATCCCCTACACATTGGTGAATCTGTGTGTGCTGCCAACTGACTAGTTCCCGTAGCCGACGGCGTGCCAAATCAGCTGTTGCTGTTTACCATCCACTCGAGCGCCCTTTCCGGCGTGCTGCAGGAGTTCCTGCTGATGAGCCACATCCACGAGCAGACCGAGACGCCAGCTAGCAGAGAGCAGCATACAAACGAGCCGACGGCGGCCCGTAGCCGACAGCGTGCCGAATCAGCTGTTGCTGTTTACCATCTACTCGGGCGCCTTTCCCGGCGTGCTGCAGGAGTTCCTGCTTGATGAGCTACATCCACGAGCAGACGGAGACGCCAGCTAGCAGTGAGCAGCATACAAACGAGAGGGGATACTCTCTAAATTATCCACTGCCTGCAAACCTATTCCATCTGGTGAGTAGGCATTGCTATCATCATCTTTGGTGCTACGGAGTGTTGGAATCATCAATTTATTAATTCATTAATTTTATTTGTTCATATAATATATGTCCATGTGTATTGTGCATTATATTAATTATTAATTGTTATTAAATGTTTTTATTGTCCTAAATCACCCATTCAGTTTTCAGCTGTTGCATGTTGTCCTAAGTGTTGTTTGTCAAACATTTTAACAGTATTACGCTATGTGTTGTGCTTTTTCTTTTCTTTCAAGCACACAGTGAGGATCCACATTTCTTCACAGCCAACATGCTTGGCTTTCATATATCCTTTGATAGTAGTTGATAATATAGGCACCCAGCATGGATTATGCCAAACTAACCTTATTTGTTTCTTTGAGGAGGTAAGTAGGAATTTAGATCAGGGTAATGCAGTTGATGTGGTCTACTTAGATTTTGCACAAGCTTTTGATACTGTTCCACACAAGAGGTTGGTATACAAAATAAAGCAAATTGGACTCAGTAATAATGTATGCACCTGGATTGAAAACTGGTTGAAGGGTAGACAATAGAAGGTTGTCATAAATGGAACTTTTTCAGGTTGGGCTAAAGTCATGAGTGGAGTACCTCAGGGATCGGTACTGGGACTACTGCTTTTAAATTGTTAATTAATGACCTTGAAGTTGGCATCGAGAGCAAAGTCTCCATCTTTGCTGATGATACTAAATTGTGTAAGGTAGTAGAATCAGAGCAGGATGTAATTTCTCTCCAGAAGGACTTGGAGAGACTGGAAACATGGGCAGGTAAATGGCAGATGAGGTTTAATACAGATAAATGTAAGGTTATGCATTTGGGATGGAAGAATTAACTGGCAACTTACACATTAATAGGTGATAAATTGGGGAATCCTTGATGGAGAAGGATTTAGAGTGCTTGTAGAAAGCAGACTTAGCAATAGTGCCCAGTCATGCAGTAGCTGCAAAGGCAAACAAGATCTTATCTTGCATTAAACGGGCAATGGATGGAAGGGAAGTAAACATCATTATGCCCCTTTACAAAGCATTAGTAAGACCACACCTTGAGTATGGAGTACAATTGTGGGCACCACTCCTTAGAAAAGACATTCTGAAACTAGAGAGAGTGCAGAGAAGAGCCACCAAATTAATAAAGGGGATGGGCAATCTATCTTGATGAGAGGCTATCTAAATTAGATTTATTTACATTAGAAAAGAGGCGTCTAAAAGGGGATATGATAACTATATACAAATATATTCAAAGACAGTACAAGGGGCTTTCAAATGAACTATTCATCCAAAGGGCAGTACAAAGGACTCAGGGGCATCCATTTAGGTTGGAGGAAAGGAGATTTCACCAGCAACAAAGGAAAGGGTTCTTTACAGTAAGGGCCGTTAAAATGTGGAATTCATTATCCATGGAGACTGTGATGGCAGATACAATAAATGTGTTCCAAAAAAAGATTGGACATCTGTTTAGAAAGGAAAGGTATACAGGGATATACAAATAATTAAACATGGGAAGAATGTTTATCCAGGGATTAATCCGATTGCCAATTCTTGGAGCCAGGAAGGAATTAATTTTGCCCTTAATGGGGTTTTTTGTTTGCCTTCCTCTGGATCAATAAGTAAGTATAGATATAGGATAAAGTATCTGTTGTCTAAATACTGCACAAACTGAACAGTTTGCTGTCTCCCGGGTACTTGGGTTCAGCACATTGCGGATCGTGTGGAGAGATTGTTGAGGGGCTGGGACTGATCCAGGGGTCTTGGTACATGTTGGCATCAATGATAAAGTTAGACAAAGATGAAGGGTCCATAAAAAGTTTATTTCAGGGATCTATATACTATATATTGTAGATCCCTTCAAATCTCTCTATGTTATTTGGAGAGAGGTTTGAGGGGATATATATCTTGATTCTCTAGTAAAACAGTTAGTCGCTCTCTCCTCCAAAGGGGGGTGACACCTCCATAATAAAAAGGGGACACCCCTTTCAATCTTGGAGTTTAGGTGGTAACACCATCTGAGCCCCTTTGGGACAAATCTAGCGTTGAGGTATGAGTAAGAATAAGGTTTAGAAGTAGGGTTAGACATTTATTTTGAATTACTATAGGGTTCAAATTATTGTTGGAAATAGTGTTAGAAATTGGGTTTATGTTCAAAAGGCGGATTAGCGTAATAGTTTTAGTGAAGTGTTAAGTATTGTGTCTTGTGGTAGGGTTTTGTTTGTGTGTTTGCTAAGGGTTAATGATTTTATGTTTACCATTGTTTATTGTTTTTGGTTCTCATTAGGGTTAAAGTTGTGAATAAATTAAGGTCTAATGTTTGATTTGTAAATACTGTAGGATGTGGGTTCTTGGAAGCTTTTCCATTTTTGGAGAAGGATCAAATAGGTTAGGATTTGGCATAATCACTTGTTCCGTATACCTTGTTTTCTTCCATTTGAAAGCCAAAATTCCACATAATATTATTAAGCTAGAAAGTGAGTAATCTCTTATTAGTCTAGTGTTTTAAGTGTATACGGTAGCTTCACTAGGTTATCACTTTGATTTCACATTAATTGACATGATAAATGAACCGTGAGCATTCTTGATTGCCAAACTGGGAAGCACATCCAAATATGATATACCTGTAATTGGGAGACATAGGAGAAGACATTCATACCTCATACATTTCTTTTAAGTGACAATCATTCAAAGGATTCACTTAAAGCATGTTAAAGTAATCATCTTAAAATGTGTACAATTGTTTACATTTTGTGTTACAATAACGTGTTTAATTACTACGTTTGTATTTTTTTAAATATGTTCTTTTTTTTCTTGTATTCTATTAGAGTGCATCATTATATCATGCCGGATGCTAGGAGGCATTTTTTTTTTTTAGTTAGTTATATATGTACAGATGCCACGGCCGTTATTCGAACAAATCACGGAGCCATTTTTGTGTGCTCTGCTGTACTCCACGCGGCATTCACGCGGCCAATCACACCAGGCACCCTTGTTTATCGCGTTGCTTTGTTTGAATTTCATGGATTCTGTTTCTTTGTGTGCAATGAAATGAATGAATTGTAATGTGTACAGTACTGTGCTACTGTGCTACTGTGTCAATTTCAGGTGTTTAAAAACCAGAAAACTAAAATGCCATTTTCTGCACTCGCCTGCACTCGCCTCTTAAGGCGGTAAGGTTGGAAGAAATCACGCGGCATGACATGGATATTCCGAGGTATACAAAGTGTGAAGTGTTCGAATAACGGCCTCTGCATCTGTATATGCCCATTTGTACTGATGAAAAAGAGTTTGCAAATCATTTTTGAAGATGCACATGTGGATACAGGATGCTGAAGATATTGATATGCAATTTATGTAGGCAATACATAAAATAAGATAAAAGCATAACGTCATATTTACTTAACTTTACTTGATATAATTTTCAAATATTTGTTAAATCTGGAGGAAATAATTATGAAATATGTGACCAGAAAATAATAAGCTACTGTAGTAGTTATATAAGAATCTGATAGGAGAAAAATACTGTATAAAATAGTCCAACATGTCTTAAGCACAGGAGATTACAAATACCCTCTGCACTTAAATGATTAATATATTAGCTCTCAGTGACCTTTGACATGTCACTATAACTTTTGGCATGTACCCTATCACAACCTTAAATAGGAAAGTCCTCCATGCTGAAATGTACTCTACAGTACACAGTGTCATACAGTATACAGTAGTATCTACAATGTTACGTGTCATCCAGGTGTAAACTGTAGGATATGTATTCTATGTGAAATACATTCTGCTTTGCCTTTCAATTATGGATTACTGGATATTCAAAACTGCTCTCTAATATATAATACTTACACTAAATGAGTGATGAAAGCTTGCAAATCATTACGGATAGTTCACATGAGGGCAAAACATGTTCACTCATGTACAGCTAGACATGAACATTCATATTCATTTTTATATTATGAAAACAAGCCCCATGGAATTTTTTTTTAATTCATTATAAAAGAATTTGCAAATTACTTGGCATATCAAGAAGAATGTTGTCAAAATAAAGAGATAATATTGATTCATTATTAATTAATGAATACACCAGACTAATTTAAAAAATTTGCAAGAAAGCTCTCTAGATTAATGCAGATTAAACATCAGGATTGTGCAAACTAGGGATATTGGCCACATCGGACAAATTGTTCCGTTTTTCAGAAGCAACTTAAAATGTCTATTGGAAATAACTGGTGGATTTGTAAAAAGAGATGTGCAAATGATTCAACGTTTGATTTGTACATTTTTACAACATTGTAACTATGTTTATATTTAATAAGTACTGTAGCTCTATGTTGTTTTCATTTAAGAAAAAGTTAAAAATAGGCATCAATATTTCTCGGTACTTTAATTTTGTTAGTGCTTTAGAGTGTCAAAAGTCCAATATTTGACAGCTTTGTGAAAGCACCCCATACCTCTAATTGTGAAGATGTTCTGCATACATATTGTTCTCCTCACTAGAATATGTAGAAACTTTAACCCACAACAGGTTCTGGCTGATCTTACCAGCTGCCCTTGGAACAGAATCGACTTAATTCCCGACCTTGATTCCGCACTCGACTATGTCTAATCCGAGTTCTTAAAACTCTGTGATACCCATGCTCCACTACGCAGAATAATAGTATGGGGGCCTACCTTCTGTGGGTAACAACAACCTTATATCGCCCTACCATCTTAGGGATTGGTGGTGGAAAAGCTACAAAGTAACTGGCACTTCTAAGGATCTTAACTACAGATGCCAGCGGAATATGTGCACAAGGCAAACAAGACACGCCTAAGCACAATATTACTCTAATAATCTTCACCAGTATACATCAAATTCAGCGAACATCTGGAAGGTTAGCAACAATATATTCCAGCCTTCTAACCATCAACAACTATGTAATATCATTAAGGAGGCTATTACCCTGGAAAATTATACTGACATTGCAAATTCATTCAATGAATACTTTGTGGGGTGTGCTACTAACTTATTATCGAAATGCAACCTGAACTACATAAATGAACCGCATTCTGAGAGTACCCCTATAGCCCCACCCACTCCCAACACTGCCCACAATTTTCAATTTGTCCCAGTACCTGAAGAGGAGATTACAAAAGCGCTCCTCAAATTAAAACTAAGCAGTCAATGTAATGCAATCTAAGTTGCTACGACTTGGTGCCCTAGCCATTGTCAAACCATGTGCTTCCCTAATCAACTCTATGTTGTCTGCAGGCCATATCCCGAAGACCAGAAAAACTTCCAGATTTGACCCAATCTTCTAAAGTGGGGACAAAAAAACTGTCTCAATCTACAAACCAATTACTCTTCTCCCAATACTATCCAGAGTCATGGAAAAATGTGTTCACTCCCAATTAAGCGATTACTGTAACAAGACAAATTTCCCTAGCCAATTCCAATCTGGCTTTCGCCCCAAACACTCTACGGTAACTACAGCAGGGCCCCGCTTCTCGGCACGCCACTTTTCGGCAATCCGCCGATACGACGGCACCGAGAAGGGGGCCACCATGTTGGATCCTAGTCGCGCATGTGTAGAACAGGCGGTTGCGCCCGGCGCACATGCGCAGACCGTAGTTTGCGCATGCAGACCATAGGTCGCGCATGCGCAGAACAGAAAAAAATGCCGGTTTGCGCATGCGCAGAACTGAAAATCGGCGGATCCGCTTTCCGGCGATTTTCACTATGCTGCGGGCCCCTGGAATGGAACCCACCGTATACCCGGGGCCTTCCTGTACCCTCCTAAAAGTTTGCAATGAGATCCAGTGTGGAATGGAACAGGGACAACTTCTTTGTGCAATATTCCTAGATTTTTGCAACGGTTGTTGATACTGTTGATAATGTTATCTTGCTAAACAAACTCCAGAACTCTGGAATTGGGAAGCATGCTTTAAACTTGTTTCATTCCTACCTTTCAGTTAGATCCCAACATACTGTATGTCTATTTTGGGTACTAACTCCAACCCCCTGGATATCACCTGCGGTGTCCCGCAAGGCTCTGTCCTACTCTTCTCAGTCGTCATCAATGATCTTCCTACAGTTATAAGGGAACTTCAATACACATGTATGCGGATGTCACAATCTTATATGCGCAGAGTCCTAGCCTCTCTGACCTTGGACACGTACTTCAAGCTGACTTTTTGAGACTTGAAAATTGGATTTCCCAAAGCAAACTGTTTTTAAACATTGACAAGACTAACAATGGTATTTGGGACCAATGCTAAATTTCTAAAGGTTCAAATGAATGAGCTCCAGATCAGAACCAACTCTAATACAATCCTAGCCCCTGTTACTAGTTTCAAATATTTGGGCATATGGTTTGACTCCCATTTAACATTTGAGCTGCACATTGATACCTTGATATCCAAAATCTATGCCAAACTAGGTGTACTATATAGGAACAAATCCTCCCTAAGTTTGCTGGTCATAAAGTGCATCGCACAGCAGATGCTGATGCCAATTTTAGACTATGGGGGCTTATGTCAGGGCACCCCAAATGTAATACCCTCTACAACTCAATATGCAGCTTTGTCCTCCAATGTATCTACAACACACATCACTGTGAAATGCTCAAATAACTAGATTGGTCATCACTTGAGTCTAGGCACAAAGTTCATCTTTCCAGTCTTGCCTTCAAATACTTTCTGGGCAAGCTACCCACCTATCTGAACAAGCTCCTCACCCCTACGAAATGCAGCACTTATCTGAGATCTGACTCCAAAAGACTGTTCATGGTCCCAAGGTTCAACAAAGTATCCGGTCCTCCTTCTCTTACTGTGCACCCCACAACTGAAACAATCTACCGGAGATTCTCATAGCCACCACCAGTTAAGTTGTTTCAAAGCTAAAGCTATCTCACATTTTAAACTGGTCTGTAACTGCTACAGTACATGTGCTTATAATATATATTACCTTTAACTGTACATGCAATCTCTTATATATAATGTATAACCTTGTTCACTTAATGAAATCATGAATTTATTATCATGTATTTGTCATCATATCTATATGCCCAGGACATACTTGAAAACGAGAGGTAACTCTAATTGTATTACTTCCTGGTAAAATATTTTATAAATAAATAAATATAAATAAATAAATACTGTACAGAGTAGAACATACACAAAAAATGTTGATGGCTAAAGAAGAGAATAGCCCCAGAAATTGAAAAGCAAACTTGAGAGCACACCTGACTGTCAAGCCTGATAAAACGTAACCTTTAATTCTCTAATAAAATAAGTCAAACTTATTAACCTAATTACTGGTGAAGTAGTGTAGTAATTAAAAAATCATTATGAGAAGTCAATCAAGCACTGATGTACAGTATACCAATCCAGCCTGAAATTCGATCAGCATTGCAGGTGTGGTAAGTGCTGTTCTATTGGTACAAAGATCTGAAAAAGAGAGAACAGTGAAATAAATGGTTTGTAGTCACCATTTTGATAGTAATTGAGTAGTTCAAATGTCTGAAATTAAGTTACTTAAGTTTGTATGAAAACGCAGCAGAGCCATCATTATTCAGTGTATAAAGTTACTCTATAGGTCGGATATATCAAGCTGTGGTAGCCTAAAAATATGTATTATCAACCCAAAAAAGTGCCTTGTTTTTATTGCGCAATACATCAATGTTGCACCACCAAAAATGAAGGACTTTATAATGGATCTGTTAAAAATATCGGTACCGGTAAAAATTTGTCACAATACCAATTTTATTGTAAAAATATACAATTCTACAAATTCCGTAATTTATCGGAATGGGATTATCGGCAAAAATACCGGAAATAATTTATCACCCCCTCCAAGCACGCGTTAGCCCTATCTTTCTTACATATATAACAGTCAATATGCTGGCCATTACATACATGGAAAAGATACAGTAAGCTAAACTAACCTGAAATAGATGAGTATAACGTTAAATACATTATAGTAAATATTAAGCCCTTAGTAGCCCACGGGTCAACTAGTCATGGATTTTCATTACCTGCTGACCACAAAGGGCTACAAAGGGGTTATTATAAACATAACACTACCTATCCCCCTTGCCCACCTTCGTGACTAGTAAAGCATTACCATGCAATGCTTTACAAGCCGTTATGGTAATGAAGGGGTTAACCCATTCGGCCCCACACCCCTGGGAAGCCTAACCACCCACCCCAGGGCAACAACCCTATCACCGACCTCTCTTACCCTCAAATAACTACCCCCACTACCTTAATGGGCAGTAGTCTTATTAGTCAAATGTGGCTTACATGGCTTTTGACATTTTTTTTAAATTGCGATGCCAAGCCCAGTGGGGGATATCTTATCAGCCACGGAAGCCATTGCCAAGCTCCTTCTAGCAGGAACTGCTCCCATTGGCCCACTCATATTTCCTTCCCTGCCCTTTAACTTGCCTCTGCCCCACCTCCAACCCTGATTGGCCAATGCAGGTGAGCCTTTGAGTCCTGATTGGCTTCCATGCAACATTCGTGCTGTGATTGGTCATGGCCCCATCTACCATGATTTCCTATGGCAGTGAGGAATGCATGTAAGGGAAACCCGATCAGAGCTCTGGGTCTCAGTCTGATCCTAGCATCAAGGTGGACAAAACGGTGTGCTCAAAGGCTGATCCGGAGATATCTGAAAACTAGGCTGGGAGTCTACCCAGGCAGAAGATTTAAAAGTGTTTCTGTGCTGTGGGACTGTGGGACTGTGGGACTGTGAGTTCCCAGAGAAGCAGAGAGCAGGATTTTTGAGAGAATTTGCAAGTGCTCAGCCAAGTCTTGCACCAGAGAGGTCTGGACGGTTCACACCCCCATAGGTGTGGAAGCAAACCCTGGGTAAGCCTGGGAAGTGACCCCTGGCACTAGGTAGGTAGAATTCACCTGTATTCCGTGTTTTGGTGAATGTAAGCTCTGATTGTGATTTGTGTGACTCTGGCAACAATAAATACACTTTATTGAAATGTTTGTTCTGTCTGGTACCTTTATCCTGATGTTAAGTTCTGGTCTCTTGTGACACCACACCACTAAAAACAACCCCTATCTAGAAAAATGCCCAATATCCCTATTAACCAAATGTGGCTAATAGTGTTTTTTGGGCATTAAGCATAACAAAATACACGTATAAAAAAAACCCAGAATATTCAAAATACATTTAAAATACATTTAAACCATAAAACCATTGAGTGTCACTGTGGCTACCTAGGCCCTTTCAATTGGGGCCTAGGTAGTAACATTGGCAATTAATCGTAAGCTATAATAAAAAATTATACATTTACAATACATTACCTACCCCCACTTTATTACCTTAGTGGCTAACCACTAAGGTAATAAAGGAGTAACCCCCCCCAACCCCCACCACCCCTGGGAGGCCTAATACCCACCCTGGGGCAACTACCCCCCCCCTACATAGTAATGGGAAATATTACTAACAGCCAAATGTGAGTAATAGGACTTTTACTCATTAAAACGCATAACAAAATATTAAATAAAAACATTACATAAGTAATAACATTATAAGAATTAAGCCAGTACATCAATTTATTGTCAGTGTGACTACCTAAGCTCCCAATAAGGGCCTAGATAGCAACATTGCCAATTCATGTACACCCTAAAAAAGTATTACTTACACCCTGCCACGATTAAGGCCGTCCTCCTCATCCTCAGGGGCACCTGCTGCTTCATCCAATAAAGGGCTGATGCCCAGCCATGGAAATAAAACTAATAAACAATCCCAGCCTGATGGCCAATATAAAAATAAAAACCATACAAAGTAATCCCTGCCCGATGGCAAAAAAAAAATTAAACAATCAGGAAAAACAAATCCACGCCCGATAGCACAAGAATTACATTTTTTTTTTAACAATCATGATAAACACATACATGGCCGATGGCACAGAAATAAACACAAAATGCCAATCAAGTAAAAAAAGATGCAGGCCCAATGGACTTCTTCCATCCTGGGTGAAGGATGATGGATCCTCAATTTGACCCAAAGCAATGGATATGTATATAAGGTCTGCAACGTCCCATTAGGCAGTCACATGGTACATCCACCAATCCTATAAGGAAAAGGCAGAGGTTTTACATTTTTATCTCTGTATTTTCCAGAGAGGAGTCAATTGCAAAAAATATTGCAACAGAAAGAAGCCACGACCTCTATATTAACAAGCCATTGGTTAACTGAGGAAGAAGTGCATGGTTATCAGAGGGTGAGGTGTTTTGTGGGTAATTACAGCAGGCTGTCATGTGATGCAGAAGTTGGACTCAGTTCGTGCTGCACTCCACGCTCCATGCTCATCACATAAACTCTTCTCATCACACTGCACAAAAAAAGTACCTTGAGAGATCTTCATTCCCAAAGTAATCAGTGATGCGATCAGACTCTCTAGACCAACAACGTTCTTTATATTGAGCTAATTAGAAAGCAGCAGTCTACTAGAGCAGACTGACAGACTGTATATCATTGATTAATTGGATAGGTGCTTGGTAGCTCAGCAACAACCCAATTTTTAGACTAACTAGTGTGCTCTTCAGAACCACATCAATACAGTGCTGACTTAGGGCCTCATGCAGTAAGCGCCGATAAGCCGTTTATCGCCATTTTTTCGCCAAATTTGCCCTCCCGATTCAGTAAGCGCCGATAAAAATCGGGCAAAATCGGCAATTTTTGTTGCCGTTAAAAACTTATTGGCAGCCAGGTGCCGATAAGCCACTTACCGGCACTTTTTGAACTCGGCTAAATTCAGGTAGCACCGATCAGCTTTTCGCTGCTGATCGGCACTCCAGAATGGAGAGTTTTTCGGCAATCCAGCCCGCCAACTAAAGTTGGCAAGTTGGTGGAGAAGCATCGGCAAGGGCGACACTTAGAAAAATTCTGGCCTTTTTCCTGGCTGGGATTGATGCCGGGGGTCTCCGGAGCTGATACCAGCACCGGAGCCCCCCGGCATGCATCCGAGGCAGGAAAAATGCATGTACAGCCCACTTCATTACCTTAGCGTGGGAAGTCTATCCCTACTCTGATTGGCTCTAGTACCATGTGACAAGCTTTCAATTACGTCACATCCGTTCTCCCCCAAGCCTCTGTCACATGGTATACTAGAGCCAATCAGAGTTGGGATGGAGTTCCCACGGTCTGATTGGCTACCGTACCATGTGAGGACGGTCATGTTTCTTTTAATGATGTCATCTTAAAGGCAACTGAAGCAAAGCCATTCTGATTGGCTGTGCTTTCATTGCCTTTAAGTGACGTCATCAATTATTTTTTCTCGGCCAAAACACATGGTTTTCACGGCCCAATCAGGGTTGTGGAAACCATGACGAAATGTGACGTCATAGGCCTTTAAAAGCCTATGTCGTCTCATTTTGAAGCAAGACGCCAAGGAGGAAGGACCTCCTACAGAAGAAGGCCAGGGCGTGGCCGTAGAAGACAAGAAGACCCCGGAAGAGAGCCGCAGATAGAAGAAGGAAGAATACAGATGAAGATGGATTACAAAGAAGACCCGTGGATTGTTTTGGATTTTTATTTTAATGTTTATTATTTTATGTTTTTTTATTTTATGGGTTCCTGTGCGTGGATTGGTTCGAGAGTAAGCTGTTCAACGGGAGTCAGTGAGTGGGTCAAGTAATGGTAAGTGAACTAAAGAAATGTATTTTATGTATGTGTAAAAAAAATTTAAAGCTTTTTTAACATGTGTATTTATTTATTTTTTGTATATCATTTCTTGCCACTGTATGTATGTATGTATGTATGTGTAGATCGATATATACATACAGGGTAAGAAATGATGTTGTTTTAAAAGCTTGATTTGCTGTGTTTTAAATTAATTTGGCTATGCTGCTATGCATAAATGTGTGTATAATGTATTTTAAAATTAGATAGATGTAATTGTTGCTATTGTATGGTGTACTTTAGGTCAGGGTGAGGCTTGCTTTTGTATATTGTATTCTTGTTGGTACTTATATATTTTCACAGGATAAATTGTTCTATTCAATGCTTTAATTAGTTAATTGTTTAATTGTTAGGGATGGAATGTAAATTGTTTAGTGTAGATGTAATTAATGAATGCTAATTGATTTATGTTTACTCGATTGGTTTAAATAGTATACTTGTTTGGAGGTATTGGTATTTTGTATTGAATATGTTATTGTTAACATTCATTTGCAGAATGTATATGGTGCATAGATTGTATGCATCATATATACAATGTAAATGCAATGTTTTGATTATCATTTGAGGTTTTTGATTGGCATTTGAGGATTTTGATTGGAATATCAGATTGGATTATTAAAGGAAATTGATTTTATTGTAGTGTGTCTGTATAGAGAAGTGTTATTTGTAGTACAGCAGGTTTCTGATAACCCTTCTACATTTATTTGTATATTGGTTCATCATGTGTGTGTATATATATATATATATATCTCTCTCTCTGTATATATATAGTTGCATGATGAAGCCACTGTACAAATGAATGGGTGAAGGGTGGGTATCGGGCCAGTGTGGCTTAACCCCTTAATTAACCTTTGCGGTTATTATCCGATAAGTTGTTTAAAGGGTTAATTGATATCTGAATGTAATTTCAATGTATTGGCTTTTGTATTGGCTATGTATTTTGTGGGCAACGAAAGACAAGGATGTTGCTGGCGACGGGGGCTTCTTATTGATGAGGTCAGTAGTACTTTATTCATTTGAATATGCTAGTTAATGTGTTTAATAATGGGCAAATAATCTATTATCCCTATCTGGACAATAGTTATTTTGCACAATTATTGTACTGTAGGTGTTGGGGGGGGGGTATGTATTGAATGTATAGGTCAGGTTTATTTTTTTTACATTCAGGGTTTGTTCCGTGGTTCTGCGTGAGACCTCTGGAGACCACCTGCGGTCTCCTCGGTATCTCACGGGTATCAGGCTGGTGGTTCCATGGGTGACACCTGCGGGGATGAAGCGGTGGCCTCATATCTGTGGGGGCACCGCGGACCCGTAGTCTGTGGGGATGAAGCGGTGGTCCCACATCCGTGAGGCATGAGGACCCCCTGCTTCCCGAGATATAGGCCCCTTTAGAGGGTGTCGGTATCCATCTGCTTTGTTTACATTCCGCGGTCACGTGATCGGGACCTTTAAATGCAGAGGGATACCGGCACCTCATAAAGGGGCCTGTATCACGGGAAGCAGGGGGTCCCCAGACCTGAAACCAACGCGGTTCAGCTCCGGAGACCCTCTGCACATGTACACTATGAATAAAAGTAGTTTATAAATAATTTATATTTTGTCGATGTTTGCGCTGCGAGAGCGGCTGGTTTCTATCTGCTGCAAACACCTATCGGCAGAAAAGGCCTATCGGCAGGTTATCGGGAGCCAGGCTGTTTCGGCACAGGCTCATTGGCAGTTTTGCTTTCGCAGTAATTCGGCAGGGATCGGCATGGATTCGGCCCTTACTGAATACTGTGAGGGCAAATCGCCAAAATAAGGCCTATCGGCAACCCATGGCGATTGCACTTTTTCGGTGCTTACTGCATAGAGCTCTTAGTTGTCATAATTAATTACTGTATCTGCACTGCTACTTCAAGCATAGTGTTTAATGAGCCAATTGTGGTCAGGTGACTAGTTATACTGAGGTGCAGTCGGTAGAAATTAACAAAAAAGGTCTTGACATCTATGCTCATTGTTGTCTAGTTGCTCGCATACATACCCTAAAAGATACACAATCTTGGCAAACGCAAAACCCAGACCCACAATATTATATATGTATACATTTATTTGTAAAACAAGAAAAAACTCTGGTGCATGAACCCAATGATCTCTAACAAAAACAGAGCTTACTGTGACGAAGTATAGATGGAAAAAAACTTGGCGTATAAACGAAGGGATCTATATTAATAGCAGAACTTACTGTGCCGAGTTGCCCAAGGGAAAAGTATTCAAGACATATACATATAGTACAAAATATACATTTATTAAAAATGCAATATAAAATATTAATGCACAAACAAAATGTTTAGACCTAACCCTTGATTAAGCTTAATCAGTACAATACATATATCAGAGAACATCAGTATTAGAAATGTCTACTCAAAAAAGGACCAATGATATAATTGTCCTGCTTTTTTTCCAATAGATCCAAAGCTGGATGTTTAAGTTGATGTTTTAAACTTCAGTTTATAAATGTATCCCCTGTGCCCTAAAACAGAACTTCTGAAGGATAGAAAAAAAATCCTCCGTTTTATCACAGGATGGTTTGAATTTCATTGGTTGAACTGGCTTCTTGTAGTTCTACTGTTTTATGAACAGAAATTTAAAAAGTTTTGAATTTAAAAGTCACAGCAAAGTTTGTAGTATAAGGCACCCTGTAGGTAATGTGTGCAGGGGATTTGTATGATAATTAGTGAGTCACTCTACTCAGGCAATCTTGCTCATGTAATGTAATGATTAGATCTTACCTTATTTTCTGTCGTTTTGATCAGAGTACTATGCTTAAATAGACTGATTAACTCTCACCACCAAGTCTGTTACTTCTGTTCATCGGTTTGAACTCTGTGCAGCTTCTCTGGGAATTTGTAGGTAAGTGTGGGGATACTTGTTCTCTGTTTCTTTCTTCAAAATACAGGATGGTGTGCTAGTTGTCTCTCAACACCCGATCAGCTGCAGCTGATCTTCCACTCAACCTCTGTGCGGCTCCTCTGGTAATCTGTTTTTATGGAGAAGGACCTAGTGAGGGAAATATGAGGAGAAAAAGCCTCCGAACCATGGTTATAAGATCAGCGTTCCTTCCGGCTGTCCTCCCCGCAGTACAGAGTTGTGGTATGGTCAAGTAACAGCTCCCCACACCTCCCTCAATCTCCTCTGCTTTCTCCCATAGCCACGGCTCAGCAACGGACACCTCAATGATTTTTAAATTTGGCGTCAAACACAGAGGGCAGGTGAGTTATAGGAGCTTCCAAGGTTTAGGATCCTAACTGTAGACGGACGTTCACAGAGGTATACAATTGGAGGCTTTTATAAAGGTGAAATTATAATAAGGCTTTATTGTGCCTTTTCCTTTTCATCAGGAAATCATCCAAAAACAGGGGGGGGGGGAACAAAGCTTAATTCCCTTGGGAGTATTTCTAGTGAAATCCCATGCAATTCAAAACTCCTAGTTAAGCAGGTCTCCAAGCCCCAAACACATAGCATGACATAAGCAGATATAAGAAGTCTCTTTAGAATGAAAGTCTTATCTGTTAGCTGCTGTAGAGTAAGCTTCTCTGCTCTCCTGGAACCGCACCCGTGCGTGCACAGAAAATCAGCATCCAGATTTAGAAGTCTTATTCGGTGTCTTGCAATCAGCTATGCTGGGCAGAGCTCAAGACCAGTCAGCTCCAGAGATGTGTGTTCTCTCCAAAGGTCAGCTCTCATTCAGAGCTAAGGATTCACTTCCTGTCTCAAAGGCAGGCTTTTTCTACCACCTCTAATCAGGCAGGTGGTGTTAGTTAATTTGCTACCAGCCGTTAACCACCACACTACTGGATTAGAGGCACATTTGTGAACAGGGATAAGTCCCCTTTTACACTAACCCTACATGTTTCATCCATCTATGGACTTCCTAATTTGTGTCAACTGGAGTACCACTGGGAAAGTAACCAAATATACTACCATAAACAAAGAAGCCCCAATGCATAGACAATATTACAATTTATTTAGTACATTACTATGTTTTTTCTATATTTTCTCTAAGTATGGGTTATTTAGTTCAATCCTTTGACCAAAAAATGGCAAGCCTGCAACCACTTCATGGTAAACCCATCTCAGCAAGTCATGCACTATCTATTTTATACAGTGTCTTTTGTATTTGTTCCACTGGAAAGAGAAAAGAGGAAATAAAACAAAAGTATAGTCAATAGCATGGGATACGTGACATGTATGCAGTGCCTAAGGGGTCTGCCACCGGGATTGCTGTTGCTTGGTTTTGAACTCTGTAGAGAATTCTCTGAGGAGACTACTGTCACGGGAAACCAGGGCATTTAACACCTTTATACCTTCTGGGATCAATTCACTAGGCAAAAGAAGGTAGTGGAATAGAATGTAGTTTATTCGAGTAAACCTGTGTACACACAGTGAAATACAAAATACAGATAGAATACACACTTACTGGGGGTCTGGGAGTGACAACTAGTCTCAAATAGGTGCAGGGTGCCTGCTTCAAAATTCTTACCCTGACCGGGACTTTGTCCTGAGCTTTCTGGTACTCTTTTACGGGTACAATACCTGACCACAATGCTTTGTTCTATTCTGAGAACTTGGTCCTCGTGTCTGACAGTCTCTGCTGGGCAGGCTTTCCTAGCTCCAATAAATGAAGCTGGTTGCTCTGCTATTCGCAACAGAGCAACTTTGAAAAGCCACCCTTGCTTCACCCACTCAAGCCACTAGATGGTCTCGTTCTCTGATCAGGCCGTCAACTTACATACACTCCAATGAGCTATCGCTAGCATGGAAGTTGGAACAGCGACCAATAAGAGCGTGGGAATTTTTCCACCAGCCATCCACGAGCCGGGGGCTCGCCTGGCTGTACACAATCAAAGGAGGGGGTGTGCTTAGGCTTGAAAAGCTGGGCGAGTGGGAAATATGAATTGGCCCATGGGAAATCCACCTACCAGCAGCATCTTCCCCAGCAACCCATTGCCATCTGCTGGGAAGGCTCCACCAGGTCTGGCAGTCCAAAAAGGTGCCCAAGCAGGGAGCCCTTTGTTCTCCGGACCTACACTGGCGACACACTTTATTCGAGCTCGGCTAGTCCCACGAATTCGGGTATACCCGGGTGTATTGAGGTTTGTGACTGTTTTCTGCCCGAGTGCATTGAGGTATTTTCCAGGCAGGGATTGAAGCATTTTATTCCCGCTGGCTGCAATACTGCACAGTATATATATATATATATACTGCATTACAATTCATGAATTTATGCCATCTGGTAGACACGCGAAGCATTGCAGCCTATTAAATCCTAATCATTATCATTTAATAGATCAGCCGCCCGTCAGCCAGGCATGAACCCAGGCTGGGAAGGCAAACGCAACGGGGCTTGTCAGAGGTGAGGAGCGGCGCATTCCAGGTATCTGCCAGGTACATACTGGGTATTTGCAGTAATACTTCACCCTTCTCCGCTCACCAAATGTTCTTCTTACCTCTGGACATCCCTTCTCTCCTTTGAACTCCGATGTCTATGCAGACATCCCGGCACCTTGGTAGATGCCCGGGCTGACTATAGGCATTAACATACAGTATAAAACATTAAAACACAGTTGAAATAAACTTGTATCACTTGAGGAACCTCATATATGTGAGGGAAATGGGTCTAGGTTACTTGGGCACAAAAAACAGGATTCTGGGGGACACTGCGTAGCCCCGGTGTAATTAAACTCTCATCCCCGTAAATCATGCCTACACGTCGGGAGAGTTATGGAACTACCGGTAACTTTGTCCCCCGAACTTCTGCAAACAAGGCAAGGCAAACAAGGCAAACACATTTTGACACAAATATCCCACCTAAAACTCCCACTCCCGAAGTCCCATGTTTACCGGATAAGGGGAACATGTAAAACCCCAAAAAAAACCAAACAGGTCAGGTTTTTTCTATACATTACATTGTACTTCCATAACCCACCACGTCTTTATCTACAGACGCTATATCATACACTATTTGCGGGTAAAATATCAGTACTTATAATTATAATATAATAAGGTGAAAACTTATAGTCCTGGTGATATTGATCATGAAAAACTAAACTACTACATATAATAGTGTTAATATACAGATATTTTGTGACTTATTAGTGAAAAACACATCAGGTGCTGCCAATCACATGCAGTTTCCCAACTGCAATCAATCAAGAATGATAAACAATTAGTGTTCACGGCACAAACTGATTTTGTGATATAGTGCAAATAAATGGATGCCAACAGACTGCTCTTTGAATATTCTATTCTCCTCCGCTGAACCGGGGCATCACTGATCCAACCTCCATTGTGGGTACATGTAGGAAGAAACAAAATGCAAAATGCTGGTGCAATAACGTTTTTACTCCTAGCAACAGACAACACAAAGGGGGGTACAGTATATTTCACAATCTCCCCAAAGATATCATGCAGGGAGTGACTTGGGGCGCACTCCAACCCACCTCCCGGTCTAGTCAGGTATTTTCTCCCATCCTGTGTCTACAGCAGCTGATTCCATCTTCTCCTTCTCACCAGCAGACGCTTTTGGACATCTGACGTTGGCGAATTCCACTGCCGAGGGGTTGCTACGGTGGCCTCCACACTCAACAAGTCCTTCCTAATGCATTTTGCCAGCCGGCTTCTTCTTAGGTTATGTTAGGGCTCAGGAGGTGCTAAGTTTATACATCATATTATTTCAATAATTGTGATACAGTACCTTTCAGCTGACTTCAGTTTAGCATAGAACGGCACCCAAACCATTATTGGATAAATCTCCAATGTCAGCCGCCCCTGTCATAATCATATATATTTTATACACATGATCTTAAAATCCTCACCAATTCAAATATATATATATATATATATATATATATATATATATATATATATATATATATATATATATATATATACAGTATATACAGAAACAATATAGTAGCGCTACAATGTATTCTCAAGATGTGTGCTGTAAGGGTGGGCTATGGGATAAACTACCCAATGAAATCCAGCAATAAGCAAATAAAAGCCACATATAAAAATAATTAGTGCTCAAGTAAGATAAAATAAGCCTAACAAATACTGCACATATATAAAGTATTAAAAGACAAATAAAATATTAAAATATAATCAAACCAAACAACGAACAGGTGGTGTAAAGTTCAATATCGGATCTGATGGTGAATCCCACCAGGAGCTAGCTGCAGCTTCAATAATGGTGTTGCCACACCATTGTTTCCTAACAGAAAAGAAAAGAAAAAGAAGCGCAAGCTCCACAGCATAATACTATATGGGAAATTTAATCAAATAAAATATATAAAAAAGGTCCCTAGGACATTGTAACAGGACAGTTATCCCTGTTCAGGTAATGTGCCTCTAATCCAGCAGTGTGGTGGTTAACTGCTGGTAGTCAATTAACAAACACCACCTGCCTGATTAGATTGCTTAGAAAAGCCTGTCTTTTGAGACAGGAAGTGAGACTCCTTAGCTCACACCTGAGCTGAACTTGGAGACAGAGCAGAGATTGTCCTTGACTCTCACAACTTGTGAGACTGACATGGGGACACTTGTCTTGAGCCCTGCCAGAAGAAACAGCAGAGCTGCTTTCAAGACACAGGGGAAAATTCTAAACCTGAATGCTGACAAACCCTGAAGAAAAGGTAGCAACCAGGAACAGAGAAGATTTTCCCTCCAAACCACAAGGAAGGACAGATGTCTTGAGCGACAAGCTGACCACAAGACAAAAGGGGACAAGATTCTAACCTGGAGCCTGATATTTCCTGTGCACACAAGGGTGCAGTTCCAAGAAAGCAGACAAGCTTCCCCTACAGCAGCCCAGCTAACAGATAAGACTTTTATTTACAAGACTTTTTATATCTGTTCATTTCATGCTATATGTTTGGGGCTGGGAGACATGCTTATCTAACGGGATTTGTGGATTGCATAGTATTTCACTAGAAATACTCCCAAGTGAATAGAAGCTTTGTTTTCCCCTTGTTTGGATGGTTTCCTGATGTTAAGGAAACAGGCGCAATAGAAGCCTTATTTAATTTCACCATAACCAGTCTCCCTTGCATACCTCTGTGAGCGTCTGCCTACATATGGTGTCAGAAGTGGGACGAGAGGTGGTTCTTGAAGTTAAGGAACCCGGAGTTTGGCTGTGAATTTTTTTTAATGCTTTTTGCCTACAAAAAGTCTGAGCAACATAAACAAAAAACCTCATGCAGCAGAGACCAGAGTTAAAGTGATACACACCCAGGCAGGAAACTTACACTGCACTGAAACTTACAAAACCACAGATGGACTCTTTTCCCCAATCCCAAGAGAGAGAGAGACTGCTGAAGCAGGTAACCCTTATTTGCCTATCACAAAAATGTGTAATATGGTCATTGAAATAGGGGGTTTGCCTTCCAGCCATAGTCAGGGTTCAAGAAGTGAGTTAGCCCATAAAAGGGATAGGCGTTTGTTGTTTTCAAATGTTTAGCTGAAGCAGTGAATACAGATAGTGACCCCCGAGCGGTACTGATTCTGCAAGTAAAGGCTGCCACACCGCATAGGACTACCAGTTGTGAATGGAGTATATGCAGAAAAATGTGAAAATTGATGCAAGACTGTGCTGAAGCAGGGGAATTTTCAGTAAACAAGTGCTGAGGGTAAAATTGCCTACTATAAAAAAGGAATTGCTGAACTGTGTAAAAGGTATCCCAAAGTGTGAAGTGTGAATGTCATAATACCCAAAGTTGAGACTGAACTCAAGCAGAAAATCACATTATTTGGCTGAAGCAGAGAGATTGTATCTAGCAAGTAAATGGTGTAAAGCAAAAAGAAGTTTTTACCTAGCAACTACACATCCAGCATACCTAATGAGAGATTAAACCTAGCAAGTAAATGGTGTAAAGCAAATAGACGTTTTTACCTAGCAACTGCACATCCTGTATACCTGATGAGAGAAAATGCGTGCACATTACTGCTGATATTGTAAAATTTATCCAAGAAAGAAAAAGTCTACAGAGATGCCTGTGAGAGCTACAACATCTACAAGCAAAATATGCCCACCTGTAGGACTACCACAATTGGGGGTTCTAGCAAATACAGTGGCAACAGCTGCAATAGCGCCTCCTGCGGTCAGGAAGAAAACTACACCTGAGAGCCCCAAAATGGAGGACAAGATGCAGCGTTCCTGTAATGAACCCTACCCCACGTAAGAGTGGCCCTTCCAGTCCAATAAGGAGGAAGACATCTCTTACGGGGAACCCGAACCGAGTCACACCCACAAAACACCCCAAGAATGGTGGGGGTGCCTGAACTCGGCACGAACCGAAAAGACCGCTCTCTATGATGACGAATATGGTCGACAAGAGAAAGAGCGGGAGCAGCAGATCACCCAATATTTCTGTCAGCTAAAGCAACTGCAAGAAAAGCCTTGCGTATATAATGAAGCTGCTAAAGTATCAAATAAAGAAGGAGACCCCAGTATTCCTGATGGGACGGAGTCATCCAAAACAAAAAAGCAGAAAAAGAAAAACGGTTCTTCACTTACCGTGGAAGGAACAGACACGTCCGCAGATCCTGTGGAGGAAGAGGGGGACCAAGTTGCCCTGCAGCCTAGAGAAAATGGAGAATTCGTCCTGCGGTTAACCGAATATCCAGAGGGCCCAAGGCAGAAGTCGTGTATCCCAAAGAAGTGTCTGTCCGGTGCCAACAGTGAGGAACCCTCAACCAACCATCCCAGGGAAGTGGAGCCGGAACCAGTGAGTGACGATCCCTTGACCAGCCCTGAAGATGCCCTGAAAAATGCCAGGCATGACTGTGATATGCTCCGTGAACAATTGAAACAAAAGAAAGATGGTTACACAGAGCTACAGAAAAATAACGTGAGGCTACAAAAAGATGTGCTCACAATTTACTCTTTAGCCAGGACAGAATTGGACGATCTCAAGACTGAGCTAGATACTGCAAATGCTACTATTTCCGCCATGGATGAAAAGCAGAGCCAATCTGATAAAATGATGGGTACGCTAAAGCGAAAGTATGAGGAGGCACTGAAGCAGATGACAGTCTTTCAGCAAGGGGTTCACACTCTTCGCATAGAGCTGAATGCCTCACAACAGGAGGTCAACAGTGTCTGGACAGAGATGGACGTATCTCAGAAAGAGGTTCAGACACTCCGCAGAGCACTGGATGCCTCACATCATGAGACCAACAGCTGCCGCACAGACCTGGAAGTTTCCAGAAAGGAACTACACATTCTCACTGAGGAGCTGGACATATCTAAAGAAACGATTGTCAATCTTAAAACAGAACACCAAGTCTCTCAGAAGTAGCTTCAGACCCTCAACCTAGAGAAGGATGTATCACGCCAGGAGACTGTCATTCTCAAAGCAGATGTGCGTAAATGGAAGGAGGACTGCAAGGAGGCCCTGAATAGTACAGAGACTAAAAAAGGAGAAAATTTAAGATTAAAAAGAAAAAAATTAAAACTCAAAGAAGAAAATTTTCATTTGACAAATGATGTCAAGGAAAAGAATGAAAAGCTGCACGAGCTTAAAGAAATAAATAGACTTCTGGAAGGTGAGAAGTTTGAAGCAGAGCACCGACTGCAGAACCAACTGCAAGGTCTGCGTACGCACCTCGAGAAGGCCGAGGAGAAGCAGCGAACTCTGCAGGAAGACAATCTGCAAGCTGTTAAAGAAATTCAAATGCTCCAGGAACGTCTGATTACCCAGTATGTCCCCGCAAAGCAGCATGAGAAACTGAAGGCTACCCTGAGCGTCACCAAATCATCGCTAGAGGCCAAGCTTAGAACCCAGGTGACCCGGCACAAAAGGGAGCACAAGAAGGTCCAGAAACTAAAACAAGTAACTGTGGCCCGAGCAAAGAAATTCATAGTGCTTCACAATGCAACAAAAATGTGGAAGCAAGCTCAGAGAAAGCAAAGCGTGCAGATAAATTCCCTTAGAAGAGACTTACAAGTCACACTCAATAAACAGGGATCTCTCGCGGATGAGATGAAAGTTCTACAAGGACAAGTATTGACCCTGACTAAGTGTCAGTGTCCCACAGCCACAAAAATCCATGAAGACAAGGGTACAGTGAGAGCTGGGAATAACGCTCTTCTGAAAGACAAGGTTGCAAAATTTGAACCACCTAAACAAGCACTAGCAAAACCTTCAGCCACCCAACAGGCAATAAAAGAAGATACACGTGCTGAATCAAAACCAGAAGAATCCTTAGCTGATGAAGCTGAAAAGATGGGACATTCTCTGGAAGTGGGTGTGGAATTACAACTTAATCCCAAAGAGGCTGAACTAGCAACCCCATTGAGTGGGAAAAGGGCAGAGAGACAGCTTCAAGAGCAGAAAACTCAAAGGTCTGTTTTTAAACGCTCTGCAACTACTGCCAAACAGTCTGCCTACAATAAGACGAGCACCCAACGCGAGGGAAATCTCATGACCACGCATGTAGCAAAAAGACTATACTTAGAAAAAGTCCTCCTCGAGCGACTGAGGAGTGCTGATCTCAAGCACCTTCGGGGGGAGACACGAATAAACTGGAGAAAGGGCTCCAATCCCAGCGGGACTGAGGGTTCTCTTCCTCCATCCACTCTCATTCAAGTCACAGAGATATCTAGAATGAGAGTGGAAGGATGGGCTTTGGTTGTGGCAAGCCCGAGCTTCCAATAAAAAGGGGAGGTATGTAACAGGGGAGTTATCCCTGTTCAGGTAATGTGCCTCTAATCCAGCAGTGTGGTGGTTAACTGCTGGTAGTCAATTAACAAACACCATCTGCCTGATTAGATTGCTTAGAAAAGCCTGTCTTTTGAGACAGGAAGTGAGACTCCTTAGCTCACACCTGAGCTGAACTTGGAGGCAGAGCAGAGATTGTCCTTGACTCTCACAACTTGCGAGACTGACATGGGGACACTTGTTTTGAGCCCTGCCAGAAGAAACAGCAGAGCTGCTTTCAAGACACAGGGGAAACTTCTAAACCTGAATGCTGACAAACCCTGAAGAAAAGGTAGCAACCAGGAACAGAGAAGATTTTCCCTCCAAATCACAAGGAAGGACAGATGTCTTGAGCGACAAGCTGACCACAAGACAAAAGGGGACAAGATTATAATCTGGAGCCTGATATTTCCTGTGCACACAAGGGTGCGGTTCCAAGAGAGCAGACAAGCTTCCCCTACAGCAACCCAGCTAACAGATAAGACTTTTATTTACAAGACTTTTTATATCTGTTCATTTCATTCTATATGTTTGGCGCTGGGAGACATGCTTATCTAAAGGGAGTTGTGTATTGCATTGTATTTCACTAGAAATACTCCCAAGTGAATAAAAGCTTTATTTTCCCCTTGTTTGGATGGTTTTCTGATGTTAAGGAAACAGGCGCAATAAAAGCCTTATTTAATTTCACCATAACCAGTCTCCCTTGCATACCTCTGTGAGCGTCCGCCTACACACATACTCTCACAAGAGAACAAAAAATATCAGCATTTATGAGATAAATATCAATTGTGGGGAAGTCACTGCCAGGGTATACAACAGTCCGTAGGTCTGCAATGGCTAAAATTCCAATCAGGTGTATAATGGAGGCAGACAGGCAAGTACAATGCCAGTATCACAATGCAAGGGAGAGGGGCGGGGGGTGGGGGGGTCACTGGGAGCTCAGCCATGATGGATGTTAAACACAGTCCTTGATGACTCCTCACCCACCAGACACCAGCGATGTTGTTCTGGGGAACTCCCCACCTTCTTCCTTTGGTAAAAACTCCCGTGTACCATCTGCTGAGATCAGCTGCTAATGTTCATTGCTCCGAGTGATAGCATACATGTGGCCTGGAGTGACGACACCACATGCAATGTAACGTCCTGACTTCATCAGGGGCAGACACGCAGCTCAGGAACTCCTTAAGTAGCAATGTTGCTAAGCAACATAACAATAAATGCCTTAGACGCATGCTATGTCAATGAATAATAGTAAGGGGGAGTGGCTAAAGCCTGTGGTGCTAGATTGCAAACAAGTAACCACATAAAGAACTAATGCAACAGCTTAGGAGTGATTCAAAGGGATGGTGGTATGTTGACTAAGGGCCTCATGCAGTAAGCGTCGATTATGTGAAATCGGCAATCTTACCGATTAGTCATGTTATTGGCGTTTTTTCCTCTCCGTATGCAGTAAGTGCCGAATACATTCAAAATGAACCCGAAAACAAATCCGCCCACTCTCACGATGATTAGCCGATCAGACACAGGTGTATCGGCGTGCGTGGCGGGGTGCTGTTAGGTTGCCCAATCACAAATCTTGCTGAATCAGGCGAAACAAGCATGTTTTGGATTGCGCGCCATATTTAAAGGCAACGTGTACTGCTATTCATTCTCTGCGTTGTTGGGAGTGAGAGAGAGAGAGACGCACAGAGCTGGATGTTTGAAGATTTGCATATTGACTGAGAGACTTGTTGTGTATTGGGTGAGCTTTGTCCATTGTTGTTTTGTTTACATATTTGTCTTGTTTTATATGTGGAAGTGTTTCGTGTGATTGCCTGTACATTTCTTGTCTGTTTTTTGTGAGTGCTGGAAGTATGCCCGCAAAGCGTGGGAAGAGTGATGCTGGTGGGAGTGGGAGTGCTACTCGTGGGAGTACGCGTCGGAGTGAACGTACTGTTCAGGGGAGTGATGTTGCTGAGAGTGAGAGTGGTGTTGCAGGGAGTGGGAGTGCTGGTGCTGCGAGTGGTGTTGCTGGGAGTGGGAGTGGTGTTGCTGGGAGTGGGAGTGCTGTTGCTGGGAGTGGGAGTGCTGTTGCTGGGAGTGGGAGTGCTGGTGCTGGGAGTGGGAGTGCTGTTGCTGGGAGTGGGAGTGCTGTTGCTGGGAGTGGGAGTGCTGGTGCTGGGAGTGGGAGTGCTGTTGCTGGGAGTGGGAGTGCTGGTGCTGGGAGTGGGAGTGCTGTTGCTGGGAGTGGGAGTGCTGTTGCTGGGAGTGGGAGTGCTGGTGCTGGGAGTGCTGGTGCTAGGAGTGTGAGTGCTGGTGCTAGGAGTGTGAGTGCTGGTGCTAGGAGTGGGAGTGCTGGTGCTGGGAGTGCTGCTGGTGGCGCAGTTGCTGATGGGGTGGATGGTGGTGGCGTGCTTGCTGGTGGGCAGCTTTTGGAGGCTCTTCCATTGGAAGAAGGAGAGTCCAGTCAGCACCAGCCAAGCTCTGACCCTAAACCTGCTCGGAAGAAACGTGTGGAGAAGCCACGTAATCCTCGCTTCAATGACCAGGAAAATACAGCTCTTGTCACTGGCATTCTGGAGCACTATGACAGTATCTATGGACATTTACTAGGTAAGTGTACATTTACATTTATTATTCAAATACATGTGATCCTAGGTCATCTGAGTTTTGTTCATATGCAAATATGGCTTCACAATATCTTTCTATGTTAATTAGTCTGGAAACACAGCTTTTTATCATGCCTTACAAGGACAACTAAACACAGGCGGTCAATTTGCCATAACTGCATACAATATGAATGCAACCTTGCTTACATGTATAGGTTTAGTAGTGAATGCTCATGTGCTTCACATATTACACATAAAACAGCATGTTTGCTATCTCTTGGAACAACTAGCAGTGTAGGAAACTGGTGCTTATATTATTATTAATTTACCTTATATATTTTATATGTTTTTCAAGGGCGGACAAGTTCAGCAAGCAGAAAAGAAATGTGGGACACAATAGTCATTGGTGTCAATGCATGTGGGAATCATGTGAGGGACAAGCGGAATTGTCACAAGAGATTTGATGATATTAGGTCCAAATTGAAAAAGAAAATACAACACCAACGCGTGCATGCTACTGGCACTGGAGGTGGGCCCACACCACAACGTCTCATATTAAGTCCATTGGAGGAGCTGCTTCGGGCAAAATTACTTCCCGTCGTCGTGGAAGGCTTACCTGGTGACCGTGATATAGGAATTTACCCCTCACAATTTCCACCAGGTGAGAAATATTACTGTACTAGGCGTGTCGTTGCTTACAGTTATTTTGCATAGTTACACTGCTTTTTATACTGTCTTCACAATATAAGCATACCTGCATCTATATATGTATATGTCTGATTCTGTATATATATATATCTCAAAATAGACATATATGTTGTAGTCCTACTAAAAGCAGTAACTAATATAGCACGTGCCATTGCGTGCTCATTTACATGTGAATTCCCAAAATGCATTGCTGCAGTGGAAGCAATTGATGGTGGGCGAAGATGGGGAAACACAGGGTAGTACACATGTGTAACACATGTTAATGAGAAATTATTACTAGCTACAGGTACAGGAATAGTAGGGGAACCCTTGCTGCAGCCTCTTGCGGTGAAAAAATGATATGAACGGTGCTTGGGTGTAAACTGTAGAATATGAAGGAGAGAAGGAACCCAATATAGCACTCAGGTTCACACTCTGGTGGTGAGTGAATGATTTAAAAACATAATCTTTATTAAACAATCAATTATAAAATATTGGTCGAGCGACGTACTAAGGGTGGGTTGATCCTAAATAAAGAACACCATTTGGGTCTGGATCAAAAATAATTAGTGTGTGCCAGATGAATTTAATAAATCACTGGTACTGAGTTCGCACAGTATTCCTGATGCGGACATGTGTGGTAGGTGATTATTCCAGGTGTGTCCGGGTAAGTACTGAGATTGCAGGTCACAGGGATATAATGTATAAGGTACTTAATAGTAAGCGTGACCTAACTGATAGACATAAAAAACAAATACACTATGTATATCAGTGGTAGTATAGTGCAATCAGCTAAGCTCCTCAATGGAGAAGTGTGTGTGCCCCTATCAGTGTCAGAATGACCTAAGGTTAACCCTCTGCGTACTATAATTAGGGGGTGTGTGGACCTATATATACCAGCATGGTAGGAGTCAGAGGTAAGTATCCTGACTAAGGTCCTAAGGGTCAGTATCCCAATCTGGGAGACGCTGATGGTGGGGGGCAAGCTGTTGACTCACACTAAACAGAGTGATTTAAATGAAGCTGAAGGAACCTCACGGATGGTATGCAGCACCCCAACACTGCAGGGCAGCTGTAGTATGCTGAAGGTATGTTCCCTCAGTACTGTGATGCCGGAACACTATCCCTATAATCACCTTCAGGAGGCTAAGAGTGACCGTCGGGGCACTTTTGTCCTATATAAAAACGCACTCGCAGACTACCGCATTGACTCGCGGTCTCTGAGAATCATGAGGAGGCAGTCCTGATCTGCGCGTGCACGTGTATACTGAGTGCCGACGCGCGCGTTTCGCGAAGGGCTTTTTCAAGGCGAGTAGTTAGTATCATTGAGGATACCCTGCAGGTAGGCAGGTATATATAGGGCCCCCAGTGATGACGTCATAAGTTAACCCCTGGTGTGCCATGATATACTTGGTCCTGTAGTAAAGCACAGTGAGTAAGCCAATGTTTGTAACTGCATATCCAGCACACTGATTTAATAAAGGTCTGACTCAATTTGTGTGTTATTATTGCCTAGTTGTCAGAGGCTTGCAGAGTGAAGTAATGATAAACTCCAAATCTGATACAGGGGTAGTAAAAGTGATGTCCAATATGATCATGTACATATATGCATTTATTTATAATGTCAGGGTCCAGAGAAGCCCTGGTAGGATAATGTCACCACTCCTGGGTGGTGATGGTCTGTGTACAGGATTGGGGAGCTACCTGTATTAACAGATATGGCAATGGTGTTCTGTGTGTATATATATGTAAAGTGGTTACGTAGTCACAAAGCGATATGAAGTGGACTGTGTGTGTGTACAGACATGATCCCAAGTGATAACAAAGTGAATGGGCATACCCTGCCTATAGGAATGGGGTGTACAGAAACCCCTCATTCAGGCCTCTAGGTGCCAATGTCCCGAGTGTGTATATCCATTTGGCTTCTATCTGGAGGAGAACTTTGTCCCAATCTCCTTTCCGCAGTCCTTTAGTTGGATGGTCAATCCCACAAAAGGTGACGGCCTTGAGGTCCCCGCCATGACATTGATTGACGTGTCTCGACAGGGGTTTGTCCGTCTTATTCCTCACGGTACCTATGTGTTCCAGAACCCTCTGTTTGAGACATCTACTAGTTTTACCCACGTATACCTTGCCACAAACACATTTTCCTTGGTATATGACACCTGTGCTGAGGCAGTTGATGAAGCTGCGTATGGGATACGTCTTGGTGTCATTCCAGTTTCCAAACTGTTTTGTGGTGTTCATATATTGGCATGCCTTGCATCGTTGGCAAGTATATGATCCAGTGGGTTTTGGTGGCAGTATTTGTTTTTTATGTCTATCAGTTAGGTCACGCTTACTATTAAGTACCTTATACATTATATCCCTGTGACCTGCAATCTCAGTACTTACCCGGACACACCTGGAATAATCACCTACCACACATGTCCGCATCAGGAATACTGTGCGAACTCAGTACCAGTGATTTATTAAATTCATCTGGCACACACTAATTATTTTTGATCCAGACCCAAATGGTGTTCTTTATTTAGGATCAACCCACCCTTAGTACGTCGCTCGACCAATATTTTATAATTGATTGTTTAATAAAGATTATGTTTTTAAATCATTCACTCACCACCAGAGTGTGAACCTGAGTGCTATATTGGGTTCCTTCTCTCCTTCATATTCTACAGTTTACACCCAAGCACCGTTCATATCATTTTTTCACCGCAAGAGGCTGCAGCAAGGGTTCCCCTACTATTCCTATCAGTTACATAGGTGTCCTTTGCCTACTCTACCCTTAGCTCGCCCTAGACTTACAGACAATGTCAGGATTTCTGTCGGGTCTGCCTGATTTCCAGACATGGCAAAAAGAAGCAGAAACAGTCTTTACTAGCGAATTTGAGGGGGAAAATACGACCGCACAACCTGATATCTCCAAATTCTTCACAGAATTAGATAACACTTATAGACAACGCATGAGGGCCTGGTGGGAGATATTCGGCTTTGAAAACTACTTAGCAGCAGAATTGATCCCTAGAGGCCTACGTGCCAATGTTGCCCCAGCACACAACATAGTGGATGCTGACTTCATCAGATCTTGGGAGTTAATTTTGAAACAATGTTCAATAATGCTCATGAATCTACTCCTGGAATTCCATAAAGATAAATTGAAGAACATAGAAAATGTACTTGAGCAGAAACTACTAGAGGTTGACTCTTGGAGACCTAATCCCAAATTCAGTGAACTGGAGGGTAAACTAGAGACTAATCTAGACAAATTTTCAAAAGAACTTAAGGAAAGGAAACGGATTAAGTACGCTAGGGATAAAAAAGATTTCCAGGAAAATAAGATTTTCCGTTATAACCTGACCAAAAAAAACCCCAAAACTAAAACACCTGAAGAAGCACTTTGAGCGAGGAATAAGACGGACAAACCCCTGTCGAGACACGTCAATCAATGTCATGGCGGGGACCTCAAGGCCGTCACCTTTTGTGGGATTGACCATCCAACTAAAGGACTGCGGAAAGGAGATTGGGACAAAGTTCTCCTCCAGATAGAAGCCAAATGGATATACACACTCGGGACATTGGCACCTAGAGGCCTGAATGAGGGGTTTCTGTACACCCCATTCCTATAGGCAGGGTATGCCCATTCACTTTGTTATCACTTGGGATCATGTCTGTACACACACACAGTCCACTTCATATCGCTTTGTGACTACGTAACCACTTTACATATATATACACACAGAACACCATTGCCATATCTGTTAATACAGGTAGCTCCCCAATCCTGTACACAGACCATCACCACCCAGGAGTGGTGACATTATCCTACCAGGGCTTCTCTGGACCCTGACATTATAAATAAATGCATATATGTACATGATCATATTGGACATCACTTTTACTACCCCTGTATCAGATTTGGAGTTTATCATTACTTCACTCTGCAAGCCTCTGACAACTAGGCAATAATAACACACAAATTGAGTCAGACCTTTATTAAATCAGTGTGCTGGATATGCAGTTACAAACATTGGCTTACTCACTGTACTTTACTACAGGACCAAGTATATCATGGCACACCAGGGGTTAACTTATGACGTCATCACTGGGGGCCCTATATATACCTGCCTACCTGCAGGGTATCCTCAATGATACTAACTACTCGCCTTGAAAAAGCCCTTCGCGAAACGCGCGCGTCGGCACTCAGTATACACGTGCACGCGCAGATCAGGACTGCCTCCTCATGATTCTCAGAGACCGCGAGTCAATGCGGTAGTCTGCGAGTGCGTTTTTATATAGGACAAAAGTGCCCCGACGGTCACTCTTAGCCTCCTGAAGGTGATTATAGGGATAGTGTTCCGGCATCACAGTACTGAGGGAACGTACCTTCAGCATACTACAGCTGCCCTGCAGTGTTGGGGTGCTGCATACCATCCGTGAGGTTCCTTCAGCTTCATTTAAATCACTCTGTTTAGTGTGAGTCAACAGCTTGCCCCCCACCATCAGCGTCTCCCAGATTGGGATACTGACCCTTAGGACCTTAGTCAGGATACTTACCTCTGACTCCTACCATGCTGGTATATATAGGTCCACACACCCCCTAATTATAGTACGCAGAGGGTTAACCTTAGGTCATTCTGACACTGATAGGGGCACACACACTTCTCCATTGAGGAGCTTAGCTGATTGCACTATACTACCACTGATATACATAGTGTATTTGTTTTTTATGTCTATCAGTTAGGTCACGCTTACTATTAAGTACCTTATACATTATATCCCTGTGACCTGCAATCTCAGTACTTACCCGGACACACCTGGAATAATCACCTACCACACATGTCCGCATCAGGAATACTGTGCGAACTCAGTACCAGTGATTTATTAAATTCATCTGGCACACACTAATTATTTTTGATCCAGACCCAAATGGTGTTCTTTATTTAGGATCAACCCACCCTTAGTACGTCGCTCGACCAATATTTTATAATTGATTGTTTAATAAAGATTATGTTTTTAAATCATTCACTCACCACCAGAGTGTGAACCTGAGTGCTATATTGGGTTCCTTCTCTCCTTCATATTCTATAGCTACAGGTACAGAACAGAAATATGTAGAATATTATTGTGTATTTTATTTATTTTACTCCGACAAACATGACATTACTGCCTATTTTAAGCATGCATCAAATATATTGCATGCAACGGCCTACAAACATCACTTGCACTAACACATCTATAGTTGTTTATGAAAAGGTCCATTTTTGCTTTAACTCATATACAGACAGCATAATGAGGCACACGTATCATATTTTATGTCATTGTTTTCATAACTTAAAAACTGCACACGACTATTTAGCTCATCTACCATTGTGTTAAAGCAGCTGCAATTAATATCTCATCACAGCATACACTTCAACAGAGGGGGTGGGGTTCAGCACACACACTAATTACAGCCTCATTTGAGGGTCAACTTAGTTCACACCATTTTCACCTGTTTCAAGTAATTGAAAGGTGTGGCTGATTAGGCTTTTTGGGGAAGGGAATACCGTTCTTACAACCTCACTAGCACAACTGAAGTTAATCACACTCATTTGAAAGCTTCACTTTAGCTACTAAATGCCCCAACAACTCATTACTTATCAAACCGTACGTCACACATTAGTTCACTCATATCTATAGTTGAACTACTATCAACGACACATTATCACACACTGCATGTGTTGTCTTGTTTAGTCACAGCCACATTCATGTGTGCCACATCTTATATTAATGTACCACACATATCCTCTACCAAAAACAACACTTTTTGCAATATGACACCTTCATGATAACCATTGTGAATGGTCATCTCATGATAGTTATGTACATTATGATACTGATATCACTACACAACATATGATTTTTATGTACAAATTTAATGTATTTTTCCTCACGCATTACTGCAGAACCATAGTATGTTGTATGTTAGGGAACTCAAAACTTCTAAGTACACAGGCATGTACATTGTTATTACAACTATTTATGTTCACTTTCACACACACATTTTGGGTTAAGGAAATGATGCTGTTAGATACTCATAAATACAGAACATACAATAACTGTTTGTTCAATATTTACACATGTAAATGTAAAACTTATGTTATTGTTATATATAGTTGCCCCTGAAGGACATGTGTCACCTGAGACTGAACAAGTGTCTTCACCTGGGTCAGCCAGCTCAACACACCTAGAAGGTGAGTGTATCAGTTGGTGGCCATATAATATGTGCTCTTCTATATGTTATGTTGTCATGTTCATTATTTGTTTTGCACATCTTCTTTAAATAGGATTACTTAGTGTCAGTGAAAATGAAGTGTAAGGCAACTTGTATTGTGTTAGTGATGTTAACTATCATGTAGGAGTTGTGAGTTTACAGCAAGTTTTCATTCACTCATATTTCATACTGAGTCCAAACATTATTCTTAAGTCAAGGTAGTTTTTAATGTGAGGTTATAAAACGTATGGAAACATGTTAGTTGTTACTTATGACACAGTACAATTACATAGTAACACAGCAGAGATTAACATGACATTTAATAATTTGTACATTTATTTGTAGAACATGATGAAGAGGATTATGATGATGATGATGATGACGCCACCGCCATACACACACAAATAGAAGCAAGTGACCATGAAGACGTTCCAATTGAAACTGTTTTACCGGCAAATCGTCCAGCAAATACGACATACGATGCAATTGTAGCTTCTGAGGGAAAAATTGTGGAAGCAGAAAATCGTCGCCATTCTGACTTCATGACAGTGCTGGAAAGGATGATTGCACTGCAGGAAGAAACAGTTTCACAATTGGCACATCTCCACAGAGTCTTCATTGAAGTGCCGAAACAGTTGCAAAAAATCAACACCTCATTCGAAGCATTAGTTGTTCAGCAAACACAAGCTAATTACTGGAGAATGACTAATGTACCACAATTCAACACCTCCCAGCCAGGATCTGTTCATGCAGGTCAGTTTTCACCACATTCATCTGATATTCATTCACCAGGCCCAAATGTTACCGGTCAAGTAGCAGACATTGCTGTGCAGGTTCCTGATGACATCCTACCGCTGCCATCTGTACAAATTCAGCAGCAGACACCTACAAAGGAGCCCACAAAAACAAAACACAAGCAGTTACTACTGACCAGTTTTTGGTCAAAAACAACAAAAGACACACATGAAACAGACCAACCATCACTTGTGCAGTGTCTACCAACTTGCTCACAGTCACTACCCAAAAGCCCTGTAGGTGAGTCACTGGCCAAAAGCCCTGTAGGTGAATCGCTGCCCAAAAGCCCTGTAGGTGAATCACTGCCCAAAAGCCCTGTAGGTGAATCACTGCCAAAAGCCCTGTAGGTGAGTCACTGGCCACAAGCCCTGCCCGTGAAGTGCCAGAGGCCAGTCAAAGTGGCTCTGTTGTGCCTAAAGTTGGTGGCAAAAGAAAAAGGAAAATTCAAGAGACAACAAGCAGGCCTGTTACTCGCTCGCAAAAGGAACAAAAAAAATAAATGTTATAATTCAGAAAATATGTCTTTGGCCTTGTTTTGTTGACTTCAGATTATCTAATTACTATTGTATGTATGCTGAAGACTGTGTTGTTTCCAAACTTTCAAGTATGTTCTTGTACACGTGAAGTTTTGGAAATGTGAACACTCCTAATTAATGAATAGTGTTATAAATATTTATGTTTTAATCGTCTGTTCAGTAATGGTCCACCAGGAGCCAGTTGCTAAGTTTAGAGAAGCTGCCATTGACTTAGCAGCAAAACATTGCATTTGGGTGTGTTAATTGATGTAATCATTGCATGTGCATATTATTTTCATGCAATTATAAAAGCACCTATTTAACTGCAAACATCTTTCTTGTACGTGTACAGCAGGATTTTGTGTTAAATATTACTTACCTTTGCTGGCCATTGTAATGTTGTCCTTTAATCATTTATGTGTTCTTGTTTCAAGAACATCTCTGAATTGATACTAATATATATGTAGTATGTATTGATATATGCACACACACACACACACAGACACACACTGTGTGTGTGTGTGTGTGTGTGTGTGTGTGTGTGTATATATATAGTGCTATCTAAACTGGTATAGATGTATTTACAAAAAACATACACTTCATGCTTCCTTGTGAAAACACAGTATTTTAATAATACAGGCCTAATGTTTGATAACTATACTAAGTGTGAGCCTCTAACATTATTGGGCGCAAACAAATGTTTATTACTTAATTCACTCATGTTTATCACCATTTAAATAGGTTTCATACAAGGCCTACTTACTGCCATCAATATGTTGTGTGTACTCCAGCAATATTTAAAAAAAAAAAAAAAAAAAATACTTTTTATATATATATATAATATATATATAAAAAAAAAAAAAAAATATTTTTTTATATATAATATATATATATATACATATACACATACACATACACATACACACAATATACATATAGTACAATATACACTTTATATATATATATATTTATGAGATAGATATATTTATATATATATATAGATACACACGTATTTAAACTCATGCAGACAGGGACTTAACCAGACTTTCAAATACACCCAGAAATGTATGTGGGAAAAAAACATTTCATTTTGCAGGTGTGTGTATTTACTGATATGGCTGTCTAAGCACTATTTTCACACAGTGCTCTTTGTTATTTTTCAAGAAAACTCTATGTTACTGAATTAAAAGTGTAGGAATGTTTTCAGAAACGAGATAAAAAAAGGATACATGTTTGTCCCACATGCGGCTATCACAAACCACAAATTTTCAAGCAATTAAAACTACAAATCCAATTGGCGTTTGAAACAAGGAGTTACAGTTTATACTTTTGTTGACCTTGAAAAGGAAACACAGCAATTTGTTAGCCACTGAGCAGTTTCATTTTGATGAGCAAAGAACAGATACCTGCACACATCTTTTGTGCTACTCTGCAATGGCTGATGAATTGGTGACAATTATGAATCCGAATTTAGGTTATAAATACATGATTTCAGAAGCTATTTTATCAACTTGCGGACATCAAGCAAGCACACGCCAAATCTATGATTTGATTCGAGCAAAATATCCTTATTACCAAAACCGTCGGCATGCGCGCAATTTTAATTCATCAATAAGATTCACTTTATCAACAAATGACTTTTTTGAACGTGTGCAGGATAAGCTAGAACACAACTATGGTTTCTGGAAGATTGCCAAAGAAAAACATTTCACCGTGAAAGAAGGCACATATATTGTGGTTAAAGGCATATTTATTCCTAATGCCAATAGCAATGGATCCGCTACTACTGTTCCGTGTGAATCGATAGCTGCTGCAATATCTGCACCCTCCATTCCTGAAACCCACATTGTACATGAACATAACTACTATGATTCTGTACCAAGCCTTTCAGCTGAAAATGCATTGGAATGGGTACCCGAAGAAATGAACATACCTCCCGACCAATTGTTTGAAGAAAGCAGTGGCGATTCCTATGAGCGCTTCATGGAGGAGATGTGTTTCATACTGGATTCAGCGTTTGGGTCAAGCGTGGATGAAAATGCCTTGCATTTCTGGAGTGACCAGTTGCAGGCAGACGAAGAGTTAATTCTAGAAGAATGGTAAATATAACAATCGTTATGCGTTGACTCTGCGTTTACATTTTTTTTTTTGTCTAACCACCATTTTCCCTTTCAATGCGTGGATACAGCGTAACATAGCAGACTGCATAACATGTAGCGATCACAAACAAATTGTTTCCGAATACAATATAGTAGAACCTGAAAGAGTAGTACACATTGCTGACGGAATAAATATACGTACTTTCCTATCACTTTAAACATATTAGCAACATTTTACCATAACTCTAACACATACCTGTTTTGTTATCATGCTACATCTACAACATTTAAAAGCGGGTCCACCACGTATGACGTGGGACCCTTGTCATGGCCCAAGGCGTCCTTAAAAAGGATTACGGATGTAAGTCCCGCCCCCAAGCGACGTGCGCGCCTCAAAGCCTATTGGCTGTCATGTTTTGTTATAGTAACGGTAACTGCAGTGTGTCATACAGTGGGGGCGTACACTGGGCGTTAGCCGAATGTTAATTGAGTGGGAGGAGTGTTAGCGTGCGTTTCACGCTGGTTTAACATGACGTCACACGTATTGCATTTGCGCATTGTGTTATCGGCCGTCCTTTCTGTCCAAACACGTCTGTTTAAAAAGAATACAGATGTACTCGTTTAGAACGAATGTAGTTTCGTATTCATTGTATTTGAAATAAAGATTGTATGTTTAATCATATTTTCAACCTGTATTGAACGCACAACGTACGCTTTGTTTTGCGCATGCGCAAACAGTTAGTGCAGCCAAGCCTGAAGTGCGTGCGCACACTAAGATGTGCGCGCACATTTTTCAGTATACAGGCAACGTTCACATCATATACATAGTTATGCCTGCTACAAATTTAAGGAAACATTACATACTGATGTACACTTGTACTTCTAAAATATAAGTGAGTGACGTGTGTATGTACACAATCATATAGAGCTGTGTAACGCGTTGTCACGGATACATATATAGTAAGGTGCCATCTTTGACCATCATGTGTTTGCTGTATTTCAGAGATGTCGGGGAAGATACAATCGGAACAATGTATGATTTCAGAAGAGTCTACCTTTATATGAGATGATTGTGAGGAGGAGCCACCGACTACTATACTACATATGGAACTAATTTTATATTGCTTGCAGCGCTTATTAACAAACAATTAAAAATGTGATACACTTATGCCTATATTGCATAAGCACTTAATTAACATAATGATGTTGCAAAATAGTGCCTCATGAATTTTTATTGAGTGTTCTTTAATGACTACTATCATTTTATGGCATGGTGTGTTTTATATATAACAACCATTCCCACTCTGCTAACACATTTGTGTATTCTATTGTGTAATGGAACGTATGACTGTCGAAACTATGTAACAATAATAATAAGAATAATAATAATAATTATAATATGAGCATGTTCATGTATAGCGCTGCTAGTTGCACACAGCGCTTTACAGACACATTTTTCAGGCTCGGGTCCCTGGCCCGTGGAACTTACAATTTATTTTTGGCCGCCTGAGGCACAGGGAGATAAAGTGATTTGGCCAAGATCACAAGGAGCCGACACCGGGAATTGAACCAGACTCCCCTGCTTCAAACTCTCAGTGCCAGTGTGTGTCTTTACTCACTGGGCCACTCCTTCTCCCAATGTAAAGGACACTTACAACCAACTAGCCCTTTATTGTTAAAAATCTCTTGTTACATGGGTATGTTGATAAAATGGTTTGGGACTGTAGCAATTAATGTTATTGGCCAGATGTTGTGGTCCCCTACAATGCATGATGTTCTGAATATGACATCAACATCATGTAATGAAGTACGTTTCTGTGTATATTTCATTAACCTAACTAACTATAGTTTACTGTGTTTATTAAACTTTCTAAAAATACATCGTATAGTCAATATGATGATATAAGCTACCATAATAAAGCTGGTGTTATCATTTGTCGGTGTTATACATGGATCCTACACAAATTGATACAGACACAAACAGTTGTCTTAAAAAGTGTGTCTATGCTAATGTGCACGTGATTGACGTTACAATTGTGAGAATACTTGATAATTATCATCATGATAATGATGAAGTGACGTGAATTATATAGCAAAAATATTACCAACATTGTCATATAGGTAAATTAGAAATGCTAAATGACAGTAACATTTGCAACAAAATAGTGTTTTCTGTTCACAGTTTTACACTTGGTACATGTAGGACACATCCACACACGTGTGACTTATACATACACGTCACAAATTTAAATTAATGTTGACTATTAATTCCTAGCATTAAAAAACACCTACATTGCTAAATATAAGATGTAGTACGCATTGTTGTGATTACAGGCATTCATGCATGGAGTGTTATGATCAGTCAATTTCATCCGTGATGAATGAGCTCCCGTAAGTAAACAAATAAGTACAGTTATCCCCTTTTCTCCAAACAGCTCTATATTACATGAATGGAATTTATAAGGAAACATACATAAAATGTGATAAAATGTGAGTAATCATTTTCTAATACAATGCACATGAAAGCTCAAGAGTAGCTAAATGCATATACATGATACAGAAAGTACATGTATGTTACATTTGTCTTTAAAACAATATGTTGTGTTTTTACTTCAAATAATTATAGGAAGATTGAGGTAGGCACATCTTATGAGAGATGTCAGCAAATATACATACCATGATCAGTCATACTGGAGATATACCTATAATGCAAAGGAACAATATATAAATTGCAAACATTGACATGCCATCTTCAGTACCGTAAACAACACAGCAAAGTGTGTATTTGGTGTTAAATGTGCAACACCATGTATATTTAATCACATTCAAAATGTAAATGAGCCTGGTGTACACATCATATGGATGTACATGTTACACTGCACCAATAACATTGTATGTAAGCATACTAGAAGCATGAATGAGTATGGGCATAATATGTGTATTGTGTTAGCATAAGGAACAACACAATGCTAAAATATTAGTGCTTTGTTACCCCAGTTGTATTCACATACACACAACTAAAGTACAATTGAAGAGGGATTATATAACCTGTGCAACAATAACATACCGGTGCCACATCCCTTTGTGCACACAGCAGAGAAAAGAAAGGTGTGCAACCCATATTCATCTGTGTCCTAACAGAAGGTTATATAAAAAAACATTATTGTTAAGATAACATAATGTAAGTATAAAAGTATAACTTGGAACATATATGTTTTTACTTACAAGAAAAAGATGAATTGATGAGATTCTGGCGTGTCTGGCCACCACTGGCTGTTTGTTCATTTTCAGCAGCTACATGGGTGGGATGCTCGTCTACCAAAGGCTCAGCTAGGTCTGATTGTACATTGTGCCTGAGTGCAACATTGTGCAAAATGCAACAGGCAAGGATAATATCAGAGACTTTTTGAGGCTTGTATAGAAGAGCCCCACCAGTTCTGTCCAGACACCTAAATCTGGTCTTGAGTAGGCCAAATGTCCTCTCTATAACAGATCTTGTAGATATATGGGCTGCATTGTACCTCTCCTCTGCTTCAGTTTGAGGGTTTAGCACCAGAGTCAAGAGCCACGGCCTAATTCCGTATCCTGAGTCACCTATAATGAATGGAGCACACATAAGCTGACATTAGTGATCAAATTGTACAATGCCAACATTCCTAAATAAAAATGTGTTTTGTGTTAGAACATCTAAATCTGTACTCACCCAGCAGCCAACCATGTTCAAAATGTCCCTCTTCGAACGCATGGAAGACTGAAGAGTTCCTCAGGATAGAGGAATCGTGACTGGAACCAGGGAATTTGGGTACCACATGCATTATCCTCATCGTCGCATCACATACCACCTGTACATTGAGTGAATGGTAGTGCTTACGATTGCGGTACACATGCTCAGTCTGACTAGGTGCAATCAAAGCAACATGTGTGCAATCGATTGCACCCAGCACAGATGGTATCCCTGCTATATTATAAAAGCCAGTCCTGACTTCCAGCCACTCTGTTGCCTCTGTAGGAAAATGAATATAATTCCTAGCGCGTCTATTGAGTGCATAGAGAAACTGGGTAAAGGCCTGTGAGAATGTAGATTGCGAGACCCCGCCCACTATGCCCACAGTTGTCTGGTATGACGCGGAAGCAAGATAATGTAATGAGCACAGCATTTTAACAAGCCCAGGGACTGCACGACCTCTGGCTGTGAAAAAATCTAAATCTCCCCTTATCTCCTGATAAAGAGATAAGATTGCTGCTGAACTCAAACGATAGCGACTTACAATCTCCTCCTCACTCATCCCATCTAACAGGGTTCTCTCCCTGTACAGACGCGGATGAGGCACAACTTGTCTCCTCTGTCTTCTCCTCTGATCTCCTGTCCCTCTCCCTGTCCCTCGGCCTGTCCCTCTCCCTGTCCCTGTTGTATCCGCGTCACTGTCCCTGTCACTGTCCCTCGGTGTGTCCCTCCCTTGCCCTATATGATTGTCTTCATCATCAAGCATGTCATAGAAAAGAATGTTCCTCCGTCTCCTAAACAATCTCAACATTTTGAAATGAGTAGCTGTGAATGAGCAGGTAATGGGCGTCCTTTAAATAGGTATGTGATGATGTCAGGTGACATAGTAAAATGCAAGGTTTTACTTTAACATAATAAAGTACTTGTGTGGCAAGCTGTGTGCAGTTGTTGTGTGTATTCTGCAGGGAATGATGATATTTGCCAATGATGTGACGTGATGCTTTGTACAAACATTGCTTGCAAATAAATAGTTGCATGTGCAATGCATGTAAAACTTGTGAACGCAAGAGTCAGTCATGTAATGAGACAAAAAGGCTGAGATTGATGTGGGAAAAGTTTTGTGTAACATGTGTAATTAGCCATGTTATTGTGACATGTTGCCAACAATGAATAGTCGTGTGCATATGCATGCATTTCTGTAATGAGGATAGTTGCTATAGAATGAGTTTACAAGGTGTCCCAATGATGAATTACTGTACATGTGCGTATAAGTTAGGTTGAAGTGCTTGTAATGCAACGGTTATAATGTAAATATGCAATGTGATTGCGCGTCCAATAAGTGACGTCATGAAAATAGGGCGGACCAAACGTAGATGTAAACATGAGAATTTAGATGTACATGAACGTTTAAAGATGCGTGACACATTACAAGCATTGTGTAATGTAAAGGAACATGAATATACGGTGTATGTGTGACATGTGTGACATGTGTAACATCATGTAAACAATTGTCGATCAATTCAGTAAAATGTGTGCTATGATGTGAGGTTCTCCTTTAAGAGTTGAGTATAGTATTTTCCCTTGCCACATCATCACATGATGAGTAATGTGACCCGCAAATGCTGAAAACATGTAAAAGTATAATGTTATGCAAATAATACACGTCAGCCGTGACACAATGCAGGGAATGCCCCCCACACTGTAATGCAAATGACGTTTGTATTGTGAGCAATGAAACGTAAACAGTACTATACTGTTATACGTCCCCGCTCCATTGACTCCATTGATGTACAGAAGATTTTTTTTTTCTAAGTGCCGTTCCGGCAGCCTTAGCGATCGTTCTCCCGTCCAAACTGCCAACTTTAGTTGGCGGGAGAAATCGGCCATAACATCTCAATTTCGTAGTGCCGATCAGCCCCGATAAGCTGATTTTTTTTGTTGAATCCAGCCGATTTAAAAAAGTGGCGATCAGTGGCGAAAACAGGCTTATCGGCAGCCGACTGGCCATAACAAAATAATCGGCTCCGAAACCTGGCGAAATCAAGCACTTATCGGCGCTTACTGAATCTCAAACCCAATTTTGGCTATAAAATGGCGATAATTCCCTTATCAACGCTTACTGCATGAGGCCCTAAGTACTCAACATTGGCTACATATATATATATATATATATATATATATATATATATATATATATATATATATATATATATATATATATGTAGCCAATGTTGAGTACTTAGTATACTTATATATATATATATATATATATATAGGCAATTACCAGATTGTAGTCCAGCAAGGACAGACAGCACACAAGGAGTAAACTTCAAAATGATGTATTGAAGAGATAGACACTCAAAAGACCAACGTTTCAGGTCCACAAACAGAACCTTCTTCAGGGTTGTGCAGTGTTAAAATGAACGTGACTGTAAGTTATACCTCCACCAGTGTACACAAAACACCCAATTAACCAATAAAACAAGCTCAAAAACCCGTGAAAATCATCAACTGCAGTTGAATGTAAGTGTGCCAATCACAATGCATAAAGTGTAACACATGTCTCCCCACCCCTCTGTGAGATTTCACTGCTGCATGGGGTGGTGTGGTGCATATCTGCTGGCTCACAATAGATCTGAGTTTCCTGCAGTGTTGTGGAGGAGGTCAGAACAGGCTTCTGGGGTAATATCTGATTCATACTTACGGTGACTGCGCCTCCATCTCTTGCAGGCTCCAGGGATGTGGGGGATAATCCCTACAGGATTACTTCTTTACCCTTCCCCTGATAGATTGCAGTCTCAGACAGGAAGGTATAGTAAAACACTGGAACACTTTATTAGCACACTGCAGATCTTACAGCTTCACAACAGCAGGCACATCTTAGGGCCTTTGCCCTCAGGATGTACCCTGGACCTTCACTCCAAGCCAAGGGGCCCTGAAGCAGTCCTTGCTCTTCCCTTACTCCCTGGTGAAGTAAGAGGTATAGTCTCCCATTCCACTCCCCTTGAGGAGGGAATACAAACTGACAGAGCACTGCACAGTTGTTGGGGTAGACCAACCTCTCGCAAGGATAGAGGCAACTGCTGATTTTGGGGTGTGCAGCTTCTTAATTAGAAGAAAAGCAGGTACCAGGTCTGAGTCCCTGATTGGACACATAGGCCTAGTTGCACCGCCTCTCCTGTGACTCACTGAAGCTGGTGGGGGCAGGGAAAACCCAGGATTAGTCCTGGCAGGCCTGCACTTACCCGGGCTACACTTGAGAAGGAATTGTGTGAGCTGGTCCATCAATAAATGGTTATACTGTTCTTTGCCTGGGACTAAATTACTATACTGGTTCTTGTGGTGAAGAATCCCTAGCCAGACAGAATCCTGAAGGATGGAGGCGCTGCACCATCCTGAAAACCTGTCCTGTTGTCCTACTCCCCATACCATCGCGGAGACTCAGACTTCCTGGAAGCCTACAGGTGAGCACCACAGCACCATAACATCACAGTAACCAACAGATCTCTCTTGGGGGGGGGGGGAGGGAGATAGTGGTGTTACATAATTATAAGCAAATGTTTTGCATGTTACATATTCTTTTTTTTTTTAAACTTTTTTTCCCCTTTATTGGAGACATACATATAAATTACATACAGAGGGTACAATCAGTGCGATACATAACGGTCGGAGTATAGTGAGTCTTGACTGTAAGGTGGGCGCATAGTCTCAATAAATTCTTTTGTTAATTTTTTGGTAGTAAGGAAAGCAGGGGGGAAGACTCAGGGGGAGGGTCGATAGATGGGAACGACAGGAGAGGGGGAAGGAGGGGGGGAGGGGGCAGGTTAACCCCTCTCATTCTCTCCGTCTCCTTAGCGCGTAGGCTCTTTGTCGGAGGTGGGGTTCAGAGACCTGTCCAGGGCTCCCAGGTATTATAGAATTGTGGCATTTTCTGTTTTAACATGGCTGTTAGTTTTTCCATCTTCATAACTGTATTTACTCTGTTGACCACAGTCCTTCTTGAGGGCGCTTTTAGATGCTTCCAGGCCGCCGCCACCGAGCATCTTGCCGCCGTAAGTATGGCGGAAGTCAGCCTGGCCACGGGGGCTGGGAGATCTTCTATTGGCTTGCCCAGCACGTACGTCAGAGGATCCTAGGGAACCTCCAGGCCCAGGGTTTCATCCAGCAGCCCTTGAACTCTGGTCCAGAACCGCTGTATCTCCGGATATGTCCACCATATGTGGGGCATGTCGCCCTTTTGTCCACATCCTCTCCAGCACACGTCAGTTGCGCCGGGGAAGATCTGGCTCAGTCTACTCGGGGGAAGGCATCTTGGGGAACTGACAGCAGGGTGAGAGCTGCTAAGCAGCAGGCTGTACTTTTCTGTCACCTCTGTTGCCTCTCAAGTTTAGGCCATGAGATCAGTACTACTTATGAACCTGTGGTTATGCTTAGAGCCCCTTTATCCCTTGTCGTCTCTCTCAGCAACCCCCTCACGCTTTTAAGCCAAGAGGCTGTGAAGCCTCAGCTTTAGCACCTTATCTCTGTGTCATGTTCAGATTAGTCAGGGTCCGGGGTGGGGGGGTGGGCGAGAGGGGGGGGAGACGGGGTGGGGGGGTAAGCCAACAGGCTGTTCTACTATTTCTGTCGCTGTGGCAGACTCAGGGAGCTGATTGCCATCAGAGTGGGGGAGAAGAGAGAGGGGGGAAGGGGTTAGAGGGGAAGGATGGCTGGGGGGGGAGGGGCGGTTGGGGGGGGGGGAGACGGGGAAGGAACCTCAAGGGGCACAGTCTTGTTCCCCTAGAATGGCAGGGGTTTGCTGAAGGGAGAGAGTCACCAACGGGAGAGGCCTGGGGGCATTTGTCTCCCATCTCTACCTGGCGGGAAGGGGGTATATAGGGAGGAGGGGGGGGCTCTGCGCATACGACCTGACTTCCATGGTTATCAGCGGAAGAGCGTCCATTGTCCGTTCCAAGGAGTCCAGGAGTGTCCCAGAGGTAGGGTCTTGGGGTGTCTGAGGGTCCACCATTGGGAGTCCAGGGAGAGGGGGGGGGGGCTGGGGCCTCCTCTAAGTGGGGGCGATCGGCTTTGGTGGGGGGTTTTCCTCGGGTTTGGGACTTTAAGGTCCTCGCTTCTCTCTGGGAACCAGGCTTCGTCGGGTCACGTGGATCGGAAGGGCATCTCTCGCTATCCCTGGTGGTGCGGCTCTGCGGAAGGATCGATCAGCTCTCGGCGCCATCTTGTGTCCGGTCCTCGGGAACGGCTCAGCAGAGGTGATGGTTGGACGTCGTCTGGATCTCGGTGTTGTGCAGTGTGGGGAAGTGGAAGGTAAGGAGGGGGGGAAGGTAAGGGGGGGGAAGGTAAGGAGGGGGGGGAGGTAAGGAGGGGGGGAAGGTAAGGAGGGGGGGGGAGGTAAGGAGGGGGGGGGGAAGGTAAGGAGGGGGGGAATGCGTGTGGAGGGAGAGATAAATTGCGTTTGGGTGGGGGGGGGTTGTGGAGGGGGAGGAAGGAGGGGGGGGTGAGGGGGGAGGTGAAAGAGGGGAGAGGTGAGAGAGGGGGGGAGTTGGGGGGGAGGGAGGGGAGATGCAGGGTACAGGCAGCTGTATCGTCTCTACGGTGGTCAGAGGTTTGAGGCAGAGAGGAGATATCGCAGGTGAGTTGGGTTTTTGGGGATGTCAGCTGGTCTTTCAGGTCTCAGGCTCTGACTCACTGGATCCGCTGGTTGGCGAGCCTTTCGGATGCCCGAGGAGTCTCGGGGGGGCCAGATCTTGTTCCGCGGGGGGCCCTCTCGTCTCCTCGTGGGGGGGAAACACCGATGACTTTAAGGAAGTCGTTCGTATCAGCAGGGTCCGAAATGGTGTAGAAACGTCCGTTTCTCGGGACAATAAGCTTAAAAGGGAATCCCCATCGGTAGGAGATCCCTTTATCACGGAGGAGGGCGGTAAGGGGTTTCATGTCCATGCGTTTTAGGACCGTGGACCGGGATAAGTCACTGTAGACTTGGACCGCGTGGTCAGCCATTTTAATATTTCCCGCGCTTTTCGCTGCTGCCGCAAGTTTTTCTTTGGTCGAATATACGTGATACCGAACGATCACGTCTCGGGGGCGTTTGGGATCGGGGGATTTCGTGCCTAGGGCTCTGTGTGCTCTGTCGAGCTGAAGCTCATACTCGGTAAGGTTAGGGACCAGGCTCAGAAAGAGACTCTTAAGATAGGGCAGGAGGGATTCTGGTGTGACTGAATCTGGAATCCCCCTGAAGCGTAGGTTCTGCCTACGGTCTCTATTTTCCTGGTCTTCAATAGAGCTTTTAAGAGCGGTGATCTCATGCCCCATTCGGGCCATATGGTCTTCCATGTTGGAGTGGGCGTCTGACATGGTGGTGATTTGAGCCTCCACCGCTTCTGTCCTCGCAGCTAGGGTGCCCAGGTCCGCCCGTATGTCCCTCAGGACCTTTTCCAAATCCTCCATGAACCTCCGTCGCATCCGCAGGAGCAGCTCCTCAAAGAACTCTTTGCTGAATTCCTGGTGGGTCGGGGCCTCTTGGCTCAGAGTTGCCGCCTCCGCAGCATGCTCCTTTTCCTCGGCGCCATCTTGGGAGTCTGAGGACGGCTCCAGCGGGCGCGGGTTAGGTTGAAAGAATTTAGACACGGGGTTCTGAACCTTCTTCTGCGGCTTCCCCGCCATGCCTGAGATTTTTCTCTTTTGGGGGGTCTCTGCGGCGTTTGGGGTGCGCTTCTATGTCTCTTCATGGGGAGGGTGTCGGGAGCTCTTCTCCTAACCTGCCATTCGCGGTGACGTCACCGGAAGTTTCCTGTTACATATTCTTAAAGTTGTCAACATTATATGTAACAGGGTATTTCTTTTCTGTCTATCTTTCCCCACCCTGTTATGTAAGTCCTGCTAGCTGCAGGCTGTAAGGGGTTAATCTATGGGCTGTTTACCACCCTCATGCCCCTCTTATGAGTGACAGTAGTAAGGTGGTAACTCATGGCCTGTGTATGCCTATCTGGAATAGTTATAGACCATGAGCCCACCCCTTCTGGTTCCTCCTAGGAGGGAGTGGCAAATTTAGTTAGTCCTGTTCCTGCTCTGGAGGAGAGAGAAAGCAGAGAGCTATGACTCTCTCCCATGGCTGGATGAGCGTGAACATCTAATTCAGCAACAGAGGCTCTGTAAGACCAGGGGCCATCACCATCCAGAGGTCTGGGACCTCTGAGACTCTGAATCGCTGTATGGAAGATCTGCAGTGAATGCATGCCATACAATGAAGATCCTAGTTATCACACTCCTGTCTAAGTATCAGTCCTTGGGCAGGAGAGAGATGTATGCAATAGTGGGGGCTGATTTCTGGATACCCTGGAACCCACTACAGCTGGAGGCGCTAACACCAGTGAGAAGTACTACAGAAAGAACCTAAGCCTGTCCTGATCTCCATAGCATCGGAGATCCAACTCAGCTCTCCTGATACTAACAGGTATCCGAACAACACACAGGTAGCAGAAGCTGTGCATCTCCCACTGGGATGGGGGGGGGGGGGAACAGTGCTACATATATATTATATGATATCATTTTTGGTTTGATGTGGCACATTCAGATAAAATGTGGATACTGCTTTTCAAAGTAGTCAAAACCTCTCAATATTTTTGCATGTTAATGAAATTGCTGGTCATGTGACCTACTATGCATTGGCACCAACACGAAATAAAAGTGTAGCATGTTTGAAAAATAATGGCACAATACATTGGTACATACCACAAAATTGACACAGAAATCATTTTTGGAAAAGAATATTCTTAAAATTCCCTTTGTTATGCATGAGGAAACTGCTGTGGCAGTGAAGGGCTTAAAGCCCAAACATTTACAAGCTAAAATTAAACAAAGATGGGTACTTTGGTCAAATGTAGAACAATATACTGTATATCAAGCTGTTAGTGTTGCAGTATTATAAATTGACCACTGGAGGGCACAACTGTACTATATAATATATATGCAATACGGTGGAGGTTTCTTGTTGCCTTTTTCACCCACCATAACTTAAAACGATATATATATATATATATATATATATATACATAAATAAAAAAAAAGAAAAACAAAACAGAGAGCGCACGCCCCATAGTGTGATACTGTAACATTTAATGTAGGGAAGGATGGGTGGGGGGATTAAGAACACTCACAATGTGCAAGTTAAAAATATGCAGTATGTGATTAATAATCACCACCAGACAGGTCCAAACCGCAGCAAATAGGGAGTCAACGAACAGCTGGAATCAGTCTCCCAAACAGCACTGTCTCTCTGGTTCACTCGAAATCCTCCATAACAGTCTGGTATCAGAGTTGGCCTTGTTGTAATTCCATGTGCTCCTCGGCCGTACAGGATACACACAACGTGATGGCGTAGTGTCGCAAGGTACGTCCCTGACGCGTTTCGTCGCAACAAATGCAACTTTATCAAAGGGAATGTCATACATACATACATACATATATACATACAGTCAGTATATAGAATGAGGTTTTACTTTTTAAATAGAAAAGTAAACAATTGTTTATCACAATGTCCCAACATCATGTGTCAAGAGTATAGCTATGCAATATTTTGCAGATTTTCGCAAATTAGGCAAAATTGCAATGTATTTATTTTTTGCTCAAATTTAGCACAAACATCATCAAGGAATTAAAAATTTTCACTGCTGGAAGTCCATTGGCACTCTGCATTCAGTTATTTCTCCAGGTGACTGCCCCCACAACCTGGCTGATTTAGACTGACGTGAAACGGTCTGCCTGATCATAACTTAGAAAAGCAGCATTTTTGCCATGATGTGCCAGCTATGTCAATATGGCCTCCAGCGCCCAGGACCTGTGCCGTACCAGGCACGTGATAACAGCACTCAAAGGTTTAAAGTTAATGGGGTTATTCAGTAAATTATGGCAGCGCTGATTGGGACCCTATTGCACAGAAACCCCTGTTGATTTCAATGGGAGTTTTCGGGTGCCCCAATTGGCCCTATTGTAGTTTAATGAACAATAAGTGTGCAGTGAAAATTTCAACACAGCCACAACTAACTTTGGCTTAACTGGCCCTTTGCCTACTGCCATTTCCTCTAAATTCTGGATAAATTATGATCTCCTTTAAACACATTTGAAACAAAGATAGGAGGTTTGAAGTACTTATGTGTTATTCATAACACAGAAACTATCAAATGCACAAATCAAACTTGGTTGAAGGTAAATTATGCGAAATATGGTCTGTTCTAGAAATTGCTGGTTCTATTAGTTTTCCTTTTTCTCAATCCCTGAAAATTTCAGTAGTATAATGTTTACCGTGAAATGACTAGATCAGTGGTTCCCAAACTTTTTCCGCTCAAGGCTCCCCAAGGCGATCAGGATTTTTCCGCGGCACCCAAAGTAAAAACAAAGTTGTATACAGTATGTAGCCCCCTGTAAACAGCATGGGCTATACATATCTTTCTCCTACTGTGGTAAGTCCTGTTAAGGGCAGGCCCAGTAGTAGTCATGGGTTTTCCCCCTTCGCGCCCTGTCCTGAGTGATAGATGCAGGCCTCTGACTCTGCTGCCGGCAAGAGACAAAGGGGAGGTTCTGCTGACATGGGGTGAGGCTGACACTATTTAGCAGCCAGTTCCTGTGAGTGACAGTAGTCTAGTCTAGCTCTCCTCAGAGTCTAGTTCCTGTCTGTCCTGGGAGTTGGAGGAGAGGAGTAGATCAAGCTCCGTCCTGGGAGCAAGCAAGAAAGAGAGAACTCAAGCCTAGTACATTTGGAGAGTGAGCAGAACTCCGGTGGACCAATGCCCCTCACCCCGATGAGGGGGTGATGGGGAGAATCTACCCCCACCCAGAGGATACCCTCTGAGGTGGGCATTGGGGTATTGAGGCCCCTCACAGACCATCCTGTCGGAGTACTTCTTGGAGGAAAGGAGAGGAGAGGAGGATGGCTGTATACCGTGGGATATCCTGGTGTGCTGTTGTTGTTGCTGCTGTGTGCTGCCAAGGCTGCTGTGTGAGAGCACATCACAATAAAGAGACATTGCTGATTTTACTCGAGACTGTGTGTGATTCTGGAGTATCCACCCTGGGACCAGGGTAATCTCTTCTATATGGGTCCTACCCCATATCCCTGGGAAGGTATAGAGGATGGAGGCGCTGCACCACCACTAAAGAATGAGGCAACTACCCCAGAAGCCTGGTCATGTGTCCCCAACATCATCGCGGGAAGCTCAGGCCCTTCTGTTACTTGCAGGAACGCACCACTCAAGTACGTGTAACCAGCCCTCATACACCCTAGATATAGCATCTGTGTCTGGGGGGGGGGGGACATGGTTACATATATACATACCTAACAGTTGCAGTGCGCAGTTGGTGTCTCTCTCAGACACACTCTCTCTCTCTCACCGACACACTCACACTGTCTCTCTCACTCTCTCTCTCTCTCACATACTCTCTCTCTCTCTCTCTCTCTCTCTCACAAACACTCTCTCTCTCTCACAAACTCTCTCACACACTCACTCTCTCACACACTCTCACTCACTCTCTCACACACTATCTCTCACTCTCTCTCACTCTCTCTCACCCTCTCTTTCTCACCCTCTCTCTCACCCTCTCTCTCACCCTCTCTCTCTCACCCTCTCTCTCTCTCTCTCTCTCTCTCTCTCACCCTCTCTCTCACCCTCTCTCTCTCACCCTCTCTCTATCACCCTCTCACCCTCTCTCTCTCACCCACTCCCTCTCACCCACTCCCTCTCACCCACTCCCTCTCACAGACTCACCCTCTCACAGACTCACCCTCTCACAGACTCACCCTCTCACAGACTCACCCTCACCCTCTCACAGACTCACCCTCTCACCCTCACAGACTCACCCTCACAGACTCACCCTCTCACCCTCAGACTCACCCTCTCACCCTCACAGACTCACCCTCTCACCCTCACAGACTCACCCTCTCACCCTCACAGACTCACCCTCTCACTCTCATCCTCTCAGACTCTCACCCTCTCAGACACTCTCACCCTCTCAGACACTCTCACCCTCTCAGACACTCTCTCTCACAGACACTCTCTCTCTCTCTCTCTCACAGACACTCTCTCTCTCACACAGACACTCTCTCTCTCTCACAGACACTCGCTCACACACACACAAATTATCCCCACACCCCCAATACATTTAAAAATTACCCCCACACCCCCAATACATTTAAAAATGACCCCCAGCCCCAATACATTTAAAAATTACCCCCACGCCCCCAATACATTTAATAATGATCCCCACACCCCCAATACATTTAAAAATTACCCCCACACCCCCAATACATTTAAAAATTACCCCCAGCCCCAATACATTTAAAAATGACCCCCAGCCCCAATACATTTAAAAATTACCCCCACACCCCCAATACATTTAAGAATTACCCCCACACCCCCAATACATTTAAAAATTACCACCACAACCCCAATACATTTAAGAATTACCCCCACACCCCCAATACATTTAAGAATTACCCCCACACCCCCAATACATTTAAAAATTACCCCCACTCCCCCAATACATTTAAAAATTACCCCCACACCCCCAATACATTTAAAAATTACCCCCACTACATTTAAAAATTACCATCCTTGGGGATGATGGTCAGGCCGGTGGCTTGCGGGGGGGGGCAGGACGGTGGGGGACGCCGGCATGCCGGTGATGCGGGGGGCAATTCTGCGGGGGGGCAGACGGTCAAGTGCTGCATGGGACGGCGGCAGCGTGGGGTGACTGAACGGCCCGGTCCCTACACGGGGGGAGGGTGGGGGTCAGTGCTGCGGGGGCCTGTGCCATGTTGGGGGAGGGCCGGTGTGCTGCAGGGGGAGGGTGATGATGCACCGATGCTGCCGGGGGGTGGCAGTTTTGGCCGGGGGGTGGGGTGTTAGTGCTGCTGGGAGACATGTCTCCCGGTGCTGCTCCTCCAGTGCGCGCAAGAAGAGCCGGCGCCGGATTCAGCGTTTTTTTTTGTTTTTTTAAATTTGCTGGCCCTTGTTTCCCGCTGCTGGCGGCCCTGATCGCGGCGCCCCTCTAGCCAAGCCACGGCACACCAGGGCGCCGCGGCACACCGTTTGGGAAACACTGGACTAGATGACTACATGACTCATCCACTAATTGAAATGGAACTGCTCTAAATCGTGACATGTAAAGATTATGTCTATGTACTTTATAGTAGCTCTCTTCTTTCACTTACTAATTTTCAGATGCACATTGTAATGAGAAGGCAGCTTTGTCCTTCTCTGTGTTCTATTCTGTTCCCTTTTTGTTATTAAGGATTATCCTTTGTCCGCAAGACCATTGAAGAACAATGTATGTATGTTCATGTAACAAGCCAAAACAATAAAAATGTTAATTTTAAAGAACATTTTGACTCAGACTTTCCACATACAGTATATTATAATGTTTATGTTTTACATTACTTACAACTACCATAGTGTAAGCATGGTAACTCAATAATTTGAGTTATCTGGAGGAGCAATTGCAACATACAAAAACAATGTACTGAAACCTATTATAGATATTGTCACGAATGGCACACCTGCGAGCATGTCACTTGTGTATGTGACAAGGATTAATACACACAATTGTCTAGTTGATTTATCAATTTCCCTGCAGGGCCCAAAAAATTGAGCAATGTTTCCCCTCAATCCGTCACAAAAATAACCATAACACTGCCACCACCAAAAATGTATATCAAGATGTACTTGCAGGGTTTTTGGTCATTGTTTAATAGGAAAAATATGTATTTTGCAAAATCTATTGCCCAAACTGGATGAACTAAGGGTATGGTGCCTTATGCATAAACCCAAAGCCATCATTCTGACAGAAACATGGCTAACCCCTAAAACCCTCAATGCAAATATCGCCATTCGGGGGTACTCCATTTCTAGGAAAGATACAGATGTAGCGGACGTTATTGTAAAAAATGACGGCGCTGTTTTCTTCTACGCTGCTGTATTCCACCCGGGATTAACACGGCCAATCGCCCCAGGTACACGTGTTTATCGCGGTTGTTTTGTTTGAATTTCATGGATTGTGTGCAATTAAATGCAATTAAATGAATGAATTATAATGTGTACAGTACTGTGCTACTGTGTCAATTTCAGGTGTTTAAAAACCAGAACACTAAAATGCTATTTTCTGCACTTGCCTGCACTCGCGTCTAAAGGCGGTACGATTGGAAGAAATCGTGCACCATCACATGGGTATTCCAAGGTATACAACGCGTGGTGTTCGAATAATGGCCGCTACATCTGTAGGTCAAAGAGAGTGTTATTTTATATTGCAGAAACTTTAAATTTACACTGTTAAATTGCCCACCAAGCCCACCCTCTTTTGAAATCTTTTTTGGCAAAATCTGCCTCCCATTTTCTAAGCCTGTCTTGGTTACTGGAATCTACCGCCCCTCTTCAGTCCCTGACTGATATAACCCACTTTCTTGGCTCTATTTCCTCTCTGATTGAGAAGAGTGAGCTGCTTGTTCTTGGGGATTTCAACTACAATTGTTTGACACTGAAAACCACAAAATCCAGATACAACTCAAGTCACTTAACCTAACGCAACTCATTTCCCAACCCACACGGACAAACCTGAAATCTCACAACCAATCCTTGCTAGACTGGATTCTATCCTCAAATCCCAGCAGAATCCAATCCTCTGGCATCTTTCCTGACATTATCTGTGACCATGCAATAGTGTAACCACCCCAATCAAGCCCTGAAACTCTCCTAACTAGAACATTTAGAAATGTTAACCCACAACAGTTTATAGCTGACCTTACCAACTGCCTTTGGTAAAGAATCGACTTAATTCCCGACCCTGATTCTGCGCTCGACTATTTCCAATCCGAATTCTTAAAACTCTGTGATACCCATGTTCCACTACGCAGAATAAGAATACGGGGGCCAACCTTCCATGGGTTACAACTAACCTTATTTTATTTATTTATAAAATGTTTTACCAGGAAGTAATACATTGAGTTACCTCTCGTTTTCAAGTATGTCCTGGGCATAGAGTTAAGATGACAAATAATACATGGTTACAATTGCAGCCCTTTTTCTGAACCCTCCCAAAGGAACTACTGGTCGCTGTACAACACCTGCGGCTCCAGGAGATTTGAGCCTCCGCTAGCTGGGAGCCTGGGGTAACACTCATACATTCACTTAGCGCAGCGCCTCCACTTACCCAGGATCCCCGTGATGTGAGATTCCCCTGGGCAAGAAACATACAACACTCTATGATTGTAACTGGTTTTTACTAATGATAATGCAACGTAGCAATACACATACATATACTTATACTCTAACAGTATAACTTTAGCGGCTGCCCCCTCTTTAGGGCAACGTCTCCGTCCCCTCACCGCGTGCCCCACACACCGTGTCCATATATTAATGTGATGGTACTATATGGTATAGGCTCAGTCTTGTAACCACTCGCACAGTGTTCCTACAAAGGTTTAGCCTAAGGCGGGATCAGCGCCTGATGACCGGTGTTGGTGCACTTGATGATATAGTACTTGCCGAGCACTCCAGTGCTCGGATCTGCAACTGCTTCACAAAGGATCTCTCGAGTTCCGGCCCGACATCCAGGATCCACCGTCCGTGAAGACCCCAACAAGATGGCCTCTGCAACTGCAACGAAGGGCAGCGCCCAACCTTCTGCACGGGTACGCAACTGCAACGGAGTCCCTATCTTACTCCGTGAACTACCGTGACATTCGCTGCACTATAGGCCGTCCCTACAGCACAGCACCCTTAGATGGCTTTAGGGAAACTCCTAGGGCCTACAGGGTAGCCTATCCTATGCAGGTGGGTCACTGACCCCCTGCACCCACACTACCTATCCCGTGCCCACCCGGTTCCCCTCTGGCTAACTCAGCCTAACACCTGCAGCAAACACCTTGCATACACACAGGCAACCTGCAGCAACCCACTGCACACGCACAGTCAACCTGCAGCAACACACAGCACACGCTGCATACACTGTGCCTACTTGTCTGCGCTCACAGCACTACCAGCCGTGACACTGACAAGCCTGCACCCTCACACACCTAAGGGCAGCGTCCCTAACCTAGGGGCTGTCCCTCAGTACTACCCACTACCCTAACAGGGATTGGGGCCTGCCTGGGACTTGGGGATCCTTACCGCACTTGCTCCCTGCACCCTTCCTTCCCCTTCCTGCTCCCAGCTTCAACTCCTCGCGTGGGCTCAGCGCGCGAAATGTATCCCTTCTCCTGCAGGGTGATGCTCAGCCCTATTGGCTCCCTGGCATCACGTGGGGCGCGCAGAGGCTCCTGGGACTCGTAGTCCCTGCCTAGAGCCTTCCCTGGTAGGCTAGGGTTTCGCGGGCTTTCTCGGCACTGTCTTGCGCATGCGCGATCTGTCTGGGGCCTTTCCTGCGCCTGCTTGTCCCTGCTTGTCCCTGCGCGAACTATCGCGCAATGGCGCGCCCTCTTCCCCGAGCCGCCGGGACCTCGGCAACGCGATCGCGGCCCTAACAACGGCCGCTCGCGTCCCCGGCAACCGGCCGCATCAGGGAACAGCGCACGGCTCCCTGCACTAGCCCCCACCCTCGCGTTCTGCCGGCGGGTCCGTCGCTGGCTCCGGCGGCACCCGCGATCGCTCGGCACGCTACAGAGAGGGTCAAGGAGGGCAAAATAAGACCGGGGCTACACAATATATAGTTACATAAGTGAACATGGTATACATTATATACAAGACATTTGCATGCACAATTAGAGATAATATATATTATAGGCGTATGAAACAGTTACAAACCAGATTAAAATGTGAGACAGCTTTAGTTTTCAAAGAACTTAGACTGGTGGTGGCTGTGAGAGTCTCCAGTAGATTGTTCCAGTTTTGTGGTGCATGGTAAGAGAAGGAGGAGCGACCAGATATTTTGCTTAACCTTGGGACTATGAACAGTCTTTTGGAGTCAGATCTCAGATGATAAGTGCTGCATGTGGTAGGGGTGAGGAGTTTGTTCAGGTAGACGGGTAGCTTGTCCAAAAAGTATTTGAAGGCAAGGCAGGAGAGATGAACTTTGTGCCGAGACTCAAGTGATGATCAATCTAGTTATTTTAGCATTTCACAGTGATGTGTGTTGTACTGTAGTTGCATTGGAGAACAAAATGGCATATGTATCTATATCAACTGTTTTTACTTATATGGTCAAAATACTTACAGGGATGTTGCTGGTGTTTATTGTAGCTTCTCCCAACTCCTATAGGCTACGGCCCACTCACTGCGTGCATGCATGCGCCAGAGTGCCTGGCGGCTCGTGCACCAGTTTCAGAGGTGATCTGTGGTCTGCGGTTGCGCCTACAATAAAGAGCAGGAGATCCAATGGGGGAGACGGGGGTGGGGGCATGGCTATCACGTCACCCGGCTGGTTTGCCTTCATTGGCTGAACCACCGCTGTGACGTGGCCAATGCTCGGCCTCCACGCCAAAAGACAAAAAAACAAGGTATAGCACCTTGTGCGCAAACACACACCGACTGTGTGCATTGCGCATGCGCAGTACAGTAGTTGCAATGGCCATTACAGGAACAGGCTCCACAAGGGAACTACAGTTACCAGCAGCCCCAGGGGCTGCTAGACATGTGGCATGCATCAGCCAATAGGGCTGGAGGATTCTCCTGCACAGGAATGGATACAATTGACGCGCTGGCACCTCGCGCTCCGTCGGGTGCTGGACACAAAAGGGTGAGGAAGTGTCTCAGGTGTCAGTGGCCCTGGGACTAGGCTTAGTGTCCCCAAGTCCTAGCTAGGCCCCAACTCAAATAAGCTTGTGGTTGCTTCAGGGAAGGCCCCTAGATAAGGATGCTTCCCCATTTAATGTATAGTGTTAGAGACGAAGTGAAGAAGCCGCACAGTGATTTGCGGCCGGTGTTATGGGCCAGACCACCATCGCAGTGAGAGACTCTTAAAGGTGAGACACTCCAACGGGAGTTCACCCCACGCAGAGGCGGACATCTTCGTTGGTTCCGATGGATCCTTTAATCAGTCGGTGGCCCGGATGCTGAGTGCCCAGCAGGTATCATCCTCCACAAGTGCACCAACGGCCACACACACATTCTGTGGGTAGCGCTACTCAACACACTTTGGGGTGGTATTGGCTCTGTGGACACCGGGTGACCTCAGGGCACCTCAGTAATTTGGGGGAACCTCACCAGTGGATAAGGTGGTGGTTGGACAGTGGGGCACTGTGTGGGGTACAGCCATGCGAGGCATTTATGGTTTATGTTATAAGTTATAAGTTACCAGTAAAGATAAGCTGTTATATCACTGTGTGTATATTTATTCTTTCTGTGTGTTCCTGGGAAGGGGTTATCAATTGCGCTTGGATCCTCCCAGGTGGAGGTGCTGTCATCATATATACCACAACCACCCCAGGCTCCCTGCAGTGGAGGATCAGGCCTCCTGTGAGCCACTCAGGTAATGCACCACACGTAGTTTCCCTTAGACACGGAGGAAAAGGTGCTACATATATATAAATGAAAAATGAAAACAACTTACTCAAACTATATTAACTACTCCAAGGTTTTCAGGATCAATGACACCAAGGATTAGCGAAACCTCACTCTAAACTCTATATCAATAAATGATTTAGGTCGCGTGCTGCCAGGGATAAATACATCGACAAAAGGGATATTTGTGTAAGAGACACACAGAAAGATCCCCACTAGGACGCACTGCAGACCTGAGTGATATTAGATCCTGGTCTATAAGTGCGCTTGACATACAACATATAATTTATTTGATTAATTAAATCGTTAAAAAATCCTAAAAACCCTGAGGCTGTTTGTGTTTCTAAAGTGTCAGGCCTCTCAGTGAGACAAGAAGTAGTATTCAGTGGTGAAGCTTCTTGTATTACACCATTGCTGATTATCCTCTTAAAAGGTATCTATAGATGAAGTATTAATATACCTTTATGCACATCGTGACGTCGGGTTTTATAAATGTCACGTTATAATATGAAGCTGCCCTAGTGTCTATATATCTTCACTACCCTCAGTTAAGACATATATATTGACTCTGCTACATATGCCGATTTCTATATTAGTGATGTCATTTTGCGAGAGGTCATATACATGTTATTATAGCCGTGCTCCTGAATAGATGGTATACCGTTATACCACTGCATGGTACATTAATAAAAGATAGTACCGATTTTCACATCAGGGCTGTTAGTTTGCGAGTGGTCACGAACACGTGACTACAGTCGCGCTTTTGTAAACAGTCACCGCCACATGTCGGCACGATATAATCATATATCAAAGATACAATAGTGCCATAACGTTTAAGCACTATATACCTGCAGTAAGACTCCTACATTGATTTCGCCGATTTTGACAACAGTGGTGGTATCTCGCGAGCGTTACTAACACGTGACCACGGTCGCGCTTCCTCACAGATGGCATATCACCACCATACAATATAATTATAAACCGAACACACTATGATTGCTTGGATCAACCAGGATAACATAGATACAAGCCAGTGTTTTCATTAGCACTGGTTGTTGGTTCGAAGCGACGGCACTGTGTGGGTGACCATTACCCCTACAGTCACGCGCTCTCATAGAGGATACTACGCCAAAAAATATATGAGGAAAAAATCATGATATATACAAACTATGATTGTTTGATTCATTATTACAGCACAGGCACAAACACAGATTTTGTCTCTATGGTATAGTAACTAACTATACATTACTGCAGTGCGTCCTAGTGGGGATCTTTCTGTGTGTCTCTTACACAAATATCCCTTTTGTCAATGACACCAAGAAAGTTTTTCAATGTCTTAATCCAAAACATGAATGCTCAACCATAAAAAAACACTACAATAGCTGTAATGAAAAAAAAAATACAATCTTCACCAACTGATAGCCCAATGACATTGGGTAATATACCACATGTTCACCGCTCTTACCAATTATGTCATGTGGGAAAAAACTCCAAACGACATCTGACATTATCAGTAATGCAGTCAACACATGTTAAGTGAATGGCCATATATAAGGGCCGCACCCTCATATAACACTTCAGTTGATGACAGAGAGAACACTCGAGCATAGACATCCTTTATGAAGATTAAAGACAGGAAGATGAAGGTTATTTTTAGAAATATCAGAGGATAATTATTAAATCAACCCGGCGTGCTGAGCTTAAATAAAAGTTGGGGAAGAATCGTTGAGCAAATTGGCCTAGGAAGCATGTAAGTCATCTGTATGAGGAAAGACAGATGCACTGTAAGGTTATATCAATTTAAAATCTATGTGCTGTATTTTCTACACCTACACATAGGTATAGAAATTACGAGGAGAACCCACACTTGGTCAGGCGAATTACAAAGTGAATGTCCAATGTCTCCTTAATACAGTACATAAAAAGGCTCACTGTAGTGGTCCTGTACTGGGACGTTTAGCACAGCCTAAATGTAGGTGCTCTACAGAGTGGTTCTCTGAGTTGGAAGTGTGGAGGCAGGGCGGTGGCCACCTTCCTTCCTCTCCCACAACGGAGTGGGACAACTACCCCTTATTCCACTCGGGATAAGGAAGCTGAGGATAGACCCATGGGACCTCAAGCTCCCTGGGTTGAGTCCAGGGACCATCCTACGAAGTATACTGGTTGTATGCTGATCAGTTTGAAGAATAAAGACTGTTCCTGTTTTATATATTCCTGCCTGAGAATGCAGTTAATCAGGAGGAGTACCAGAGAGCTTTCCTGCAGGGATTGCACCCAGCTCTGTTGGGGCCAGCGGGGAATGGAGGCGCTGCACCGAGTGAAGAACTGAGAAAGGACCCTAAAGCCTGTCCTGTCTTCCCCACTAACACCGGCGGAAACTCAGTACCCTGTGAACCTAGCAGGTGAGCAGCACAACAATTCCGTGTGATAGTGAAATCTCCCAGAGGGTGGGCAAAACCTGTTACACATGCAATTGTGAGTCTTGCTGAATAAAAATCTTTACTTACAGGAGTTTCTCTTAAAGTTTCATGCTTTTTTTGCAGATGTTTTGCAAAAGTCGCGTTGCTCAAGAAGGCCCAAAAGTAGATCATCAGTTATATCAGAAATTAGCACAAAGTGCACTAGGTGACACTACATAAAGGGCCACATGACTTTTCACACTAAGGGCCTCATGAGTAAGCGGCGGAAAGGCACTTCTCGCCTGTTTCACTCCAAAAATGCCTACCCCTATTCAGTAGGAGGCGAAAACGTGGCGAGAATCAAAAAAAACACCAATTTTTTGGGCGCTTTTTTTTCCGCCATTGGCGAGGCGAGAAGGCACTTTTCGCCTCAAATAGACCTATTTTCCGCCACGCTGTATTCTAGTAGTGGCGAGTAGCTTTGCGCTGCTATTCGCCACTCTAGAATGGCGTTTTTATGCCGAATCAGGCACGGCAAAAAAAAGTTGTCAAGTTGATGGTGAGAGGCTTCTGATGAGCAGCGGATCGGCACTTAGAAAAAAATCTGGCCTTTTTCCTGGCTGGAATTGATGCCGGGGGTCTCCTGAGCTGATACCATTAATACCAGCACCGGAGCCCCCCGGCATGCATCCGAGGCAGGAAAAATGAATTTAAAGGCCACTTCATTACCTTAGAGGCTAACCACTAAGGCAATCGTACTAGAGCCAATCAGAGTAGGGATAGACTTACCACATAAAGTAATGGTAAGTGAAGAAAAGAAATGTATTTTATGTAACTTATTTTTTTCTTGCTTTTTACATGTGTTTTTTTTTTGGGTACATCATTTCTTGCCACTGTATGTATTTATGTATGTATGTCTAGAGAGATATATACATACCGGGTAAGAAATGATTGTGTTTGAAAAGCTTGCTTTGCACTATTTTAAATGATTTTGGCTATGCTGCTATGCATACATGTGTGTTAAATGTATTTTATAATTAGCTAGATGTAATTTTTGGGCTTGTATGCTGTACTTTAGGTCATGGTGAGGCTTGCTTTTGTATATTTTTCTTTTTGGTGTCCTTCTATTTTGTATGATGGTAACTTGTTCTCTTTAACGGTTGCTATAGTTAATTGTGTAATTGGTATGGATGCTATTTTAATTGTTTTGGGATGTAATTAATGTATGCAAATTGAGTGATGGTGACTTTATTGGATTGCATAGTATACTTTTTTTGATGTAATGCTATTTTCTTTGGAATATTGTATGGTTAACATTGATTTGCAGCGTCTACATGTTGCTTAGATTTAATGCAGCATGTATACAATGTAAATGCAATGTTTTGAGTGGCATTTGAGGCTTTGAATTGGCATTTGATGTTTTAGATTGGATGATTACATTTGATTTGTTTAGGAAATAGCATAGTATTTCATTTGGGATGTAATAGAGAAGTGGTATTTTTATTTAAGCATGTATTTGTTAACCCTGAGACATTTACTTGTATATTGGTTCATCATGTGTGTGTATATATAAATAAATATATATATATATATATATATATATATATATATATATATATATATATATATATATATTGTATTTTGTTGTTATTTTTTTTTTTGCATGATGAAGCCACTGTACAATGGAATGTGTGAAGGGTGGGTATTGGGCCAGGGTGGCTTAACCCCTTATTTACCTTTGCGGTTAGTATCCGATAAGGTGATTAAGGGGTTCATTGATATGTGAATGTAATTGCCATGTATTGGCTATGTATTATTTTGGCAACGGACTACAAGGATTATGCTGGCGACGGGGCCTTCTTATTGATGAGGTCAGTATAAGTTTCTTTATTTTACTATGCTAGTTAATGTATTTAATAATGGCCAAATAATCTATTATCCCTATCTGGATAATAGTTATTTGGCACATTATTGTACTGTATGTGTTGGGGTGGGAGGAGGGGGTATTGGCCCCAAGGGTATGTGGGTAGGCCTCCCTTGTGGGTAGTGGGTGAGGGTGGTTAGGCCTCACGGGGTGGGGGGGGGTAGTGTGGGAGGGTATATAGGCCTCCCGAGTGGTGGGTGAGGGTGGGTTAACCCCTTAATGACTGTAGCGGTTAATAACCGATATGGTGATTAAGGGGTTAGGGGACATTACATTGGCTGTTTTTATTCTTGTTTCTGTTTTGCATTGGAGGGGGCATGGACGGTGATGAAGATGAGGATGGCCTTCATCGTGGCAGCCGGACATGGGTGAGTGCTATATGTATTTAATGTATTTATTGTTATTTATGTATTTTAAATGGACAACTGCACTATTATCCATTTGTGGATAATAGTAATTTTGCCCATTACTGTATTGTATGTTGTGTATTGCAATGTTTATTGGGGGCAATTGTCCCCAATAAACATGCTATTGTGCGTTAACCCCTTCATTGCCTTAGCGGCTATCCTCTATGGTAATGAAGCAGCATTAATGTATTTTAATAATTTTGTGCGGGAGCAGGGGGTCTCCTGAGCTGAACCGCATTGATTTCTGGCTCAGAGACCCCCTGCTTCCCGAGTTACAGGCCCCGGTTTGGGGCATCGGTTACAGTGTCGATGCCATCTTTATTGCTGGCACGTAGCGTATGGGACGCTATAAACATGGCGGTGACACTGCCCACCCGATCACACATACCAGGGCCTGTAACTCGGGAAGCAGGGGTCCCTGGTCCACAAAGCAATGCGGTTCAGCTCAGGTGACCCCCTGCTCACTGTACAGTATTATTAAAATATATTCATGCTGCTTCGTTACCATAGCAGATAGCCGCAAAGGTAAGGAATGATTATGTATTGATATGTGTGTTTTATTCATACAGTAGATGTGCAGAGGTCTCCGCAGCTGAACTGCTTTGGTTTTAGGTCCGGGGATCCCCTGCTTCCCGAGATACAGGCCCCTTTAGGGGGTGCCGGTATCCCTCTGCTTTGTTTACATTCCGCAGTCACGTGATCGGGACATTTAAATGCAGAGGGATACCGGCACCTTATAAAGGGGCCTGTATCTCTGGAAGCAGGGGGTCCCCGGACATGAAACCAATGCGTTTCAGCTCCGGAGACCCCCTGCACATGTACACTATGAATAAAAATGGTTTATAAAATAATTTTTAATGTGCCGATGTTTGCGCAGAGAGAGCGGCAGATCTCTCTCTGCTGCAGACATATCTCGGCAGGGGACAGCTTCTCTGCAGCTTCTCGCCAGGCAGCCGTCTCACCACAAGTTACTCGCCATTTTATCAAATGGTGGTGGCGCATTCGTTCGCCAGGAATTCGGCACTTACAGCATACAGCGAGTTTAACACGCTAAAAACATGGCTAGTTCCAAAACTGGCTAATGCTTTTTTTCGCTGCTTAGTGCCTAGACCCCTAACTTATTGACTTTTAATGCTTGGCAAAAAAATTGTGACGCGTTTTCACATAATTTTGTACAAAGAATTATGCAAATTGCACCTGATTCTGGAACTTCAGCAAATTATACTGACATCTCAATTGAAAAGTAGAATGCATGTCCAAAACCAGCATTTCTATTAAGATTTTTAATGATCAATGATTTTTTAAACCTATGTGTTGGCTAAGCATACCACCCTGAATATTAGTGCAGTACTAAAAAACAATACAGTATTATCATGTTTAGGTATACAGCTCCATTAAATAGTTGCTGTTGGTGATCAAATAAACTCGTTACTGAGTATTTTATGAAATCTGCAGTGAAATGAAAAAATATAACCTACTCATAATGTTGATATTAAAAAGAGAAGTTTGCTGTCCATCTACCTGAGAAACCCTTCAACTGACTGCAATATTAGCGTGCTAAAAAAATCCCTATAATGATGTTTTGCTTTCATTATTTCTAACAACATCCTAATTTCCTCATTAATTGGTCATTAAATTAATTTGAATCTATTTTAATTGGTTATATTGTACTGTAGAACAGTCAGGTTATCTAACAGAAAAAAAGTGTTATCATCTACTGCATAGTAAACGGCCTTTGAAAATAGTGGTACAGTATATTTAGCACACGTTGTCATGTAATATCACACAGGAGATCGCTAATAGCTATTAATAGCCTAATTTATTATGAGATTATTAATAATTATTTATTCGATAAGTAGCTCCCTCATTGCCTAACTCTATGGTACTGCAGTTAACTAGGAGTCTAGAATGAAATAGTAACAAGGAACAAGCATTACAATTCCTTTATTCCAAATCTACATTCTTTTTTTTTTTATAGGAAGAAATATCTCTATCCATTTGTTTTCTTATTGTGTAGGCTGCCAGGAAAATTATTTTCTGCATTTCATTACAGGACCACTACTATTTGGGGCTTTGTAGCCAGTGTTCACTACAGACGTCTCTCCATGACCAGCCAATGGAATGTGACTGCAATGACATAGAAGAACTGACATATTTAAACACATGATTAACAGCAAGCACAAGCATGCACCAAAATATTGTAAATAATAATCTCAAAAGATGTTTATCTGCGTGTAGCCAGGTCACCTGTTTCCCCCTTCGACCTCCTAGGGAGCCTCCGTGGCCAGGAGAGATGCCGGGTGCTGCCGGAGGCCAGCGGCAGATCCGACGGCCATCCCAAGGGTGGGGGCTGTTGCAGGGAGCGGTGCTCTGTATCCGCGAGCGGTCCAGTTGCCGGGGACGCGATCGGGCCGTTGCTAAGGCCGCGGTCGCGTCTCTAAGGTCCCGGCGGCCGGCGAAGAGAGCGCCGCCATTACTCCACCACTCGCGCATGCGCAGTGATCGCGCGATTGTAGGAGCCAGCCAGGAGAGTCGCGCAAGAGGTAGGGAGAGATTGCGGCGGCCATTAGGGGTTAGTGTAAGTACAGGGAAGGTATGCATGCGGCCCCAATGTTATTGCAGGTGCCCAGGGACTACAATTCCCATAGTGCTTAGCGAGGGAGGCATCAGGTGCCTCATAGGAGCCAATAGGGCTTTAGGACTGCCAGGAGGAGAAGTGGATACATTTGGCGGGCTTGCAGCTACGTTGTCAGTCAGAGCAAGGAGCAGACAAGGGAAGGAGGTAGAGTACAGGAGCGAGGGACTCCCTGTACTAGGCCAGCACCCCCTTGGCCCAATATAGCCCTGAGTCCCCAGTAGTGTGAGTGTTGCCAGGGACAGCCCTCAGGATAGGGAACCTGTCACTTACTTTAGTTGGCAACTGGGGAACAGAAGGGAAGATAGGGACAGCTGGGGGGTTTCATAGCGGTAACCAATCCGGGGAGCCATAGCCCAGGGTCCTGTTGTAAATTAGTGGCACGAGACAGCTGGGGGGTTCATAGCGGTAACCAGTCCGGTGAGCCATAGCCCAGGGTCCGTGTTGCGAGTGGCGAGGCAACTGGGGGGGTTCATAGCGGTAACCAATCCGGGGAGCCATTGCCCAGGGCGGCGTTGTGCGTAGTACGAGGCAACTGGGGGGGTTCATAGCGGTAACCAGTCCGGGGATCCATGGCCCAGGGCCCGTATTATGAGTAGGGTGGGTACAAGACCTACCTATATAGGATAGGCAACCCCGAAGGCCCTAGAAGTTGACCCTTAAGCCACTTAAGGATGCTGTGTTATAGGGACGCCTATAGTGCAGTATGTGTCATGTTGCTATTGTGTTAGTGAGGGACTCAGCGGATGCTGCGGTTCCAGTGAAGGAGTTCAGACCCACGTTGGGGTCACAGAGAATATCGGCAGGATAGGATCAGACGGGTTCATCGCACGTCTGACCCTTTGTGAAGCGTTGCTGATCCGAGCACCGGAGTGCTCGGCAGGTATCTACAGTTCTAAGTGCACCAACGGGCCCTTAGTGTAACTGTGACTGCGCAGTCACCCACTGACGCTCTGCAAAAGTGCGGGACATTGGGTGGGGTTCTTTGGACACTGGGTGGGATCACTTGGTGTTGGGGAAGCGTCCTGCGCGACGCAGTAGGTGTCTCCTCTAGAGAGGGACATAGGTTATATAAAGGTATTGCCGTGATATGTTATATTGCTTGTTAGTAAAGTCACTCGTTAATATATCTCCCCGTTTATGTGATTATTGTGTTGTCCTGCGAGGAACCACTTCCCCTCTGCTGGGAGCCATCGCAGGTGGAGGCGCTGCACCTATTGTAAGTGGTTGTCCATAGTATTGTAATTGCCCCAGGTTCCCCGTGGCGGAAGCTCAGCCCTCCTGTGAGCCAACAGGTAACGCACCACACACCTGGTAACACGTATGTTCTCCGCACCCACACCATATCTGCGATTGGGGGGGGGAAACCTGTTACATGCGAATATAAAAATATGAAGTGAACATATCGTCTAAAAGCATCTGTGTGCTTCCAAGGTAATATGAACTTGTATATCTAAATAATAATCTTTCCAATGTACAGTTTGTGTTGCACTAAAGAGCTTGCTGCAATATTTAAATGAGGCAGTGCCAGAGAATTACTGTCGCATATATGTACTGCTGTAGGTTAGTTTTCTAACACCCTTGTCATAAATGTCTCTGCATCTTTTCAACTTCTATCCTTGATGCTGCCATGTGTGGGTGTTTGAGTTTGCAATTAAAAACACATTTCAAGCCATGAAAAAATCTAAGGAGAAGCTAAAAATAACACATTAGGATTTTTTCTATTTAAAATGGGACTCATGATACTGATTATGTTAATTATAAAACACTGTAGATGTAAAATATTTGTTTGGTGATAACCTATGTATGTTGCATAACTGCTAATATCCAGTATGCAAAGAATAATATTTTATACGCACTTCCTCTGTAAGAATGAGAAAAAAGGTAAAAGATACACTAATACAGTATAGGAATAATTATTCAAATTCAATTTCATATTTAATCTGTTGACCCTACACATTCTTTTCCAGTTATTTCCAAAAACACTGTACATATTGATGACACATTGTCACAAGGCCAGTAAATGCAAACTATAGTACACTTAGAATTATACATTTATTAAAGTGTATGATCTAGTACATCGTGACTGTGACTCATCCCTTGACATTGAATATTCTCAACTCAATGCATTTATAGCCCTCTGTATCTGTTGATGGTTGTGTAAAAAAAGTATCCCAGCCAATTGAAAAGGCATAAGCCATCTGCAAATCATAGAGAATTCATGGCTCTTACACTAAACAAAAAGAGCAGGAAAACCTTTGCTCAGATTCTCAAATCACTTGGCAAGTCAGTATTCCCAATTTTTTTTGTTTTTTGGTTAACTGTAAACTGCCAAATAGACCATAAAACAGGGGTGCGCAAAGTGGGGGGCACGGGGGCTATAGAGGCCCCGCTCTTCAGCCGAATGCATTTAAATTAAATGCCGGGGGCTGCGCGAGGCCTCTGTACTCTTACCTTGTTTTGGGGCAAGGCGTCGTCATGGCAACCCAGCATGAAATGACGCCGCAGGGTCATGTGACATCTCATTGCCATGGCAACGTGATGTCACATGACCCCACAACATCATTTGACGCAGGAGCTTTGGGGGAGGGGGGGCGAGCAGGAAGGGGGGGCGCAGGGAGAAATCTTTGCTCACCCATGCCATAGCAGATCAATCACAATATAATTTACTAGACAAGACATTAATTGATGTGTAGCATAATGGTAACAATGATGAAGATGATGATAATGGTGGGAATGGTTGATAAATTGCTTGAATGCCTGATAAATGACCTTCACGTTGTCAGTATCAAACAAAAAGATGAATACCTTCAAGCTGTACTTTTAGCTCCTTACTTTAAAGACAAAATGAAACACTTTTTAACCCATGGTGAAGCTACTTGATTGTGTCCAGGCTGAGAGGGTAAAGAAGGAAAGGTAGAGAGAGGAGGGTAATGAAGTAACAGGTTCACAGAGAGCAGCATCAGTAGTGACACAGAAACAGACAACAGAAACAATCACCATGTACACTGCATTATTTCTCTCCGACCTCAAATCAAATAGCTTTTGGTAGTGTTGCTGCTGTTATGGGTAGTGGTAATAAGGGTGGTTGCGGCAGTAATAGCAGCAGAAGTCGTGGGCCATAACAATGGGAAGTGATCCATCACTATGGCATGGTTCGCCTTAGCACAGAAGCAGCATACACTTCTAATGCAACTAGTGCTATGGACATAGTTGAAGCGTATATGTGTTATAGTTCATTCCTGCTTCCTGACTGATCCTCTTGAATACTGGGCTGCTAAAACCAAAATATAGCTTGTTCTTGCAAGGGTGGCAGTGGCTTAGCTGAATTGTCCTCTTGCAAGTGTGTTGTCAGTGTTTAGTGCCACTGTGGCAATCCATAAGCGACAGCTGGACTAACCTATCACATGGTAGTGTGCAAAGTCTAATTTTTATCAAGATGAATAAACATCTGATTCCTCTGAAATATATGGCTCATGTTTTTTACTTTTCAACAGTGCAAATTTGCTGCAAAAAATGGCATTTCTGTGAATCTTTCCAAACTTAACTGAGCTTGAAAATACCAAAAGCCAATTTGTTTTGAAAGGAAAAAGCTCTAGTGCCAACTTTTGAGAGTCGGACAAAAACACATTTTAAAGGAAAAGAGGGATAACAGCGTTGGTAATTAGCAAATGAATAGTCGAATGAATAGTCATTTCATAGTTTTAGAATAGTAGAATAGTAATTCGTAGTATTCAAACGAATAGTTATGTCGCCGCCTGGTGGTTATTTGGGGGCACTGTGGTCTGAGTGGGGACATGTTTTTTTTGTTTTTTTTTAGCTTTCTCCTCTGCATTCTCTGCCTCCTGTGTTGTTGATCAGGGGCTCTGCTACCTGCAAGTGGCTACCTTCTCTCTCTAGGTTTCAGTCTTGTCCCTGGGCTACCTTCAAAGGCCCGTCAATCTAGTCATTAAGCCCACTTGTTGCCAGGGGAAACCACAGTTGTTTAGCACCCTCCCTGGCTGGGTATCACAACTTGGACGTTAAGCCTTCTCTGAGAGCAACCCTGGCTATTAAACCCATGCAGGGGAGAGAGCTTTATGGCCAGGGAAAGGTGGGGGGGACCACACAACAAGGTGAAGGGTCCTTCAGAGGGAGCCCAGGGTAGGGCCAGCGAGCACCACATCGACAGGCCAATAGGCAGAGAACGTGGAGGAGAATGTGAAAAAAAAGTTTGTACTCAGGCCGCAGTATACCCAAGAAACCACCAGGCGGCAACATGATGAAATCAACTCTAACCCTTTGCTAACCACCCATGACACTGACATTCCTCTTTTCCATTTCCTTTCAAATTAATTTTTGTTCCACTTGCACAGTTCAATTTTTTTTCTTTTTTAAATTATAGGTCAATTTTTTTCAAACTCCGTCAAGTCAAGCCTTTACATAAATGCACTTTTGCTGCAGATTCACACTTTGTTGAAAAGTTTGCCCATAATAATAATAGCATGTTCTTGTATAGCTCTGCTAGTTTTTATGTAACCCTTTACAGAGACATTTTGCAGGCACAGGTCCCTGCCCCGTAGAGCTTACAATCTATTTTTTTGGTGCCAGAGGCATAGGGAGATTAGGTGACTAGCCCAAGGTCACAAGGAGCCGACACTGGGAATTAAACCAGGCAACCCTGCCTCAAACTCAGTGCCAGTCAGTGTCTTTACTCACTGAGCCGCTCCTTCTGCCCATCTCTGATTGCTAATACATTGCTTCATTTCAAGGTTTGCACATGGACCTCAATCTTATGTGTGTATACTACATTGCTCTACAGTTGATTATTTTTTTTATTTTTTTTACAAATGTTCTTTTCATTCCCTTTTATCACAGTTTACTGGAAAAATATTTTTCTTTATCTGAGAAATACTGTTAGAGTAATACCCTGGAAGTGAGGTTAATGCTTGTGTTAGTTAGGGCATGGGCTAAGAAAAGGTGAGATGCTAGGAGAATCAGGAAAGAGAGGCACTGACTAAGAAAAGTATAAAAATGTAGAGTGAAAGTATATTGACATCTTTCCACTTGACCGAATGATCCAATCCAATGTATACTTGACAGAGCTGGGTAAGATTGTTTGAATAGGTTTATGTAAAAAAAAAAAAAAAAACGGATGGCATAGAGGACATTATGTCTATCTGTGACAATAGATATGGTAGGATGCAGATAGGTTGGATGGTCCCAAGGGGTTGAGAGGCTTAGGACTGGATACATCTTATAACACACTACATATATTGTAATTGTGAAGCACTTTGTGTCCCATTGGGACAAAAGTTCTATAGGAAAAAAGTTATTAAACCTGGGAAAGTCTAAGATGGACATAACACTGGCACTTTCAGATACTGTAAAGAAATATAACTACTCTTCCCCGTAGAGCTGGAAGTAGAAACCATGAGCATTGACGAAGAGTAATTGCTGACATAGTCCTGCTAAAGCAAGGCAACCTCCACAAATCAAGCGGCATATTTATATGAATGGGATGAAACAAAAAAAATATATAGATTTTGTCTGTAATGTGTTCTACCCTGAACCAGAAAACAAATTCATGGCTTAATTATGCATGCATTTAATAGACGGTCATACCAAAGAGTGACATTAATTATCTGGCTCTCACACGTCTCTCCTACAATCTATCCTACACACTGCTGCTAGAATCACTTAACTCTCTCCTAAATTTGTCTCAACTTGTCTCCGGTTGAAATCCCTCTCCTGGCTTCTTATTAAATCCTTTAATACTTACCAACTAACCTTGCACTGATGAGACCCAAAAGGTCAAAACAGCTGTCTGTGAGAAGCTTTGCTGGCTATGCACTTCTTAAACCCAGGCTGTACTGAAAAGTTTGGTAATGCGGCAGGCATTAGATCATAGGGGTCCATGATAAAATGGATGAGAAGTAAAGAATGACACACTGTTCTCATTTGCATGTCATTACCCAGAATCCCTGGCTGCAGTGGAAGCACTGTTTGCTAAGCGATAATGGGGAAAGACAGGGTTGCAGACCTGTCTGCAACATGTAAATGAACTACAAGTGGTATTTTTATTTGTTACTTGCAAAATTATCCTGTCTTTTAAAGCTACTGTATACACTCTTTACATTACAGCTCTAATTTCTTGCTATACACCTGCTCACCTCTTGCATTCTGCTTAAGGATGTCTTCTGTCTACCCTTTTTGTGTCTAAAGCCCTCTTCCGCCCACAACCTTTCTCACGTACTGCCCCCCATTTGGAATCCCCTTCCCATCAATATCTGACAAGCACCTTCTATCTCCAACTTTAAGACCTATCCTAAAACACATATACAGTTACCATAATACCCCTTACTGTCTCTGTGAGTTATCCATATTAACAACTTGGATATAAGTTCTTTGGGGCAGGGACTCCTTATCCTAATTTCATGTTTTTGTTTGGTTGTTATCTTTGGGCCTGTTGCTCTTGGAGCTTGAACTGTCCAGGAACATGTCCTGGACTGTATTCCAATCTCCACCCAGTATAATATTTCTGTTTTTATGTTTTAGTATCTTGTTTTTAATCTCTTGAAAGAATTCCATTTTATGGTCATTTGGTCCATATACATTACCCAGAAGGTAGTCTGATTCTCCAATCCAGATTTCTGCAGCTATGAATCGGCCCTCACTGTCAAACTCTATGTTAATTACTTCTATGGGAAGGTTTTTATTCATGAGGATGGCTACCCACACATTTTTCCCTAAGGCTGGTGAAAAGATACTGTACCCCATCCAGTCTCTTTGTAATTTGCTACTCTCCTTTGAATCTAAGTGCATTTTCTGCAGGTATGCTATATCCACTTTTTCTTTCCTTATGAAGTTTAGTAGTTTTCTGTGTTTTATGGGGTTATTGAGCCCTTTGACATTCCATATTATTATTCAAGTATGCATATTGTGCGTGTGTGTTTGTATACATTGTATGCATGTGTTCTTGGTTCCTTTCCTGGTTCTTGTTATTTATTTATTTAATTCTGGGAATTGTGTATATTTTCTGCTTGTTTCCAACACTCTGGCCTAGTAAACCAGATTGTCAACATGATCCAAGCCGTTAACTTTTAACTATATACTTCTAACTTTCTTATCTCTTTTGGACTTCACTTTTTTCCAGAGGAGTATTTTCTACCTCCCTGTGAATCAGGTGTTTCTCTTAGATATTCACCTTTTCGTCCGCGTCCCTCCTGGGGGATATTTTGTTTTTTCTTTTATCTCTATTTTGCATGTGTGAACATAGTTTAGCCCTCTTTTAGATGCCCTGATCTTGCTTTTTTTCGCCTTCTTGCCTAGTGAACCCAGCCCCTCGCTTTTTGTTATTTTTATGTTGTGGTCCTTTCTTCCCCCCTGCCTTATCCAGCTTTCCATTTTTCCTTCTCCCTTTCCTATCCCCTTGGAGTGTGTATGAGGTATTGTTTGGGTTATAGCATCTCCCTCTTTTGTTTTGACCATGGTGTTTGTGTGCTTGTGTACCTGTGTACATCCCATCGTAGGTTTGTTTTCTCGTCACTGTCCCCCTTTGGTATCGGTCATGATCTCTGTGCTTTGTCAGTTCGTGGTCTTTCTACCGGTTAGGGAGAAGCTTTAGTACCCTGATTACAATGCTTCGTTTCAGGTCCAAGAAAAGAGAACACATAAACAAACACACATTTGTTAATACAGAATACCAGCATACTAATACATGTATGCAGTTTATTCGCAGGTATCCCTATCCCTCTCTCTCATCTTTCCTCCCCCAACTACCCCATCCTCCCCCCTCTGTCATCCCATCCCACTATCCACTCCTCCCCCCCTCTGTCATCCCACCTATGTATATATATCCCCAAGATCCTAACATTCTCCCCGTAGCATGTTGGGTCAGGGTTGCACCCCCCCCCACCCCCAAGGATTATTTTCTTTCTATGGCAGCCTTCCATTCCCTCTCTCGCCTCCCTCTCCTCTCCCTGGCTTGCAGGTTTGAAGGCAATTTAGTGGTATGAATATACAGCTGTCTCTTATTCTTTTTGCATATATCCCCATCCTCCTCTATAGTAGAAGGAAAGTTATATCATGTAGATATGTTACTCCGGTTTGGGGATTGTTCTGCGAATATCCTGGGGTAGGGGCACATAAAAAGATAAACGTCTCTGGCTTTTCAACTTGCGTTTTGGCGGTCCTGCCGTTTCATGGTCTCTTTTGTTTCTTTTTCCCCTTTTGGACTGTATTATCTTCGGGTATGCGTTCACTGATACTGGGTCAGCTACCAATTGGCGAATCAGACATATGGGTATCTGGGCTCTGTGTAGGTCTCACCCCTTTTTTTTCATGAGCTGTGCAAGTCTTTATCCCCGTGTCTGTAAATATTCTCAGGATTGCTGGGTAGGTCAGGGCAAATTTCCATTTTTGTTTAAATAAAGTGGTGCAAACTTTACTGAAATCTCTCTTTTTTTGTGAGACTGCGACCGAATAATCTTGAAAGATCATAATTTGCTTGGAGTCATAAATCGATTGATCTGATTCCTTGAAGGCTATTTGTGGCTTCCATTGAGTTGACACTATTATCTGTTGTGTCATCTATCTTGAGTGCAACTATTGGGGGCTTTATGTGATCCTTGTGATCATTTATCTGTGTGTTCTAGGCTTTAATGATCCTCATCTTGTCATTGAAGTATAGCATTTTTGCTATTATGGGTCTGGGTTTATTTTCTTGGTCTGGTCTCGTGGCCCCCATTCTGTGCACTCTTTTCCCCTTTGTTGCACGGTCGGTGAGGAATCCGACGATTGGTTTTACGGATTCAGGCACTCCAATAATACTTATGTTATTGCGACTGGACCTGTTTTCAAGGTTGCCTAGTTTTTCCTCCAGTATATTGTTTTTTTCCCCTCAGTTCCTCTACTGATTGGTGAGCCTCAGATAGTTTTTCTTGCACATTACTGATTCTTGTCTCTACCTCTTCCACCCTGGAGGTATGTGCGGTAAGCTCGTTTTTAAGTTCATCTTTGGACTTTCTAATCCTGTCAGTGTTTTGCTCCAGCTGTGGAAGGAGTTCTCTGGCTACAGCTTTTGCAATAATGTCATGATCGGACCTTAAATGCTGCTGTTTGTCTGCCCACTCGCTCCGGTCTGATTATCCTGGGTCTGCCTCGTGGCGGTCGCCATTTTGGATGCTTCACTCCTTCTCTCTTCCTTGTCCTGCTGCTGTTGCTTTGGTTTCGGCGCTATCTGACGGGACCTGGAGGGGAATTTTTCCATGTAATTGTCTGTGTGACTGGTTGATTTCAAGTGCTGGTGTGCAGTTAGAGCTAGAAGCAGTTTGATCAAGGAAGGGGTTAAACAAGGTATTGTATATTGAAGTACAGTTTATTGTTAGTACTTATAAACTTCATAGTTGCTACAATGAGCAGGATTGAAAATGCCACTCAATGCACATCTTGCCACATGTATGTGCACTTGGAGCAGCTGTGCTAAGGAGCATACCGTTTTGAGAAGTGTGAACAAGTGGTCTCTTTAGAGTCAGAGATTGCTGATCTGAAGACGAATCTTGCAATATTGAGGGACATTGACAATCTTGAAAGGGTTTAAGTGCTCGTTAAGCAGGACCGTGCATCGACTAGGGGTGCAGATGGTGGTGCTGTTAGTGAGGAGCAGGTAGGTAGCTGGTAACAGTTAGAAGGGGAAGCAGGGGCAATAGGGAGAGGAAGGCCAGTTCTGAGCTGACCAATCCCAATATATTTGCCATGTTGAGAGAAGATATTGGGAGTGTCAGGGCAGAAATGGCAAGGCTGGGGGAGACTGATTCCTCTAGCAGCCAGGGGAATAGTTCCTCCAGCACAGAGAGAACTCAGGATGCTCAGATACAAATAAAGATTGTGGTGGGAGGAGGCTCCATTTTTAGGAAGGTAGATAGGGCAATCTGTTGACTGCATGAACCAAACAGTTTGCTGCCTCCTGGGTGCTCAGGTTCGGCACATTGTGAATCGGGTAGACAGATTGTTGGGAGGGGCTGGGATTGACCCGGAGGTCTTGGTACATGTTGGCACCAATGACAAAGTTAGAGAAAGATGGAGGGTCCTAAAAATTATTTCAGGGATCTAGGCCAAAAGCTTAAGGCAAGGACCTCCAAGGTAGTATTTTCTAAAATACTACCAGTGCTATGCGCTACTGCAGGGAGACAGTCAGAGATTAGGGAGGTTAATTAATGGCTAAGAAAGTGGTGTTTGGTGGAGGGTTTGGTGATTTTAGAGTACTTGGACTCCTTTTCTTTATTCTTTATGCCATCTTTATTCTAGGGACGAATTGCACCTCAATGAAGAGGGATCTTCTGTGCTAGGGGGAGAATGTTGAAAAAAGGTTGGAGGAGATTTTAAACTAGGATGGAGGGGGGAGGGAAATTAAAAAGGTAACAAACTAAATAGAATAGATGAGAAAACAAGGGGTTATGGAGGTAGAATGGGGGCAAGAGCGAGTTTGACAAGCAGTGAAACACCCATAGTAAATACAGATAATACTAAAAAAAACTTCTAAAGACTAAACCAAGTTGGCTCAGGACGGAAGGAGAAGATAAGATAATAGTAAATGCTGAAAAAACTTAAATGCATGCTTGCTAATGCAAGAAGCCTGACAGATAAAATGGGGGAGCTTGATTTAATAGCAAAAAGGGAGCAGTATGATATCATAGGCATTACTGAAACATGGTGAGATGAAACTCATGACTGAGCAGTTAATTTAGAGGGTTATTCCCTTTTTTGGAAGGATCGAGCAAATAGAAGAGGAGGTGGAGTATTTATTTATTTATAAAATATTTTACCAGGAAGTAATACATTGAGAGTTACCTCTCGTTTTCAAGTATGTCCTGGGCACAGAGTAAAACAAAATAATACATGGTTACAAGTACAGTTACATAAATGAACAAGGTATACATTATATACAAGACATTGCATGCACAGTTAAAGAAAATATATATTATGAGCGTATGAAACAGTTACAGACCAGATTAAAGTGTGAGACAGCCTTAGATTTGAAAGAACTTAAGCTGGTGGTGGAAATGAGAGTCTCTGGTAGGTTGTTCCAGTTTTGGGGTGCACGGAAGGAGAAGGAGGAACGTCCGGATACTTTGTTGAGTCTTGGGACCATGAATAGTCTTTTGGAGTCTGATCTCAGGTGATAGGTACTGCATGTGGTAGGGGTGAGTATGCTTATTCAGTATGTTAAACCGAATCAAAAACCTATTATTAGGGAAGATGTTTATGAAGGGAATGATAAAAATGTAGAGACCTTGTAGATAGAAATTTAGCAGTGGAGGTAAAAGTATAAAGAAAATGTTTGTAGTGATATGCTATAAACCACCAAATATCGGTGAGATTGAGGAAGCTAAAATACTTTTGCAAATGGAGACGGCATTAAAACTAGATCATGTTTGCATAATGGATGATTTTATTTATCCAGACATTGACTGGGTAAATGAGATCAGCATTACAACAAAAGAAACAGGTTTACAACAGGTGAAACAGAAATGAAACAGGTTTTTGGGGGTGACAGACAATTATATGACCCAAATTATTGAGGAACAAACAGGCGAGGGGCAATACTGGATTTGGTAATATCAAACAATGTAGAAGTAATAGCAAATATTCAAGTCCTGGAACATTTGGGTAACAGTGATCATAACATGGTCTCATTTGAAATAAATTATCAAAAAAAACGGTTACTTGGGTTCAACAAAGGCCTTAAACTTTAGAAAGGCAGATTTTAATAAACTGAGGACTAATCTACAAGTAATACAGTGGGATGATGTTTTGCAGGGAAAATGTAGAAGATAAATGAGCAGTCTTTAAAATATTGTTAGAAATGCACACTCATCAGTGTATATATGCCCTTGGGTAATAAGTATAAAAGAATTAAGTCAAAACCAATGTGGCTAAATAAACAAGCAGTGGAGGAAATGGAAAAGAAGAGGCAGGCATTTAGATTCTTTAAGTCAGAAGGGACGGAGGCATCATATCAGAAATATAAGGCATGTAACAAAAATTGCAAAAGGACAATCAAATTAGCAAAAATGGATAATGAAAAAAGGATTTCAATTGAAAGTTATATCAACCCTAACAAGCTCTTTAAGTACCTTAATAACAAAAAAATGAGAAAAGAAAATATAGGACCCTTTCAGTGTGAGATGGGCAGGCAAATAATTGGAGATAATGAAAAAGGAGAGGTATTAAACAAATTCTTTGCCTCCGTGTTTATCAGGGAAGAATAAATTTCAATTGTAGTGCTGCAGGAGGAAGCCACAACCTCCATATTAATAAACAATTGGTTAACTGAGGAAGAAGTTCATAGGCAGCTTAAAAAAGTTAAAGTAAATTAGGCACCTGGCCCTGATGGCATATATCCAAGAGTACTCAAGGAGTCAAATTAAGTAACAGCCAAACCATTACATTTAATATTCAAGGACTCCATTTCCACAGGCTTAGTACAAAAATATTGGCGTAAAGCAGATGTGGTGCCTATATTTAAAAAGGGAGCTAGGTCACAACCGGGGAATTACAGACCTGTAAGCCTGACTTCAATAGTGGGGAAACTACTTGAAGGTTTAATACAGGATAATATTCAGGAATATCTAATGGAAAACAAAAATATTAATAATAGTCAGCATGGATTTATGAAGGATAGATCAATCCAAACTAACCTTATTTGTTTCTTTGAGGAGGTAAGTAGGAATTTAGACCATGGTAATGCAGTTGTTGTGGTCAACTAAGATTTTGCAAAGGCTTTTGATACTGTTCCACACAAGAGGTTGGAGTATAAAATAAAGCAAATTGGACTCGGTAAAAATATATGTACCTGGATTTAAAAATGTTTGAAAGACAGATAACAGAGCGTTGTCATAAATTGAACTTTTTCAAGTTGGGCTAAGGTCGTGAGTGGAGTACCTCAGAGATCGGTACTGGGACCACTAGATTTTAACCTGTTTATTAATAACCCTTCTGTTAAGATGGAGAGATGAGTCTCCATCTTTGCTGATAATACTAAATTGTGTAAGGTAGTAGAATCAGAGCAGGATGCAATTTCTCTTCAGAAGGACTTGGAAAGACTGGAAATGCAAATAAACACTTGGACAAGTGACCTCAAGGGGTCACTAAAAGCCCTAATAACAGCACTCAAAGTCATCATACACAGGTAAGTATATGGTAGGGACTGGATATAAGTATAATTACTAGGACCACAAATAAGGGTATATAAACCCTAAGCAAAGAGACTTCAAACAGTAGTTAAAACCAAAAATAATAAAGTTTTATTAATATAACGACAGACACAACTTAACAACTATAGGGAACATATATACACACATAGGATATTAAAATCCTCAAGGGAAGGAACGGTTGTGGGGTGAAGTAGGAGACAGTCTCGTGTGTAAATACACATAGCTAAAGGGAAATACCCTAAGGGGTAGAAGGTAGACAAGCTAAACAATGTGTCTCCATTTATAGAGTACTAGATATGCAGGTGACTTGATAAATAGTGGTAACGATCGTACTGCGCAACGTCAGATGCTGATAAAGATATCAATATCACCACCCCGCAATACAGATGAAAAACGGCGTATAGCGCGGCTAACGGGGGTGTAACGAGAATACAGACAAATGTATGAGAGAACGCCTGATGTTAAAGGCTATCGTGCCTGGACATGGAGGCCCAAATAGGCTGATAGTTGTCTCCTAAAATCCAGGCAAATATTGCATGTAGAAATAACCAGTGTGTCCCTGTGTCTGTTCTTATACTACCTTCTCTTCATGTCTCAACCAACACAAACCGTTCTTCCTGGTGTGCGTCAAACGTCTGACGTCACCATACCCCGACATACGTTTCACGTGCTAGGCACGCTTCTTCAGGGGGAGGAGTCACACCCCGCAATGTCAGATGCTACGTTTTATAGTCAAATGGCTGGGAGGGGCCATGATGCCAACCAATGGTAAGTAGCGGTTGGATCAACCTCTCACGGTAAGAATATACACGGCTCATAGCCCTGTAAATAGTATAGTATACAGGAGGTTGATACATATTATGTTTACACATATCTAGAGAAACATAAGGTGTACTGATGAACAAGGTTACTTGTAATCACATTGGCCAGTATGAGAGTCTTAGGCATAAGGTAATTGAATTGTATGCTGACTAATAAAGGCAAACATATGATTTCAAAGGTGATCATAATCCTGACAGAGCTACATCCACAGATGTTAGAGGACACTTAATAAAACATTTGGACAAAGGTAAGTACTCATGTGGCAACAAAGCTACGTCCACAGATGGTTGAGGACACTTAAATCGAACATTTGAACATAGTTAGTAAACTAGTTGTAGCTAGAGCTCCAGACTAAAGTAGGCAAAGAATGGCATAGGGAATGCCACAACAAAGTCTGAATCTATAGTTAAAGGGGACGCTCAGATCAAATGGATACATGTGAGGCGGTATAATGAATATGGGTAATCTAGTTCTCCAGTGTGTATGATAACAGGTAAGTTGAATGGGTGCTTCTTAGTGGTAATGTGGCAACTAAGGATAACTCATAAATGGTGTTAATAGTATAACACGGTGGAACACACTTGATAATGATGGTTATGTGCGATGGATGAATTAAAAACTTCCCAAATAAATGTGTCCAGAATGTCAAATGTGATAGGTTTTGTACAGTATAATATCCATAACTGGTCGTGAAGGAAGTGGAGTAGTGTAGAACTGTGCTATACTGGTGGACCTGCCCAAAGTGGTCAAAACAGAGCCTGCAAATAACTTAACTATATACCTGGATCCCATAATATCCCCAAAGGAAACAAATACTATATGGTGACTAAGTGACATGGGTGGTGTAGGATTGGACTGTGCTGATTGAGACCGCCCAAAAAGGTCAATACGGTCTCACTAATAAATTAAAATACTCACTATTCTGATAAAGTGTTTATAAAAAAGGGGAGAAAAGAAAACCTTCATTGAGTCCAAATGGGGAGTGTGTATGGAGCATATATATCCAACGACATTCAATCTGACGAAGTCTGCGATCCCAGTCTCCTATTCATGGCCCCCATGGGCCCCCATTGTATTACCATTCCCTAAGCACCTAGTTTTTATTTTCATTATACTACTAGGCGAGCGACTAGTCACTCTGTTTCTGTGAAAGACTGGAAATGGGCAGGTAAATGGGAGATGAGGTTTAATACAGATAAATGTAAGGTTATGCATTTGGGAAACAAGAATAAACAGGTGACTTACAAATTAAATTGGGATAAATTGGGGGAATCCTTGATGGAGAAGTATTTAGGAGTGCTTGTAGACAGCAGGCTTAGTAATAGTGTCCAAAGCCATGCAGTAGCTGCAAAGGCAAACAAGATCTTATCTTGCATTAAATGGGCAATGGATGGAAGGGAGATAAACATAATTATGTCCCTTTATAAAGCATTAGTAAGACCACACCTTGAATATGGAGTACAATTTTGGGAACCATTCCTTAAAAAAGACATTATGGAACTTGAGAGAGTGCACAGAAAAGCCACCAAATTAATAAAGGGGATGGACAATCTAACCTATGAGGATAGGCTAGCTAAATTATATTTATTTACATTAGAAAAGAGGTGTCTAAGAGGGGATATGATAACTATATACAAATATATTCGGGGACAGTACACGGAACTTTCAAAAGAACTATTCATCCCAGGGGCAGTATAAAGGACTCGGGGGCATCCCTTAAGTTTGGAGGAAAGGAGATTTCACCAGCAGCAAAGGAAAGGGTTCTTTACAGTAAGGGCAGCTAAAATGTGGAATTCATTACCCATGGAGACTGTGATGGCAGATACAATAGATTTGTTCAAAAAAAGGTTGGACATCTTTTTAGAAAGGAAACAGGGAAGTATACAGGGATACATCAAATAAATAAACATGGGAAGAATGTTGATCTAGGGAATAAGCCAATTCTTGGAATCAGGAATGAATTTATTTTTCCCCTTATGAGATATCATTGGATAATATGACACTGGGGTTTTTTTTTTTGCATTTCTCTGGATCAATAAGGAAGTATAGATATAGAATAATGTATCTGTTGTCTAAATTTAGCATAGGTTTAACTTGATGGACGTATATGTCTTTTTTTAACCTCATCTACTATGTAGCTATGTAACTATGTACCAGTATCGCTTGGTGGGGGGAGTTTGCCTTTATGTCTTTTGAGATTTTTTTCCCTCCGGTTATGTCGCGGTTACTTTTGTTTTGCTGGCGGACCAGTGGAGCTCAGTGCTGTGCGTCCTTACTGCCCTGGCGCCATACCAGAAATACCATAGAATTTTTTTTTATTTCACTAAATTGATCACTTTTGCTAACTTTAATTCTGCCTCAGTTGTGCGTGCATATAACTGATAAATAGATGCCCACAGTATCTTAAGACTGACCGTCATGCCTGTTTAGCACTAATGGCTTCAGGAATTTTCATTATGAAAAACATGCACAGCAGTATGGTTAATAAGTCATACCCTTTAACTAGTAAAAGATAGTGACTAGAGCAGGGGTGGACAACCTATTTTTCAATGTAGCCACAGGTGTGGCGAATTAGAAGTGAAAATAGCCACACCATGTAAAAATTGAGGTATTATGTTGCGCATGTGAAAATTTTAAACACACAGTTTGAACAAGTTTATAAATTCTCAGGGCCGTTCTATAGTGTGTGCGCACGTGCCTGTGCGAACGCGCGTGCACGTGACACGTGCTTTTTATGTGTATGCTGTAAGCGAGTGAGGTACTGTGTATGCGTGTGTATATGTGTGTGTTATAAATACGTTTCAAATAAATAAATACTTTAATAAATTATTTATTAACATTGTACATACACACACATTTCAGCTAAAATAGCAGCGCGAATATTTATTTTCCTCATCTTCCCCCATCGGCTGGTTACACGCTCAATGCCGTGCGCGGCACCATTATAAAAAGGCTGACTAACCTCAGCCAACTATAACTGCCGCGCGCGCGCACGGTGCAGCAAGCGCATGCACTATAGAACGGCCCTCAGATCGCAAACCCCCTCATCCTCTCACCCCCCTTCATCCTCCTCTCACGCCACCACCACTACCCTCATCATCATCTCCTCACCCCCATTATCATCATCTCATTTAAGCCCCCTCATCATCTCCCCAAACACCCTTGTCCTCCCCCCAGCACCATTGTCCTACCACCAACACCCTTGTCCTGCTCCCAGCACCCTTGTCCTGCCCCAGCACCCTTGTCCTGCCCCCAGCACCCTTGTCCTGCCCCGAGCACCCTTGTCCTGCCCCCAGCACCCTTGTCCTGCCCCCAGTACTCTTGTCCTGCCCCCAGCACCCTTGTCCTGCCCCCAGCACCCTTGTCCTGCCCCCAGCACCCTTGTCCTGCCCCCAGCACCCTTGTCCTGCTCCCAGCACCTTTGTCCTGCCCACAGCACCCTTGTCCTCTTCCCAGCACCCTTGTCCTGCCCACAGCACCCTTTTCCTACCTCCAGATCCTTGTCCTCCCCCCAGCACCCTTGTCCTCCCCCCAGCACCCTTGTCCTCCCCCCAACACCCTTGTCCTCCCCCCAACACCCTTGTCCTCCCCCCAGCACCATTGTCCTACCCCCAACACCCTTGTCCTGCTCCCAACACCCTTGTCCTGCCCCCAGCACCCTTGTCCTGCCCCCAGCACCTTTGTCCTGCCCCCAGATCCTTGTCCTCCCCCCAGCACCCTTGTCTTCCCCCCAGCACCCTTGTCCTCCCCCCAGCCCCTTTCAGCAGTCCCCCCTCCCCTCCATTCCTACCAGATCGCGGCACTGAGGCGACGGAGGCAGTGGTGGCGGGAGGGAGGGGGGGAGGGAAGCGCGTCAGCTTCAGCTGGAGCCGGCTCGGAAGGGAGCACGGCAACTTCTGAAGCCGGCTCGGAGGGGAGGGAGCGCGCGCATTTGGAGCCCAGGAGCGGGCGCGCGTCACGTGCTGGAGTGGACGCGCACGGCACGCATGTGCTGGAGCGGCCGGGGGTGAGGGAGTCACACCGCTGGAGCGCGCTCCTTCCCTACCAGGGGAGAAGAAAGGAGGGGGGGCACACAGGAAGTCCCGGCGACCCTGCCTTGTTCGCCACAGTTTAAGTGCCAATTCGCAAGTGGTGAATGGCGACAGGGTTGCCCACCCTGGGACTAGAGGCATGCAAAATGTTTGCAAATTCTGCAAAATCTGCAGTTTTATTTGGGAAACAAAATTGTAAAAAGGCACCGGTTTCACAAAAAGCATCAGGCGTCATGTGACCCTGATGTGCAAGGTCACTTTTTTTCCAAATAAAATTACCGAAAATGTGGTATAATTGACGAACAAATTAGCAACCAAAACTTGACCAGTTCTCATATCTGTAAAATTGACAATGTAAATTACAAGCACTTGACTACAAAAGGGACATTCAGATGCACTTAATTAAAACATCTTTAGCTGATCAGAACTTGTTCTACTTTTTTGTGAAGTTGTTTAAATCCTACATTTATTATTTTACTTCAGTTGTGGCAAAATGTAAAATTCCAGGCTACTACAGGTGGAAAGTGCAAGAAAAGGGTAGTGAATACCTGTAGTTCGAAACACTGCTTACTGGCAAAACAAAAGAAAAGGTATTGTGGTAAGAAATTGCAGCAAATTTATATTTCAAAAAAATCCTGTTTTTCTCTGGTTTTGCGAATGTGAGACTGTAACAGGGACGTACCATTCCCTATTGGAGAGAAACTGCCTCTAAATCCAGCAGTGTGCTGTTTAATTGCACAGGCACGCAACCAGACTCCACCTGGCTGATTAGGAATGTTAGAAAAAGTAGTCTAAGTAACCGGAAAGAGATTCCTTAGCTCACAAGGGAGCTGACAGAAGTAAAAGGAGGGCTGTGTTCTGAGAGAAAGACACAAGGGAACCAGACCTTATACCTGGACCCTACAGCAGACACCTACCTGGACACAACTGACCTTAAGGGCCACCGCCGTTAAGGTACCGCTGAGACTTTGTGGGTGGTAAGTGGGTAAGGGGCTTTCCCCCCTCCCCCCCCACCAGCCTTGCAGAGAGGGAATGGGGAAGTAAGTTAGCCCTTACACAGGGATAGGTGTTTATTGTTTTATGTATAGTTTTGTTAACTGTATTCTTTAAAGCAGGGGTCTCAACTACAGCCCAGCGCCACATCAGGCCCCCCATAAGATTTTATCTGGCCTGCAGCAACTTAAAATATATATATATATATATATTATATTCTTGCTCATTATATATCATTTCCCAGTGTAAGCATAGCATCCTTTCTTTGTAATTGTCACATTTCTCTTTTGTTCTGAATCATATAATGCTGATTACGCCAAAAAAGATCCAAATAAAACTTATTCATTCATTTATGAAATATATAAATATATATAAAAATTATAAAAAAAATAAATAAATCTTTGGCCCGTGAAAATGTGTAGAATATACGATGTGTCCTTCATACTGAAAAGTTTGGAGACCACTGGTTTAAAGGAACAAGCAATATAGCCTTATTTTAATTTCACCTTTAAATGGTCTCCATTACATATCGCTGCACATATCTCTTACAGAGACCTATACTATATATTCCTCTTCTAACATCAGTGAGTTAAGATAGGTGATCCCCCCCCCCCCCCCTGCAGATTTGGATCTGCAGCGGATTGGCCGGTTCCTTTGAGCCACAGGTTGTATTCAATGGTAGTTTTTGATGAATCCACGCAGATTATAACTAACCAAATATGTTTGCGGATTTTACACCGCATAACAGATTTTGGATTGAAAAATGTGAAAATATCCAGGAAACAGCTTTGGGCAGATTTGCCCATCTATGTCAGTGGACACAGTTCAATTCGCTGGCAATTGGGTGCAGTCATTCATAGGGGATTGCTGAACAATCTTAAGTGCTACATATTATTATTATTATTTTTACATTTTATTTTTATGGCACCAACATTTTCCGCAGCACAATACAAAGTTGATATATGTTGAGAAAAACTGAGACATATGGAAAGATGACCCTGCCCCAATGAGCTACATACTGTACATAATGAGGTGGCTTCTCTCTTACCAAACCAAACACTTAATAAGGGGATTTTGGTATGTACATATTTGCACTGTTTAAATTAAAAATGTAGCAGATTTTTCAAGGAGGAAAAATAATGATAAATAAAAGAAAATATTGCACATTTTCCAATCTTATTTTTGGATTGATATTCATTCCAAATTTTCTAAGCATTGGTAATTAATAAGCCCTCATCTTACTAAGTAAAATCCTAATAAAACCCATTTAATTTTTTTTATAAATATGGTACTATTTTTGCTCCAGTTTTAGATTTAGGAGGATTTTAATAACCACATAGAGAATTTTTTAAATGTCATTGGATTAAATTAATCAAGCTATAGTAGATTTTCTAGGAGTGATAACTTATCTCACCGTTATTTAACATGGTGATATCTGCATTAAGCACATGACATACCTTTTAAAAAAAACAACATCATAATCATTGTTGGCGACTTTGCATTTCCTTTCCTGTGTCATTAAAGAACCAGACCTTGGTTCCCCCTTTATGCCTCCATAAGCCAGGAAATATCTGTCTGCCTGACTCCAACCTCCATACACTAATTGGTACTGTTCAGTAGCAAATCTGCATGGCAGAAGACATTTCAAAGGGATTCTTCGCTTTTAAGTTGGGGCAGCTGGCACTAATTACTAAGGAATGCATATTCAGATAAATTGAACTATATTGTTCTAAAGCAGATGTAAGATACTTTAAAAAAACCTTTAAAATAACCAATTTTTGTGGGAAAAAGAAAGTAAGAAAAAATCATCTTAATAATGGCAAAAATAACACATTTATAAACATACTTATCATGGCAGTTTATGCATAGAATATATTTTTTGCTTATGGGGCATTACGGTTTCCAGGATGTCCTGGAGTGAAAGAGACCTAATAATGAAATGTAGCGCTGTTTCCCCCACCCTATGGGAGATGTGGCGGCTACTAAGTGTATGTGGTGCTTTACCTGCGGCTCTCAGGAGGCCTGAACCTCTGCTGCTTGGAGCATGAGGTACCTTGATCGTCTGGTGACAGTGCCTCCACCTGTGACGGATCCTAACAGCGCTGGATAACCCCTTCACAGAACCCAATGCAATAAGTACTGTACACACAGCGTATTTAATAACAGGTTTACTGCCATGCAAATGGTACCACAATAATACATATACTCAGGCTTCGAACGGCCTTACCCACAAACCGTATCCCACTGTTCAACTACTTAGTTCACACCCCAGCGAGAGGGTCCCCAATGTACTGAAGTGCCCTGGGCACATACCCCAAATTGTATCAACAGTAGCCAACCCACCTGGAAGTGTATGACAGCGCTACCCATAATAAGTGTTATAGTTGGTCATTTGTAGATGGTGTGATACCTGTCAGGTGCTCGAACACACTGTACCACCAGCTGATGATAGAACCGTCTGATCCATCACCGTCCACGATGGCATCTGCCTCCACGTGGGGTGGTATCCAGCTGGAGGGTCCCACCGTGGAGATAGTCTCTAGAGATTGTGGTCTGGTCCCAGACCACAGGCCGCAAATGTTGCGTGGCATCACTGCTGGGTCCCTGATACTGATCAGCTAAAGAGGCATTGTCCCTGTCTAAGGGCCTGTCCCTGTAGCAGCCACAAGCTTACAGGGGAGTCGGGGCATTGCTGGGGCCTATCAGGGGTCTCTGGCCTAGTGCAGGGGCCACTGACATCCTGCACATGCAACCTCACCTCTTAGTGTCCCAGTTCCGACTGAAGCACGAGGTCGGAGCATGCCAAATGTATCCACTTGCTTGCAGGAGATCTCTGCAGCTCTATTGGCTGATGAAAGTCATGTGACCTGCAGCCCTTGTATTCCTCGTGGAGCCCTATGTCTAAGATGGCCACTGCTGCTGTATTGCCACTGTGCATGCATGCCCTGTAATGGCCACCACAACTACCTTCACCTTTTTGCGCATGCGCAAGACATCTGCATGCACGTGCGCACCCATCCAAGATGGCGGCACCCTCAGCGGAGCTCCGGCGACCGGATAGCCATCCCACCCACCTGCAATGTGCGGTGGTTTCCCCCGCAATAGCGGAGGTAAGCAGGAAACCAAGGGGTGCCGAGGGGGAGCCCAAAGGTAGACCTGGCCACATTCTCCCCCTGGTGAAAGAACCAACATCCCCACTTGGGAACGACATAACCATCAGCACAAAATAGTTATATCATAAAAATGCATGGAGACATACAAAACTTAACACATTGTCGTGACTTTAGATCAGGTTATAAATCTCGGTGAACATGACAATTACAGATTTTATTTTGCTCCGAGATCACTGCTGAGACTCGTAGTGGGGTGCCCCTAACGAATCATAGGCTACCCGGGAGTGTACCTTAAGTGTTGGCTTCAGCAAAGCTCCTCTACAACTCACTCTGGGGAGTAGTAATTGTATGCTTGAGGCTCAGTCTGTCTCATTGGCGGTATTACAGTCTATGAAATGTCTCTGGTGGGTATAAAACAAGGACTCCTGTGGTTCAGAGGAAGGCTCATTGGAGCCACCGGAGTAGGTGTATGCAGCCTGGGCCCAATACTTGTTGCTCCTTCGGAGGTGCCCCTTTATTTTGATCTACACTACTAGCGGGTCCTTCCATAATATCCTTGGTTGTTTCAGTTACTGTCTCTGAATTCCCGTCAGATCTTTATGGCTTACCTGAATGGTGTAGGCTCTATTTTCCCACCTTGAGAAAGCACCAGCCCCTTATGCGCGAAACGCACGTTGGACATGATGTCATCGCGTTGACGTCGTGTAGGAGGAGCATGGGTGAGATCGTTCCTGTTCATTTCTGATGGGGTAGCTAGAGCCGGGATACAGCGGGGTTTTGGTTGTACGTCTGCCGAGCAGGTATTTAGCCCATAGCGCATGTTATACACCTTTATACGCCCTGTGTGTACCTGGATATATTGGGGGACACCGTTGAGCACCGGAAAGGGAGGTATCAGGCATACTGCGTTGCATTTCAATAGCTGTACTGTGTTGCATTCATAAGCAGTCTTAATGATTACTTCCTATTGGGATAGGGCATACAACATTCACCTATTTTGCGTTGCATGCAAGAGTACTCCACCCTGAGATAATACAACCTCCTCTGTTAACCCTGTGGTGTGTGCATCACATCCATTACGAGAAGCTTCACAACAGATACTACTATTCCTACATTGTTATATGTGATGCACCGCGCTGCACCTTTAGCTGTTTATAATACTATCTGCTATCTATTTGGACTTGATTCAAGATAATTACTATTATTACTATGTTCAGGACATTTGGTTAAGGGATTAATAATATTATACTGGAATTATTCACAGATATCCCTGAACTTTACTCACCTGTTAAGTGTTTTAATTGTTTTTATGATAATTAGAGTTAGTGTTACTGTGTCAAATATATAATTTTTGAATAACGTGTTTATTATTTTTTATTAGAATAGTGGTAACTGTCCTCCCACAGTGTTGGGAGCGGTTACTTGATGGTACCCCATGCAGCCGACTTTACTATATTGCTAGTGGGTATTTGTACCTGGATCTAATATACTTTTTCGGCTTTTGCTGTGCAGTGAATGGGGATCTTCTTGGGAAGCATTCTTTGTTTCCCTTCTGTGTCTTGTCTGTAGATACATAACAAGTCCATGTATAGAAAGTCCAGGGGACCTGTGCTCTACAGGTGAGCCATTGGAGCAGCTCAGGAAGGGAGTGTCTTTCATTGGATTCACCTTTAGCTTCAGCGGCAATGGTGTTCTACAGAGTCACTCATCCTCGACCAGAAAAACCAGTCTCGTATTAAGCCAAAGGTCTTGTCCACTAAAAGATGTCCATGGTCATTGTGTAGCATTCGTAGAACTGGAACACTGGAGTTGGGGCACGGAGGGGGGGAAAGGGGGCACTTGAGTCAGGGTACGGAGGGGGAGAGATGGGGCACTTGTTATGCCGGTGCTGCCCGCAGACCAAACCTGTCCCCTGAGCTGAAGGGGGAAGTGGTTATATACGCACCCGCAGCAAAGGGAGCGTGTCTGGAGTGTGGTATAAAGTGTTGCCAGGCCAGGTGTAGTAAGGTAGACAATACTTGCCGGTACCGGTTGTAGAGAGAGTGAATGATGCCTTGCCGAGGTCAGGGAGTGGAGTGCGGAGATAGGTCATAGTCCAAGCCGTGTTCAAGGGGTTACCAGAGTGAGCATTGTCCAAGGAATGCTGATATCGAGAGCTAGAGGGGGTAGTTGTACAAGTCGCGTCAGAACCTGTGAAAACACTGAGAGAATCCAGAAGTACTTCCATACAGAGAGTATGTCGAGCAAAGACTGAGAGCAGAGAGGAGCTAGATAAAGCAGGAAGGTCCAATTAGGAACGGAGGCGGGACAGGAAGAGCTACAGGGAGACACTGCAGATTGGTGCAGGCATAACAGGCCAGGTGAGTCTTGTTGGTAACCTGAGTGCCTGTGCAGTGTGCGGGGGCAGAGCCTGAGGTCCGAGGGACGGGAAGAAGAGTGTGCAAACTGAGCGCGCTCCGTAACGCGTGGACCGAGCCAATGGATGGTGCAGGTGTGCGTGCCTGGCGCTGAGCAGAGGAATCGCCGAGGGGAGTGATCCCGCGATGGCGGCAGGGGCGGGGAGCCGTGGAGGCCAGTAAGACAGGATTGTTTTGTGTGTCCAGGGACTCCCTGCGGGGAGAGAGTGCTCTGTGTGGGGAGCGCGAAGAACACCGATTCCTGACAGCACCAGAGTTGTGGCATGGAGGGGGTGCTGGAGTCGGGGCACAGAGGGCGGAGATGGGGCACTGGAGTCGTGGCACGAAAGGGGCGCTGGAGTTGGGGCACAAAGGGATCACTGGAATAAGGGTGCGAAGGGGGAGGGGGGCACTCGAGTCGTGGCATGGAGGGGGCGCTGGAGTCGTTGCACAGAGGGGGCCCTGGAATGGGGGCGCGGTGCATGGAGGTGGGGGTCCTGCTGCATGGAGGAAGTGCAACCCAGCAAAGATGTGCCCCCGGAGCCTATGTTTTCCACCTAGCTCGGGGCTCCCTTGTTGCTAAACCGCCAGGCCCAAAGCTCATGGGGTCATGCTTTGTGTTAATATTCAGTGGAGAGGTAGAAATCTTGTTTTTATGCTTCTATTTGGACCCCTTTTTTATTGGAACTATTTTATTTCATTGTGTTCTTATTATTATTCTTTTTTTGAGGCTGGGGTCTCTGGTTGGTCGCAGGGCGGGGGGTGGTGGTGGCGTAATCCCGAGGGTATGTAAGAATTGTGGAATTTCTTCTGGGTATCTCATTACTTTTGGAATTGTTTGCCGTTTTTCATGACCATTAGTTTGAATGGGAAGCACCATCTGTATTCGATTCCCCTCTCTCTTAGGAGGGAGTTAGAGGTTTTAAGTCTCACCGTCTGGTCACTGTTTCTTTAGCAAGTTCGTTGAATATTTGGAGGTTGTTGTTCTCAAAGTGTATGTCCCCTAATTCCCTGCAGCATCTGATGATTCTTTCTTTTGTGGTGTAGTGGTGCATCTTGACTATCAAGTCTTGGCATCTCTTGGGGTCTTCTGATCTAGGGCCTAAGGCCCTGTGGGCCCTGTCCATCTCAATCTCCTTTTCTCCCAGCGATGGATTAATGTTTTTAAAAAATCTGTTGAGATAGGGGCGCAGGTCCTCCATAGGAATAGCTTCCGGGATATTCCGGATTCTGATGTTCTGTTTCCTCTCAATATTTTCTTGGGCTTCTTTGAGGAGTTTGATTTCATATTTCAGTTTCAGACCTTCGTCTTCTGTTTGTGCTTGCAGCTGGAGGGAGTCCTCCATTTTGTACTCTCTGCTTTAAATTCTTTGGCTGCCGAGCGGAGATCGGATTGAAATTATTATGTTATCTTTTTGAAGAGCTCCTCGATGAATCCTCTAGTGAACTCGCCGCCCTCCCCAGCCTTATCTTCCTGCTCACATGCTATGTCTGCTTCATGATCTCCTACCTCATGTCAGCTGCACACTGAGAGCCTCCAAAGAAGCTTGTAAATACCTTTGCTGTGGTTTTTTTTATACTTTACTGACATCTTGGTTTGGTTCTGGGGTTTTGTGATGCTTCTTGTGCCCTTTTTGTTGTGAAAAGCTTGTGGAAACTTGTATTATCTTCTTCTTATACTATATTAGTGAAAGCACTGTATGCATGCATGCATGCCTGCCTGCCTGCCTGCCTGCCTGGATGTCCGGTGTCCCTAGGGGAAATCTCATTGGTCCCTTGGACCGCCCCCGCACACCTCTCATTGGCCTGAGGCGGAGTGACGGGCCAAAGGACACACAGGGACACAAACACACACACAGGGACACAAACACACACACAGGGACACATAGACACAGGGACACATACACACACACACACACACATACAGTAGGAGGGGGGGTGTACATTAGCAGCATGTATAACCCGGGGGGGTGGGGCTCACATACCCGCCGGTCCCCGGAGCCTCCGCCTCTTCCTCCCCGAACATCAGCCTCCACACCCGCGCGCACCTCCTCCTCTCCCCGTGTCTCCCGCGCTTTCAGCCCCGCTACAGTCAGTGGGGGAGCGAGTGCCCGGGACACAGCGGGAGAGCGGCCACAACAAGCTGCCTCCCGCCTCAGATCCATGTGGGAGCTTCCGGACAGGTGAATGAGCGGCCTTCACCTCCCCTCACCCCCCTTCACCTCCCCTCACCCACCCCTCACCCCCCTTCACCTCCCCTCACCTCCCCTCACCCACCCCTCATCCCCCTTCACCTCCCTCCACCCCCTCCCCCCCCCGGCGCCGCTACAGTCAGCGGGGGAGTGAGCGCCCGGGACACAGCGGGGGAGTGGCCCCAACAAGCTGCCTCCCGGCTCAGATCCACTTGGGAGCTACCGGACGGCTGAGGGAGCGGCCGGACGGCTGAGGGAGCTGCCGGACGGGTGAGGGAGCTGCCGGACGGGTGAGGGAGCGGCCTTCACCTCCCCTCACCACCCCTCACCTTCCCTCACCCACCCCTCACCTCCCCTCACCCACCCCTCACCTCCCCTCACCCACCCCCTCACCTCCCCTCACCTCCCTCCAACCCCCCTTCACCTCCCCTCCACCCCCCCCTTCACCTCCCCTTCACCCCCCTCCACCTCCCCTTCACCTCCCCTCCACCCCCCCCCTTCACCTCTCCTCCACCCCCCCCCTTCACCTCCCCTCCACCCCCCCCTTCACCCCCCCTCCACACCCCCTCCACCCCCCCTTCACCTCCCCTCCACCCCCCCCCCCCTCACCTCCCCTCCACCTCCCCCCCCTTCGCACCACCTCCCCCCCTTCCCACCCCCCACCCCCCTTCCCACCACCCCCCCCTTCCCACCACCTCCTCCCCTTCCCACCACCTCCCCCCCCTTCCCACCACCTCCCCCCCTTCCCACCATCTCCCCCCCTTCCCTCCTCCTCCCCCCCCTCCTCCCCCCTCCCCCTCCTCCCCCCCCTCCTCCTCCCCCCCTCCTCCCCACCACCTCCTCCCCCCCTTCCAACCACCTCCCCCCTCCACCCCCCCTTCCCACCACCTCCCCCCTCCCCCCCTTCCCACCACCTCCCCCTCCACCCCCCCTTCCCCCCTTTCCACCACCTCCCCCCTCCACCCCCCATTCCCACCACCTCCCCCCCCTCCCACCACCTCCCCCCTCCATCCCCCCTTCCCACCACCTCCCCCTCCACCCCCCCTTCCCCCCTTTACCACCACCTCCCCCCTCCACCCCCCCTTACCACCACTTCCCACCACCTCCCCCCTCCACCCCCCTTCCCACCACCTCCCCCCTCCACCCCCCCTTCCCACCACCCCCCCTTCCCACCACCTCCCCCCTTCACCCCCCTTCCCCTCCCCTCCCCCCCCTTCCCCTCCCCCTCCACCCCTTCCCCCTCCCCCTCCCCCCCTTCCCCTCCCCACCTCCCCCCCCCTTCCCCTCCCCCTCCCCCCCATTCCCCTCCCCCCTCCCCACCACCTCCCCCCCTTCCCCCCCTACCCCTCCCCCCCTTCCCCCCCTTCCCCTCCCCCCTTCCCCCCCTCCTCACCACCTTCCCCCCCTTCCCCTTCCCCCCCTTCCCCTCCCCCCTCCTCACCACCTCCCCCCCCTCCTCACCACCTCCCCCCTTCCCCTTCCCCCCCTTCCCCCTCCCCCTCCTCACCACCTCCCCCCTTCCCCCCTCCTCCCCTCCTCCCCTCCTCCCCTTCCCCCTCCTCCCCTCCTCCCCTTCCCCCCTCCTCCCCTCCTCCATTCCCCCCCTCCTCACCTCCTCCCCTCCTCCCCTTTCCCCTCCTCCCCTCCTCCCCTTCCCCTTCCTCCCCTCCTCCCCTTCCCCCCCTCCTCCCCTCCTCCCCTTCCCCCCTACTCCCCCTCCTCCCCTCCTCCCCTTCCCCCCTCCTCACCTCCTCCCCCTCTTCCCACCTCCTCCCCCCCCTTCCCACCTCCTCCCCCCCCCTTCCCCCCTCCTCCCCCCCCTTCCCACCTCATTGGTCCCTTGGCCCACCCCCGCACACCTCTCATTGGCCTGAGGCGGAGTGATGGGCCAAAGGACACACAGGGACAAAACACACACACACACACGTAGACACACACACACACACGTATACACAAACACACACACGTATACACAAACACACACACGTAGACACAAACACACACACGTACACACACACACACACACGTACACACACACACACATAGACTCACACGTAGACACACACACACGTACACACACACGCGTACACGTACACACACACACGTAGACACACACATGTACACGTAGACACACACAAACATGTACACGTACACACACACACATGTACACGTAGACACGTACACACACACACACACATGTACACGTATACTCACACACATGTACACGTACACACACACACATGGAGACATACACACACACACGTATACACTCACACACCTATACACACACACGTATACACACACAGGTAAACATACACATAATGTATACACACACACATGTATACACACACACACATGTATACACACACACATGTATACACACACACGTGTATACACACACACGTGTATACACACACACGTGTATACACACACGTGTATACACACACGTGTATACACACACATGTGTATACACACACACACGTGTATACACACATGTATACACACACGTGTATACACACACACATGTATACACACACACACACACACACACGTGTATACACACACACGTGTATACACACACACATGTATACACACACACGTGTATACACACACGTGTATACACTACCGACACACTTTATTGAAGTGTGGTCGGTACCGCAAGCCGGGAAATCTCCCGGCTTGCTAGTGGCCGCCCCTCGGCGTGCGCGCGGTCACGCGTCATCGGGAGCGTGCGCCCCCTGCACGCGTGTCCAGGGGCTCCCCGAGGGAGCCCTGGTGTCCCGCAATCGCGGGACAGCGGCAGGGGGTTCCGGGGGGACCCGGCGGACCCGGCAGCGGTAGGGAGAGCGCCCCGATCGGAGGGCGCTCTTCCGCTGCTTCGGCGCGCTCCCGTCACACTCGGGCGCGCGCCAGGCTACTGCTGCGGCACAGAACGGGCAAATGCTCGAATAAACTGTGCCGCAGCAGTACACACACACACGTGTATACACACACGTGTATACACACACGTATACACACGTGTATACACACACGTGTATACACACACACGTGTATACACACAGACACATGTGTATACACACACATGTGTATACACACACAAACATGTTGTATACACACAATATATACATACACACATGTATACATACACACACATGTATACACACACACATGTATACACACACATGTATACACACACACGTACACATACACACACACACATGTATACACACACACACACACACATACAATGTATACACACAAACATGTATACACACACACACTATCCCCAGCACCACCACATCAGCACACCGGTATCCCATGCCCCCCAGCACACTGGCATTCTCGGCTCCCCGCCATTCCCAGCCCCCATCAACACCATCAGCACCCACACATCGGCACCTTTGCACCTCCCCCATCGGCACACCAAACCCTCCCAAATCAGCACACCGATACAATCACCATCAGTTCAGCCACAGCAGCACTACCACCGCACATGGGCCGCGTGGACCACTCCCCAACCAAATGCCACACCCACACCACAAACATCCCGGGCAACGCCGGGGCTCTCAGCTAGTTTACTATACTAGTGAAAGCACTGTATGCATGCATGCATGGCTGCCTGCCTGCCTGGATGTCCGGTGTCCCTAGGGGAAATCTCATTGGTCCCTTGGGCCGCCCCCGCACACCTCTCATTGGCCTGAGGCGGAGTGATGGGCCAAAGGACACACAGGGACACAAACACACACACAGGGACACACACACACACACACACACAGTAGGGGGGGTGTACATTAGCAGCATGTATAACCAGGGGGGGTGGGGCTCACATACCCGCCGGTCCCGGAGCCTCCGCCTCTTCCTCCCAGAACATCAGCCTCCACACCCGCGCGCACCTCCTCCTCTCCCCGTGTCTCCCGCGCTTTCAGCCCCCCCGGCGCCGCTACAGTCAGCGGGGGAGCGAGTGCCCGGGACACAGCGGGGGAACGGCCACAACAAGCTGCCTCCCGCCTCAGATCCATGTGGGAGCTTCCGGACGGGTGAGTGAGCATCCTTCACCTCCCCTCACCCCCCTTCACCTCCCCTCACCCACCCCTCACCCCCCTTCACCTCCCCCTCACCTCCCCTCACCCACCCCCTCACCCCCCTTCACCTCCCTCCACCCCCTTCCCCCTCGGCGCCGCTACAGTCAGCGGGGGAGTGAGCGCCCGGGGACACAGCGGGGGAGCGGCCACAACAAGCTGCCTCCCGGCTCAGATCCACGTGGGAGCTACTGGACGGCTGAGGGAGCGGCCGGACGGCTGAGGGAGCTGCCGGACGGGTGAGGGAGCTGCCGGACGGGTGAGGGAGCGGCCTTCACCTCCCCTCACCACCCCCTCACCTTCCCTCACCCACCCCTCACCTCCCCTCACCCACCCCTCACCTCCCCTCACTTCCCTCCACCCCCCCTTCACCTCCCTCCACCACCCCCCCTTCACCACCCCTTCACCTCCCCTCCACCCCCCCTTCACCTCTCCTCCACCACCCCCCCCTTCACCTCCCCTCCACCCCCCCCTTCACCTCCCCTCCACACCCCCTCACCTCCCCTCCACCCCACCCTTCACCTCCCCTCCATCCCCCCCTCACCTCCCCCTCCACCTCCCCCCCTTCCCACCACCCCCCTCCCCCCTTCCCACCACCTCCCCCTTCCCACCACCTCCCCCCTTCCCACCTCTCCCTCCTCCTCCCTCCTCACCCCCCTCCCCCCTCCTCCCCCCCTCCTCCCTCCTCCCCCCCTCCTCCTCCCCCCTCCTCCCCACCACCTCCTCCCCCCCTTCCCACCACCTCCCCCCTCCACCCCCCCTTCCCACTACCTCCCCCCCCCCTTCCCACCACCCCCCCCTCCACCCCCCCTTCTCACCACCTCCCCCCCTCCACCCCCCTTCCCCCCTTCCCACCACCTCCCCCCTCCACCCCCCTTCCCCCCCTCCACCCCCCCCCTTCCCACCACCCCCCCTTCCCACCACCTCCCCCCTCCACCCCCCCTTCCCACCACCTCCCCCCTCCACCCCCCCCTTCCCACCACTTCCCCCCTCTTCCCCCTCCTCCACCCCCTCCCCCCCTCCTCCAACCCCTCCCCCTCCTCCCCCCTCCCACTCCTCCCCACTCCCCCCCTTCCCTCCCCCCCTCCCCTCCCCCCCTTCCCCCTCCCCTCCCTTCCCCTCCCCCTCCCCCCCTTCGCCTCCCCCCCTTCCCCTCCCCCTCCTCACCACCTCCCCCCACTTCCCCACCACCTCCCCCCCTTCCCCACCACCTCCCCCCCTTCCCCCCCTTCCCCCCTTCCCCCCCCTTCACCCCCCCTTCCCCTCCCCCCTTCCCCCCTCCTTACCACCTCCCCCTTCCCCTTACCCCCCTTCCCCTCCCCCCCTCCTCACCACCTCCCCCCCTCCTCACCACACTCCCCCCTCCTCACCACCTCCCCCCCTTCCCCCTCCTCACCTCCTCCCCTCCTCCCCTTCCCCCCCTCCTCCCCTTCCCCCCTCCTCCCTTCCCCCTCCTCCCCTCCTCCCCTTCCCCCCTCCTCCCCTCCTCCCTTTCCCCCCCCCCTCCCCTCCTCCCCTTCCCCCCTCCTCCCCCTCCTCCCCTCCTCCCCTTCCCCCTCCTCACCTCCTCCCCTTCCCCCCTCCACACCTCCTCCCCTTCCGCCCTCCTCACCTCCTCCCCTTCCCCCCTCCTCACCTCCTCCCCCCCTTCCCACCTCCTCCCCCCCTTCCCACCTCCTCACCTCCTCCCCCCCCTTCCCACCTCCTCTCCCCCTTCCCACTTCCTCCCCCCCTTCCCCCCTCCTCCCCCCCCTTTCATAGACACACACACGTACACACACGTACACGTAGACACACACATGTACACGTAGACACACACAAACATGTACACGTACACACACACACATGTACACGTAGACACGTACACACACACACACACACACATATACACACAAATGTGTATACAGTGTATACAGACACACGTGTGTATACACACACACGTGTATACACACACACGTGTATACACACACACACACGTGTATACACACACACGTGTATACACACACACACATGTATACACACACACGTACACACACACACACGTATACACACACACGTATACACACACACGTGTATACACACACACACGTGTATACCACACACACACGTGTATACACACAAGTATACACACACGTATACACACACGTGTATACACACACACACATGTGTATACACACACATGTGTATACACAACACAAACATGTTGTATACACACAATATATACATACACACATGTATACAACACACACACATGTATACACACACATGTATACACACACACCGTACACATACACACACACACATGTATACACACACACACACATACAATGTATACACACAAACATGTATACACACACACACTATCCCCAGCACCACCACATCAGCACACCGGTATCCCATGCCCCCCCAGCACACTGGCATTCTCGGCTCCCGCCATTCCCAGCCCCATCAACACCATCAGCACCCACACATCGGCACCTTTGCACCTCCCCCATCGGGCACACCCACATCAGCACCAAACCCTCCAAATCAGCACACCGATACAATCACCATCAGTCAGCCACAGCAGCACTACCACCGCACATGGGCCGCGTGGACCACTCCCCACCCAAATGCCACACCCACACCACAAACATCCCGGGCAACGCCGGGCTCTCAGCTAGTTATTATTATTATTTTTGTGAGGTTCCCAGGAGCTCGCTCTTTAGGCTTCCATCTCTGGTGACGTCGAAGTGGTGAGCTTGATTCTCTAATTTAACTGCGGATTCGGGCACCCCAGGTCAGAATCTCAGCAGTGCCTCCAATTGTAGCACTGTGATGTAAGGAGTGTATAGCTTTTAAAGAGAAATTTTGGTTGGGATGTGTGGAGGGGAAAAGAGTGTATAGCCTTAAAAGTGAGGAGGAAATTTTCGATAAAGAGTTTACTAATAAGTCTGGAGAGGGATTTCAGCAGGATAGACACTGAGACAGATTTAGGAGAGAGTGAAGTGATTCTTGCAGCAACGTTTAGGCTAGATTGTAGTGGAGAAAGTGAGAGGTAGGAAGGCTAGACAGTAGAGGTTACAAAAGTCAAGACAGGAGAGACAGAGGCCAAGCGTTAGAGTTTTAGCAGTAGAGTGACAGAGCAAAGGGCATATTTTTGAAATATAACAGAGGTAAAAATGACAGGTTTTAGCAACATTGTGAATGTGAGGAGAATGTGAGGGAGGAGTCAAATGTGACCTCTTGGCAGGGTGCTTTTGATACTGGTTGTAGGCTATTGCAGGGACAGAGCCTTTCCCTGTGCCCTTATCTGGGCTGCTGCTGAGGGGAGTGACGTCGCCACGCCATGCCACGTCGTGACTGCCTCGTGACACGTGACCGTGCGGTGATGTCAGATGCTAGGGGCGGGTCCAGTTAGCCTGCAGACTGAATGCAGCCGTGCACTACAGGTGGTGTTGGGGTAGGTAAATTATTTTGCCTTGTGGGGGCATATATATATCTGTTTGTAGCATATCACTTATGAAGTGTTTGGTCTGAGGAAGGGACCTTGTTTCCTGGAATGTTACCTGTACTGACTCTGATGTACTATTACACTTGGAAGTTTTTGACACCACCAAAATCTTCTGTGTGCTCCTTCTATTTTTTTGCTTATTACTGTTACATAGGATCCAGCTTTGGGACGCCGGGATCAGCAGGAGGTAAGCACCAAAAGTAAATTTTTATTTAATTTGTTTAAAGCAGTGGTGTGCCATCTATACCTTCTTGTATACTGGCTGTACCATAATATTATCAACAGAAATGTAGAAGGGGGTAGCTACTGGGTGAATGATGGTACTTCCAACAGTAATGTAGAAGGAGACAATAGGTTCAAGCTTGGGAGGAAGTATGAGGAGCTCTTTCTTGGACATGTTAAGTTTGAGTTGATGAAGGGCTTTCCAGGATGATATAGTAGAGAGACTTTCTGAGACTTTGGTCTGTAGAGCAGGTGTAAGGTCAGGGGTTAAAAGGTAAATTTGTGTGTCATCAGCATAGAGGTGATATTTGAACCCTACACATGCGATGAGGTCAACTGGAGAGAGTATGTACAGAGAAAAGAGAAGATGTCCCAGGACAGAGCCTTTGGGTACACAGACACAGAGTGATTGATTGACAGAGAGGTGATAGCAAACGAGACACTAAAAGTATGATGAGAGGTGAGAAAAAATCCAGAGCATGGAGAATGTAAAGGAGAAGAGGGTGGTCCACAGTATCAAAAGCTGAAGAGCGGTCGAGTAGTATGAGCAAAGTGCAATGACCTTTGACTTTTTTGCAGCATGGAGGTCATTAGTTAATAATTTCGTGAGTTATTTCAGTGGAGTGAGCAGTGTGGAAGCCAGATTGGGGAAGGCCTAGGAGAGCTGGTGAGAAAATGGAGTGCGTGAGAAAACACAAGGCATTCAGAGTTTAAAGGCAGGAGGGAGACAGTGTGATAATTAGAGAGACCGGTAGGGTAAGCTTGTTGTTTTTGAGTAAAGGTATAACTGTTGTGTACTTGAAGCGAGACAGGTAGCAGAGAAGAGGTAAGAGTGGAAAATGTATGAGTGTGGGGATTAGAGTCAGAGCAAATGGTTTGAGGAAATAGGAGGGAATTGGGTCAAAAGGGCAAGTGGAAGAGGGAGAAGAGGATATCAGCAGTGACACTTCCCCGTTTGTGACAGAGGAAAATGAGTCAAAGGTAGGAGGAGAGTTAGGAAAATGTGTAGAATGTGAGGAGAATACAGAGACGTCTTGATTAATGGAATCAACCTTTGTCTTGAAATAGTCTGCAAAGTCCTGAGGTGAAATGGAGTCAAAAAACAGGTAGCAAAGGATGGTCTGAGTAGGGACTCAAAGACAGAGAAGAGTCAACGTGGGTTAGACTTGTGTTGACTAGTGATGAAAAATAAGTTTGTTTAGCCTGGAGAAGGCAGAGTTGAAACAGGATATAATACATTTGTAGTGAACAAAATTTGGGAGAGTATGAGATTTCCTTCAGATACATTCAGAGAGTGAGTGTAGGATCAGACCATGTGTGTGGCAGTTTAGTAAGGGTCTGGGGTTAGAAGGGCAAGCAAGGCAGAGAAAGAGGGGCATGTAGATCAAGAGAGAAGGATAGGGCAGAGTTGCATTTCATGACCAGGATGTCAGAGTCTGTAACAGATCAAAGAGGGGAAAGGGAGGAGTGCAAAGTGAATAAAGAGCCGGTAAATTAATAGAGCAAAGGTCTCTGCAGAAATGAGGGGTAGATGGAAAGGGAGAGGAGAGAGTGGATGAGATGATGGTCAGAGCGAGAAAAGGGTGAAATGGAGAAATCAGAGATGTTTTTACTGAAAACCAGGTCAAATGTGCTGGCAATATTCCACTGGTGAAGGCCAAAGGAAGAGGTTAAAGAGAGAAAGCGGGAAGCCCAAAGCAAAGAGGGGGCATCAATTTGACAGTTGAAGAACATGGAAGTCCAGAAGAGAGAAAGGAGAGCCAGAATTCAAAGTGAGAGAGAAAGGACGAAGGGTGACAAGTAGAAGCAGGTGGCCTATAGATGACCGCTACTTGAAGGGGGAGAGGAGAATAAAGCTGAACAGTGTATTCCACTTAAAAATGGTCCACAACTCCCGGTTAAACTCTGCAGTGTATCCTACTTAAAAATTGGGAGATATATTCCCAGAAACAAAGAGGAGATGCATGAAAAGAAAGAGTATGTGTGAGGAGGATTTATAGGGGTGGGTTTTAGTGCAGGGGCATTGCTGTGTAGTATCAGAGGGCGCAGATAGGAAGGCGTTCATGTGAACTGAGAAGTGGAGAAGGAAGGAGAGAGAGAAATGTAAATGGAGATAGAGGTATAATGAGGATGGTAGAAGGATGGAAGAAAGATGGTAGAAAGAAAGTTGCAGTTTGCAAAGAAGTGAGGTTAGAGCAAATATATATAGTAGAGGAGACATGGCAGTGGTAGTAGTGCAAGTTCAGTAATGAGTACCGGGCACTGGAAATTGAGTTACCGTAGGATAAGTGCAAAGTAAAATATGTGTTAAATCCAATCTAAGACTTACATTTTCATAGAAAATCTCCTCATTCCCAGTGCCGTTCAACTTCAGAATCCTGGGCCAGTAAGTGTGTAGTTGTTACCTTGTTGCACTTCTGTTGAACTCACTGTTAAATGTATGTAGCCCTCTTTCCCCCCCCCCCTAAGTGAGATTGGGGTCGGTAGGTGTATCTGACTACTTCTCAGTGTGGTGCGGTACCTGTTTGGCAACCAGGAGAGCTGAGCTTCCGCCATGGGGAACCTGGGGTATGTGTATTACGAGTAACCCTGTACTCGGTGCAGCGCCTCCACCTGCGATGGTTCCCAGCAAAGCGGGAATTGTTCCTAGCAGGACACATACGAATAACCACATACACGGGATGGGAAATAGCAAAGGGCTTTACTGACCATAGACGGCAACTTCAATAATACTTTCTTTGCATTGCATAACAGTCAACAGAATAACGGGTGTCCCTCTCTAGAGGAGACACTGACTACGGCGTCTCGCAGGACGCTTTCTCTCCCCCCACCGGGTGATCCCACCCCGTGTCCAATAATCCCCACACAATGTCCCGCACTCTTTCAGAGAGAGGATATGTGTGACTGCGCAGTCACTGATGGCTAATAGGATCGTTGGTGCACTTGTTGATAAGGGGGTTACCTCCAGTGCTCGGGCCTGCAATGGGCTTCACAAAGGATCAGACGAGCTCCTGCACGACTTCCAGGATCCACCGTCCGGGGTGATCCCACCAGGATGGCCTCTGTAGCCACAATGAAGATCTGCGCCCAACCTTCTGAACGGATGCACAGCATCTGCTGAGTCCCGAACTGACTCTATGAACTACAGTGATGCTCGCTGTACTATAGGCCGTCCCTACAGCACAGCAACCTTGAATGGCTTCACGGGAAACTCCTAGGGGCTTACGGGGTAGCCTATCCTATGCAGGTGGGTCCCTGACCCCCTGCACCCGCACTACCTCTTCCCGTCACCACCCGGGTCCCCTCGGACTAACTCCTACCTCACACTTCCAACCCCTGCAGCAACGCACTGCAACCTTGCATGATGCTCTCTTGTCAGCCCTCACAGCACTGACCGCTTTGACCTGACAAGAATGCACCCACGAACCTAAGGGCAGAGTCCCTAACCTAGGGGCCGTCCGTTATCACTTACCCACTAACCTGGTGGGGAGTTGGGGCCTATCTGGGACCTGGGGGAACCTTACCTGGTGCAGGAGCTTCACTTGCTCCCTACACCCTACCTTCCCCTTCTTGCTCCCAGCTCCAACTGCAGTTCTCAGCACGTGAAATGTATCTTTTCTTCTCGGTGCAGGGAGATACTCCAGCCCTATTGGCTCCCTGGCGTCACGTGGGGCGCAGCTGAGTCTCATTGGACTTGTAGTCCCCTCCAAGAGCCTTCCCTGGTAGGTTAGGGTTCGCGCACTTATCACTGCGCATGCGCGACCTTTCTGTGGGCCTCCCGGTACTCTTGTCTCCTGCGCATGCGCAACGCTACCCGCAATGGCGGCTTCCTTCTCCGCGAGCTGCCCGGACCCTCGCAACGCGACTGCTGCCTTAGCAACGGCCACGCGCGTCCCCGGCAACCGGCCGCATCCCTAAGGTAGAGCGCTACTCGCGCACATGTCCCCTCACCTCCTCTCGAGCGGCGGCTGTGAGCCCAAGGAAGGGGGGGGTCAGCAACAGAAGGGGGCTACATGTACTATAAACAATTAACTTGTTTTAACTTTCCTACAAATCAGTTGTTTTCCTTAAATGTGTTTTTCTTATATTTTCTTATATTTCTCAATCTTTCTCACACTAGGATCGTAAAGGTGGTAGAGATGTGCAAATATCTTTCAATGTGCTTTGTAACATTTGGGGCCTATGCAGTAAAGGTTCATAAAAAAAATCGCCGGCCATTTAAATCACGATTTTTGTGAGTGTTGCTATCACTTTTTTGAGGAAGTATATATTATTTGTGGATATGGTGGTTTATGTGACAAAAAGTGGAAGAGGTATATGAAGACTCCTACTATACTTTAACAACCGCACTAATACAGAGTGTGTGATCTGTTAATATGGTTCATGCTTTAACACATCTGACTGACATACTTCTGTTACTTGGTTGTTTGTGAAAGGTGCTCTAACCTTTCACTTCTTGAAAAAGTTCTTTTGAACGAAACGCGTTGAAGTTTGCTGCTGTCCCACAACCAGATGTTTGAAAAATAAAGGATATTATTGCAAGACCTGCTCTTTCATCTTTGCTGTGCGCTGCACACCTTATCACTGGAATACTTCTGTTACTTATCTGGTAGTATGTATGTCAGTCAGATGTGTTAAAGCATGAACCATATTAACAGATCACACACTCTGTATTGTGCGGTTGTTAAAGTATAGTAGGAGTCTTCATATACCTCTTCCACTTTTTGCCACATAAAACACCATATCCACAAATAATATGTACTTCCTCAAAAAAGAATTCCATCTTAATATGTAGGTCTTACTGTAGATGGGTTCTTCAGTACATGATGGTGTAGGAATGTTATAGCTAATAATGTCCGCCCAAAAGATCAATACGAACATCTAGATTTATGCTGTATACCATGAATCCCCTCTAATGTTCTAATCGAATCATACTGCATAGATATTATGTATATGGTATTGCATATGGAGATATGAATACACCTACCCAGTAAATGGTCTAAAGAAGTGCTCAGGGTACTAATCCAGTGTTATACATACTACCAGATAAATAACAGAAGTATAACACTGGATTAGTACCCTGAGCACTTCTTTACCTCACAGCAGTTTTATCCTCCCCCAGATGTCTCTGGGGTTGGGGGAGGGCTGTAGGGATCTAACCGACCTCCACGGGGCACCTTTTGTGCAGCTATGGAATATGTTTTTTAAGGTGATACACAGGCATAAATTAATATCATAGACAAAAATAAGAATGTTGCGCACAGCCAAGAGAGTGGGTCACAAAAATAAATTTGAAAAAATATACTTATTGGTCCATATTAAAAAAAAACAGAGGTGTAACAAAACTCCTACACATTTTGTGTGCATTGCACTTTATCAAGGAGTCCCCATAACATACACAAAAACTTTTAAGTAAACATTCAACATTCCCAGTTTCGTGCCAAAATGCAGTGAAATCACGGCGCTCCGCTCATGCGCGATGACGTCACGCACAACCACGCATGTGCACGGATCAAATCCACTACAGGCATAATCAGGAAATCCCGATCTGCCCTCAGTTGAGCCCAAGGGCACAGAGTGCTTGCGCGAGCGGGACCCACTCTCATTGACGTCACCCCTTCCCATGGAGATGGCTTTCAGCACAACTAAATTCTGTGTTTGGATGTAAATTCCATCACAGAAAAAACATTAAATAAATAAGAAAAACTTTAGTTAATAGACACACGTGTAAAAATCAAAACAACAAAGAATAATAAAGCAGGTTATGTGAACCTAACCCTACCTCCTACAACACAGGCATGTAATGAACCAGAATCGTAATATAGCATTCTAAAATTATAAACCCTCATCAGCCATGCCAAATATAATCAAGATGTGACACTGATTAAAGACAAGCATAACTACATAAGACATAATATAACAAGAATCAAAATAATAGAGCATACGTCAGTAAATAAGTCAAAGATAATAATAGTCACAAATATAAATCTAAAACATACTGGAGAAAATCTAAACAGATAAGACAAAGATTACAAGAATTACACATAAATAAATAGAGCAAACTTATGAAACAAAAACACAGATGTAAACTCAGGGGTAATTTGAGTGAATATATATAAATTAAATACCTCCCAGCTGAGATATTGGGATGTAATTTACATTACTACTGAATCTATATTAATCCTTGTCTACAGTTTAGTTAACCAAAAGGACAGGGCTAGTTGTCATTAGAACAATTAATCATTACAATAATTCATAATCCTCTAAATACAACTGTATTTAAGATTCCAAAGCTTATGCTCCAAAGTCCAGAGTTTTCTTCTGTAAGAAAATCTCTCAAACAGAATATAAACTGTACATATCATCAATACAGAATGTTCTTTATTATTACAATGTGAGAATATCATTAAATACTTTATTAAGTAAATCTCTTGTGATAATAGTAGTCCAAGGACTATCCCAACGAGGTTTTGAAAAGTGGGTTTAAACCCATTAACTCTTACCTTCAGGGTATATATGTCTCTTTATGGACTTCATACTTTTTTAAGAATCACTACTGCTCTCTCTCTTGATTGTATACCATTAGCCTCAAACCCTGTGCTTCTGTTTATGCATAATCACGGATCCAGGGCTGGCGCGCTCATATCACTACAAACTTTTTTCATAAATTAATATGAATTTAACCAGATTGGTTGTAAAAAAAAAATTGCATATAGCTTGGGACATACTGTACTAAAACCAATTAGTTTATGTCACAATCTGTCGACGGATTTTACCCCACGAAACGGAATGGAAAGTTCTAAATTCTGCTATATGGATTTTGACAGTTTTGCCTATCTCTAACCTCAACCCTCTCTAATAGCCTTTCTGAGATCGAATGCACTTTAAGGAACCCCAACCCTCTCTAATAGCATATCTGAAATGCATTATAAATTCTTCGGTATTTGGTACAATTTTCAAATGACCTGAAAATTGTAGGAACCCTTTAGGGATGCCCAGGAACTCCATTGAAAAACATTGGTGTAAGCAATGACTTTCTCAAATGCAAACAAACATAACTGTACAATGCCTCTGGCAGAATGCAGACACAGAAACCACATCTGCTCCTCAGTAGAACAATTACTGGTCCCCTGAGATAACCTTTTCTACTGAACAGCAGTGTTCTTTCTGTTAAAATACATACGGAATATTAAGATGCATACATTTTCTTGTACTTACTAACCACCGTTCAACTGCAGTATAATTATAATATTTTATTTTGAGTACTTAGCTTATTATTTATTACTAGAATATCCTATACTATTTGTTCCCTTAAAATTTGTAGGTATTCAACTTAATGTGAAACCCGTTATTATTTGGAAAGATATTGCATGTTTTTTTATTGTTAGCTCCAAATATAGACACTAAATGCAATATCTCAATACATCAGCTGAAATTGCTAGATAAAAAGAAAAAATGTTGTATCTGCTGACAGCTGAATAACATTACTGAATAAGGTAAAGTATGTAATGATATAAACTGCAGAATATTTTGGTGCTTTACTAATAAACTATAATAATTATTATTATATAGAGCCATATCTACTAAGCAGTATTATGCCATAACAACTTCCCATGCAGGGAAAACACCGTATGGCTCGTTGGTGTATTCCCATGTGGGAATCTTTCTTTTGGCATTCCATCATGTTGTAAATATGGGGAAAATGTCTGGATAGATCAAGTGTAATTATTGGATATAATTAATACCTGTATATTGTCATAAGTGGGGATTTCTGTGCAATAGTGCCAAATTGCTGCCATTAAACTTTATAAAAAGGGGTCAATGAAATCAAATCTCTCGTACTAATAAGTATTTTTAAAATGTCTCCCTAGAAGATGTGTAAAAGCCATATGGGTGCTGGAGAAGAGGATATGTATTACAGGATATTATTCAGGAACCAACATAAGAGACACACAGATACCCAGCAAGCTCTCAGATCCCCCAAAATTATTGTTAAATATTTTTGTATTTCTATGATAGATATTGTGCTGGGTTTTTTTTTTCCGGGTTTAGCCTTAGTTTTTTTTAGGAAGACTTTAGTAAATAGACCCCACAATTTTCAGGAGATTTCAGAGCAAAGAACAAATGAGACAAGAAGACATTCCATGAAAGCACATTGTAATGTACAGTATGCATGAACAAACAGTCAAATGATTCATTCACATTTATATAATTATTCATTCACATAATATACACAATTTTTCATGAATGAAGGATATTTAGTTTTAAAAATCATTAGACCATTATGTGTCACAAAAATATTTTGTATTAAGCATCTATACAATACATGTAATGGTGCTACACTTTTAACAAAATAATATTTATACATAGTAATGTGTAGGCTGCAGCCAAATGCTCCATTTTTTTCCATTTCCTGAAGCAATTCTGTTATAACATTGCACTAGAACAGTGTTGTCATCTTTTTGATGGGCTGATTACAAAGGAAAGTGGTGGTGCTGCGTCATCAACATAACAGGTGTTCTCGATCATAATTTCAGTTTTGTTCTTTTTCAATAATAGTTATTAAAAAAAGGACGCTGTTAAATATAATAGCTGGGTTCTTTCAACCTGGCTCTTTAAAATCAATGTGGGGTTTCGATCTTTTAAGTGATTTCAAATGCAAGTGAATAAGCCAATACAGTATATTAAATTACCTTCAAATGAAGGGGAGCGCAAATTATATACAGTGGCGGCCGACCAGAGTCTAAATCGGCTAGATCCGCGGCTCTCGGATTATTCCGGTTAGGTGCAGTTTTCTGTTTGTTTTGCCCAGAGTGAACTGCGTTATTTTAGCACTCGTGATTTTAGCATTTTATTCTCGCCGTCTGCAATACTGCAATGCCGTGTAAAAACTCAGGGGGGCGTTTGCGAGCTGTTGTCTTGGAAGTCTAATACCTTCGCGGTATGTGTGCGCGCGCTGTAATTATAAATTTGCATATTTAAGTATACATGCATTTGCAGTGCTGTGCTGCTGTACAGTATGTCTCATTGAAAATTGTTGAAACGCATAGGCATGTACAGTACTGTAACAGTGTCACATTTCGGCATATACAGTACAGCGCTCTCCCCTCGCTCAGGATAATTAACTGGACTGCAGGGTATTTCAACTTCTTATCTTCTCTACAATGCAGTACGTCTCTCCCACACCATTCCCTTGAACGTGTGTATGGTTCCAATCACATTCCTGCTTGACAGCAGGTAATTACTACGCATGCACCTGTTACTTCGCCCACCACTGCTTGCTTGCTTGAGTGAGTGACCAAAAAAAATTAAAAAAAAAAAATATTGTAATTTTTTTTTCTGCACAAGCCTGCAAAAACCATCTTACTGTATTACGATATTCAATCTGTGCTGTAGCTTTTGACTGCGACCCTGTGTGTTTGACTGCACATGGTTGATTTGTGTGCTTTTTACGTACTGTATTTGGGGGTGTATTATTATGATGAACTGTCTTTTGAAATTAAAGTATGTCTTTATCTTTGAACTTCATGTAGCTGTACCCTGTAGCCCCCTCCCCCATGAACACATACAAGGCTATCTCAAAGATTTGAAATTCCACGGAGTCGTTAATTTTCAGAATCTTGACATTGTGTTCTTAATCCGTCCATAGCCGAGCTACAAAGCCTCACTGCGCCTGCGTGTAATCCTTTTTGAGATGGGAGCTAACTGCTTACTGCGCATGACTCACCAAACCCCCCCCTCTCCACAGAGTCGTTCATTTTCTGAATCTTGACATTGTGTTCTTAATCCATCCATAGTCGAGCTACAAAGCCTCACTGGGCCTGTGTGTAATCCTTTTTGAGATGGGAGCTAACTGCTTACTGTGCATGACTCACCCACCCCCCCCTCTCCACAGAGTCATTAATTTTCTGAATCTTGACATTGTGTTGTTAATCCGTCGATAGCCGAGCTACAAAGCCTCACTGCGCCTGCGTGTAATTCTTTTTGAGATGGGAACTTTGAGGCTTTGTTTACGGCAACGCTTTGGAAAATCCCTTCTCGAATTTTATTTGCACAGAGCATCACCTCTCTATGCGCCTGTGTGTAATTCTCTTTCGGATGGGAGCTAGTTGATTCCTGCTCATGCGCCTGTAACTTCACCCACCACTGCTTGCTTGAGTGCCCCCCAAAAAATGTTTTTAATTTTGATTTTTTTAACTGTTATTTTATCCACAAGCCTGCAAAAACAATCTTGATATTACGATATTCAATCTGTGCGTTTGCCTGCACATGGTTGATTTGTGTACTTTTTATGTACTGTATTTGGGGGTGTAGGGATCAAAATACAGTACTATGATGAACTGCCTTTTGAAATTACTGTACTGTACTCTACTCTATGTAATTTCTTTGAACTGCTGCACAAATAATCCTTCATCCCTCTCCCACGCACACACAAACTCTTATCGACAGACACCTCCACAGAGTCATTAATTTTCTGAAGTAAGCCATTGTGTTTTTAATCCGTCCCTAGCCGAGCATCAATCGCCTCACTGCGCCTGCATGTACTCTAATCCTCTTTGAGATGGGAGCTTGCTGCTTACTGCGCATGAGTCCCCAAACCCCCCACCAGAGAGTCGTTACTTTTCTGAATATTGCCATTGTGTTCTTAATCCGTCCATAGCCGAGCTACAAAGCCTCACTGCGCCTGCGTGTAATCCTCTTTGAGATGGGAGCTAGCTGATTACTGCACATGACTCACCCCCCCCCCCCAACCCTTTGAGGCTTTGTTAACGGTAACACTTTGGAAAATCCCTTCTCGAATTTGAAATGTAAATCTGATTTGCACAGCATTGTGAGAATTGAGAGTTTAAATAACCATTAACTGATTCATGTTGTTTTGTCATTCATTCTTATTCATTGGTGTACTGTGGGTGTGAGGGGAGAGGGGGGGTGTTGTCAATGATTATGATTAGCAGGAATGTAAATAAATATTTATTTTATTTTATCAGCAACCAAAAAATACAAATAATACATAATGCAGTCTTTATTAAGTTCTTCTGGCAGATTGAAATTGGATAAACATTTATAAAACATTTGTAAAACATGGATAAACATGAATAATGCACATTTTATAAGAATATTATTTAATTATATATACTGTAATGTATAATATATATATATATTAATATTATTTTTCCGTCTTTATCTTGTTCCTCATTCTGTGTACAGTACAGTAGGAGAGAGGAGAGGTTTTGTGTACATCATTACTGCTGTTTATATACTGTACATTTGACTGTACAAACAGATTAAACTGGAAACAACACCCACCTACCCCCAGGCCACCCTTTTTTCCTGAAAAGACAAGAAAACAAAAAATTAGTGCAGTTATGTGCATACTGTATTATGGCATTGTGTGATGTGTAGTACTACTGTACTGTAGATGGCGGGTGCTTCTTTCTCTGGAAAGAAAAAAATTGAGCAGCTAGTAGGCAGTTACTGTACTACTATATATAAAAGACACTAGATGGCACTCATCCACTCTATCTATATAAAACCGTGCAATAAACAGTGATCAAATTAATCAAAATATATCAGTGCAATAAAGATAAAAGTAAAAACACTCAAACCCTTAGAGGACCGTTTCAAGGTCCACAATCAGAGCACAAAAAGGAAAATGAGGGGAGCGTCAATACCTGAAAGAAAATAAATAAACTACCATAGTGCATACTGTATAAATAAACACATAAAATGGCAGAGCCCTTAAAGGAGCATAGATGCAAGATGATAGATAAAAAGTCCATCCATAGACAGCAATCGGGAGCAAAAATAGGAGGTAAGTAAACCCAGAAGAGAGACACACAGCCAAAAAATTTAAAATTCCAAAACATTTATCCGACAATCATAAAATTGGAGGCTTACAAGATACCAGATGGTTTAAAGCATTGGTGTAGGGTAACAATGTTGAACCGAGTCGCGTTCAACAGCAACTCTGCACATATCCACTTCTTCCACCGGTCTCCGTCCTGTACTGCTGTTTGGAGCCGACACGTCACTTCCGGTTTGTCACTCGTATAGTAGACGCCACCGGAACTCCAGCCGCAGACTCTCTCCCTCTGGATCTCCCGGGACGCACACAATCCACACACTGATATAAACAGGAAGCCGTCATCCTGCACGGCGAAACGCGTAGAGCGTAACCCTCAGTGTGAGATCCACAATCTGGATGGACTTTCTGGTTTAATCACGGGTACTGTAAGATCATACTGTTGTGCTTAACTGAACTGTACATGTTTTCACCTGCTGTACTTAAATAATGGAGATGTTGTTGTGTGTTTTAACTTGTATTTATACAGAAATGTTTTAACTTGCTGTACACACACAGGACCTGCACAATTCCAGTCGCTGAGGGCCGCAAACAGACCCGGTTTTCAAGGTTGTCCTGAAAACCGGGCCTGTTTGCTGCCCTCGCGGACTGTAGTGGTGCAGGCCTGACTGACTGTTTTGCACACCATCCCACTGTACTGTATATGTTTCTTTAATAAAGGAGATGTTGCATTTTGTATACCGTATTTTATGAATAAAGATTTTTTTTAATCACAGGTAAGACCATACTGTTGTGCTGAACTGTATTGTACATGTTTTGACCTGCTGTACTGAAATAAAGGAGATGTTGTTGTGTGTTTTTTTAACTTGCATTTATACTTGTTTATGTTTTAACTTGCTGTACACACACACAGGACCTGCACAATTCCAGTCCCTGAAAAACAGCTGCAAACAGACCCGGTTTTCAAGGTTGTCCTGAAAACCAGGCCTGTTTGCTGTCCTCGAGGACTGTACTGGTGCAGACTGTTTTGCACACCATCCCACTGTATATGTTTTGACTTACCATTCTTTAATAAAGGAGATGTTGCGTTTTGTATATTTTATGAATAAAGAATTTGTTTTTATAACATGTGACTCTAAACCATACTGACTGACTGTAAATGTTTTTACTTTCTGTACATAAATGTTTCCACTAGCAGGAAACCATACACCTGTTGATGTTTTGAATTGCTGTGCACTTAAAATGTTTCTACATTGTACAGTATTTGTAAGTAAATATTTTTGTACTTACTACACCAATAAAAGAACATGTTGATTTGTTTTACATTGTTCCATTGGCTCCTTTGCTACTGTAACAAAATACAGTGTTTCTAAAATGTACACTACTGTCCTGGCATACTGTACTGTATACTGTAGGCATGCTCAGTACAAGAGTATTAAAAAAAAATAGAAGACATATACTGTACTGTACTGGCACTGTATAGAAGACACATACTGTATGTACAGTACTGTAATACATGTAGAATAAATGCATAGTTTTTATTTTTTCGGGTTTATTACACAGTATACTGTATATAAAAAAGTATTGTATACTGTACAGCCGGAAAACATCAGCATACTGTTTCAGGTACAGTATTCTATCCTAATCAATAACAACGGCCACTAAACTGTAGACTCCGGTACGTGGGTTTTTAAATCCGATTCAGCAATGTGCAGGCATTGTTACACAAATATATCCACATATATTATCCACAAATACAAATATTATCCATCGAAATCCCTCCATTAGCCGTTTTCTTTTCTGAGGAAAAACAAAAAGAAAAGTTTTACTGTAATGGTCAGCCCCCTAAAGAAGTTCCCAGCCAGTCCCACCAATAATTTTCTCGGGGGGCGTCTCCTGTTCAATGCGCATGCACCTACCGTCGATGTAATGACATGCATATGCATTTCAAGAAGGTTCCAATGTGCATGCGCCTAGTGTTCCACCAATTGTTCAGTATCTGCAGCACAGTACTGGAAAAGCCGCTCAGCCAATAATATTGCTTACAGGAGAATCGCTTGACTTTTGAATCGCGCTGATATTGATACTGTAATGTCAAAATAAAAAAACACAGAAAATAATACGGCAACAATACTCACCATAGAATTTCCCATTCAGCTGGCGCTGGCGCAGGGCCACTGCCAGTCCAGTGTTCTTGGTCATCCACGTCGATAGTTTGCAGCGGGAATAGTACACCTGTAGTGAGCTGATGAGGCTGGAAATTGTTTAGGTACATGCAAGCTTGATCGAAACTACACGCGAAATTTGATTCAGGCTTGCTGGATAGACAGCAAGGGTTGTCACTGACGGTGGGACCATTATTGGAAGCCGGTACTGGTTCTGGTGCATAGCTTGGCAGCGACTGTCGTTTCTTAGTTGGTTTTAACACGACCTTTCGCCTTTTGCCATCTGCATGATCATAGATACAGGAAAAAGCCGGTGATACACACCAATACCCTCCAACAAATTGTGGCTCAATACGATAAAAACAGGGATCGCTACATAACCTTGTCCTTATTGCACGCTTCCACGTATGAGGAGCTGGCGAAAATTTGTAAAAGTCATAGTTTTCGATAAAATACTGATAAATTTGAACAACTGTTGCCATCTTATCATCTGTTGCATTAATCGCAGCCCATATCAAATACGCGTAACTTCTGTCGGGTTTTTGGAAAACGGGCTGCACTTGAACACTCATGGCGACGGCTCTCTGGAGAATACTGTAACAGAAACTGGTCTTTGTCTTTATTTAATATGAAAAGCCTAAATTGATACATTTTTGCAACCTCTTCCTTCAGTCTCAAGGTCAATTTACAATAGCACACTGTGGTATCTTTTTTAAACGAAACACCTGCAAGTCGACACATTACTGAAGCGCATGCGCCTTACAATTCATGAAAATCTGCCATCTGGCGGACACGCGAAGAATTGCAACCTATTAAATCCGAACCATTCTCAATAAATGCATCAACCGTGCGTCAACCGCGCATGACCCGCGCACGACCCGTGGCTGAGAACACAAAATGAATGCGGCATGCTCCCGGTGAAGTGTGTCGCGTTCCAGGAAAAAGCCAGGGAAAAACCGGCGATCTGTTAGAATAAAATGAGCCGCAGCAGTATATATATATATATATATATATATATATATATATATATATATATATATATATATATATAAATAACCCTAGAAGACTGTGTCGGGAAGAACCCAGACAGACGTCATCATATATATATAAATATATAGTGACAAACGCCCCTCTTTTGTAGCGCTGACGTCTGTCTGGGTTCTTCCCGACACAGTCTTCTAGGGTTATTTATACAAAAAAACAGGATCATGCAAAGTATTATGCTGCTTAACTCAGGCTTCTGTCTGCTTTATTTTCATCCAAGTAAGGTACTGCAGCTTTAACAAGTGTAGATTAGGGTACTCAGATACTTTCATTCAGCAGTTCACTCATTTCAGTGTTACAGTATTTCCCACACTGTTATTTTTAAGAAATAAAACCAAAATCATATAAACAAAATCCTATCCCTTTCAGGGATCTAACTACACATCAGAATCAGTCTCTCTAACAGCTGCTGGCCAACTAACCTGGTTCCCCAGCTTAAAACAATGCTCTCTCATTTAGGGTCACTAGATACAGCACAGTCTTTTAGCAACAGCAATAATCATTTGTTTTGTCTTATCTGTTCGTGGTGAGAACTCAATCCCAAGTGTCCAGGCAAATCCTCTGGTACTGTGATACTTGGAGGGGCCGTCCACCCCGAACTGGATTCCGGGGAGCAGCAATACCCCCAGCCTCCAGGCTCTAAGGAGAGAGAGTGAAATGCAAAACCTCTCTGCTCTAAATACCTGTGCATGTGATTAGAAGAGCAGGTGAGGGAGAACTAGAGCCATTGTAATCTGTGGTCTGGATTTTCCATCCAGCTGCCTGAGTTAATTGGAAGCTGTGGAACGGATAATTTTTAACTATTCCTGCACTTTCTGACCTAAAATGGGGCAGAAAACTGCCTAACATCTTTGGACTATGTCACAATATATATATATATATATATATATATATATATATATATATATTAATCGAATATAGTGTAATACTGTAACGGATCAGGGGACATGCGCCTCTCAGTGGGTCCTTGTCACCTCTGGCCCCACGGCGGCTCCCTGCCCCATTTCCCCGCTCCCTCAACATCCTACCTCTCTCACGCCGAGCCATTCCTCTGCGGCGCAGGCCGCATCTGCATGCACGCAATCGGGGTGCGCACGGCAGCCTTACAGAAGGCGCGTGCACCCGATCCTCTTACCTGCCTTCCCGTGCTGCTGGCGCCACCCCCCATCGGCTGCTATTACCAGGTATCATTCTCCTGTCTCCCTTCCTGCTCACCTGGACCTATGACTGCAAGCACTCAGCCAAGCCTCCGCTCCACCCCTTGATACCATTGGTCCTCCTTCCCTTATATCCCCAGTTTGCCCTCTCCGTTGTCGCTCAGCATATCTTCTATGTGGCTTCTGTGTGCAGTGACTTTGCCAAGCTCTCTGTTTCAGCTCCTTGTTCCTGTCCCTGCCTCTGTTTGGATTCCCTTGGATTGATCTCGGCTCGGCTTGACTACGTGTACCTCTCTACCCCTGGACTCTGCTTTAGACCTCACTACGCTGCTTTCTCCTGCCCCTGACCCTAGGCTCTTGGACATTAACCCTCCGACTTCTGGCACCCCGGACTCAGCAAGTATATCGTTAACCCTTTTCTCACCGGGCCCGGCAACGCATCTTACCACACTCCGGGCACGCCCTCACTGCTGTGGGTGCGTGCTATACCCTTACCGACCTCAGTACTGGGGACTGGCCAGGTCTGCGGGCATACAGGCGTTACAAATACGTTCTCCAAGCTTGAGCTTCGAATCTATTGATGCGTTTCACTACGAGTCTTGACAACATTGTTGTAGAAGTGTCTCAGCATCTCCATCCTGCAGGCAAGTAGACAGGAAGTGACGTAGCCAAGTTGGCATTCGAATCGGTGGCAGCAGTGGTAAGAGTACTGCTAAGCTCTTGCTCCAACTTATCCATGTTAATTTGCCCTGCATTGAATATTCTAAATGCACAAAGCCTATGTACACATTTTTATATATTTTTTTCCATAAATAAGATTAAACGATCTTTACAGTTGTATTTTATCTTTT